>NC_050606.1:18592984-18915440 GCF_013368585.1 Megalops cyprinoides
GAAACCCTCGAAAGTGTTCAATTGGAAATATCAAGCACAAACTCCAGTTCAAAGGAGTTATTATATTTGTCATTGTTTACTCTCACATAGAATTTTAGGTCACACTTTATATTAGGTGTAACTTTGTAAGACTTACATACCATGCATAACACCCTCATTAGAATGGCATTACCACTTTAACATCTAACATACAGTGATATACCTTATGTATTTATGTGTGGGTTCATTTTAATGCAATATATGCTATATCACCTCAGGTATTTATGGATGCTCTATAAAATAGTAATACCAGGCTCATGTGTTATGAATGTTTTGTGAAGGTTTTATGGAGGTGTATGTAAGGTCAAGCATAAGGAGATTTTGTGGTCCCTCTAGATTTTAACTGGTTCCACATGCTGGCTGTGGGTCTGAGCAGCTCCATTCTGGGCTGCCTGACCACCCTGCTGGTGTACACCTACTGCCAACGCTACCAGCAGCAATCCCACGATGCAACGGTCATCCACCCCGTGTCTGCTGCCCCGCTCAACACCAGCATCACCAACCACATCAACAAGCTGGATAAGTACGACCCTGTGGAGGCTCTCAAGGTAAGGCCATAGAGAGGGAAAGGGGAAGGAATAAACATGGCCATTTGCAAGGGTTCAAGAATTCATTGTCCACTTTTTCCCCAATTAATTCCCAATTTCAATGGAAACAATGCACTGCAATGACACTGTAGGCACTTTACTGTATAAAAGCTGAGTGATTTACTGGTTAATCAATTGATTGATTGATTGATTCATTCATTACTTTATTTGGGATGGGGGGTGTCCTCCAGCGGATCTTGATGGATACACGTACCACCTGGAAACCAGTTGGCTGGGAATTTATGCTGTCAAGACGTTTCCCATAGCAATGTTGATCTGGTTATTGATCTGTGGTCCATTCTACTGCTGACTGGTAATGTCAGCAAGAAAAGCAGCTCTCTACACACCAGAGCAGGAACATATCTGTGTGAGCATGGCAGTGTCATCAGGGCTTCATTACCGAGCACACATATGCAGTATTTCATTTGCAGTCTAAACTTCGGGAATATACTCTACTTTTAGGTCCGAATCATAAAGTAAAGTAAAGGCATGTGTGGTTAACTCTGTTTTCCCAAACCAGGTCTGCCTTGTCAGTGCTTGTATCAAGTGCTTGATTCTGTGTAATCACTGTATAAATATTCTGTGTAATTGCTAAGAAATAAATGCAGTATAAACAGTGTCCTCTACAAATGGAAACACAAATTAAAGCTGAATGTCTACAGCAAAGTGCATCTGCCAGAAGAGTTTTGAGTTTGGCATTCCTTAAACATGAATTATTTAGGAACAGTACATTAGATGATCAAATGTTGAATAAAAGAACTGGTGCATTAATGTAGGCATCATGCATGGTGCCTGGATGTTGCACACACAGCCTAACCTCCAGTGAGAAATGGGTTTAAGTGAGACAGAACCATTAGAATAATTAAATACTATAGATTTTTGCAAACAACATTTAACATCTTTAATGTCTTTCAGTATAGTTATATAATAATTGAAAAAGGTTGAAACTTTCCTCATGTTCTATTCAATTATGGCCTATAACGTAAATCATGTAATGCTACTTTTGTTATATGGACATCTTTGTTTGACTGAATTAATATCGATCATTCTCGTGCAAGCAATTACAACTGAGAACACAAGTCATTTGTGTCATATGAGTGTCAGAATGCCTTACTTTAAACTGCCAAATGAAGCTCCTTTTGTTGTAAATTGCCATTTACACCAGCAGCACCAGAGATGTGAGACTCTTAGAAGTGTCACACTTTGTGGGTGGTTCCCTCCCGTTAGTTAGAAGGTGTAAAAACCACACCTACCATAACACATAACGCTAACCTCCTTGGAAGGTACCAACTTCCAGGGTACCCTCTCAGATATTTAGATATCTGTTATCTATTATCTATTGTCTATTGATGTGCTTTAGGGAAGCAAATAAAGTTAAAGGTGCCTGGGTCAAGAGGCACAACAGCAGAGCCCCACCTGGAATCAGAGCCATCAACCCTCTCATTATGAGTCTACACTGCCATAGTGTAAACACACACACACACACACACACACACACACCCCTAACCTTCTACAGAGTACAAGAGGTAAGAGATGCTCTTCGCAGAACATTAATTTCCCATAATGCCTCATAACTCACAGACTGGCTGTGCGTCTGTTTGACCTCCTGTGCTTACAATTTCAAGGCATCACCTGCATAAATAAAAGCTGTGAAGCCGCCCCTCGGATCATTCTCCTTCCATTCCTCTTCCTTTCTGCAGCCCGATGTGTCCGTTCTGTTGCCCCTGGACGACCACAGCATGCGCCCACCTTTGACCTCTAAAACTGGGACGTCCAGTGGCCGGGAGGTTTTCTACTACTAACTCTGACCAACACTCCGCCTTCTGACCCCTGTCTGACCTCTTCTGTATTCTGCCCCCCCTTCCCCGAGAGCTTCCCATTGGTGGCAGGTCTGCTCTTCTCTAAGCAGAAAGCACCATTCCTCCATCCCATATCATTGGCCCAGACCTTAACTTCCTAGAAGGCCACGCAGTTATTTATTTACTCATTTGATTTTGGTGTTCACCAGCATTCAAAATTCATTTTGATTGCCTAACTTGAGTCAGTTCTCCTCGGTGTAGTTGCAGGTCCTGTACATCTCAAGAAATCAGACAGAGCAGCCGCATCTCTCTCATTCTCATGGTCCTTTCCTTGTGTGATGAAAAAATTCCATCCTGATGTTCCACCTCCTGTTTTTTTTAAATTCCTTTTCTTTTTGTAATTGGCCAGTAAACAGCTGAAATGATGGACTTAGTCAATGATCCGAAAAAAAATTAAAACCAGAGACATTTAAGCAGATAATATACACTCAATCAGTTGAAAAAGAAAATGGGGTAGTCTATACACACAATGAATTTCATATTATGCGATCTCTATACGCTCCACCAACACAAGTTGACCCAGTCATTATGGCAGCAGTGAAGACCTCATTCTTCAGAAGCCAAGAGCACTGACACCGTACCCCTCTTTCTCTGTATGCTTTCAGATTTTCAATAAAAAGAACCTGATTTTGGAGGAGCGGAATAAGTACTTCAGCCCCCACCTGGCCACGAAGACTTATGCCAACTCATACTTCACGGATGTCAACACATTCGAGGACTAATTCTGTACCTCCAGCTGCCAGTTGGCGCCCCCTATGCCTCCGAAAAGTGAGACGGTGGCATAGCCCTTTCTGTTGAGTGAACGCATCTTTACGCTCTGCAGTTTGCATGGAAGTGCAACAAATGTTGGACACCCTCAATGTGGTCCTCAACACTTGCAAGCAGAGCGCCATGCACTGACGCCAAACAAAGGACACCAGCAGCTTTAAGGTACCTGGGCTCACAAATCAGAGAGCTTTGCTTCAGTGACTGGATTCTCAGAGCCTCAAACGCAATGTTGGGGGCATAGGGGGTGCAGGGGGTGGAGGGTGTGACCCAAGAAGAAATTTTCAATGTTACGAACCAGGAAAAAGACTGAGGAAACTCCGCCATTGTCCCTCTGAAAAACTGGAAGGGGCTAAAAAATGAACAGTCTTTTGGGATATGGAACTGGATGCCTTTGCATGACTTAACCAAACGCCTTGCCTGTTGTGTCCTTTTGCATGGTGACCACATTCCAAAAGGCCTTGGACCTGCTGGCCACAAACGCTGGAGATGGGTCTGTCTGGAAAAAAAAAACATGTCCAAATGATACAACATCCTTACTAGTCTTTGCAGACCGACTGAGGGTTAAGGTTAAGGGGTTGGGGTCAGAGTTTTATAGACGTATAGGGCTAGGATTGGGATTAATTTATGTCACATCTCCTCTATAGACCTGTAAGTCAAATATTTGTGCGCAGTGCCATACAATGAGCTTCTCTGTGACTGCTCGCATAACTATCACAATGTCCAACACACAAAAAATAAACAACTTGATGACATATTCAGTCCAGGCAGAATTATAGCTCTGATGTCTGGATAGGTCTCTGGCAACATGGGATCATGTTTTTTATGCCTTTGTTAGCGCCAATCAAAATATTATTGCAGAAGTGTGCAGTAAGTTTGCTGTTTGCCTTATATGTTTTTATTGTTAAGGTGATTGCAGTGAAGTGCAAAGCCCATATTCAATGTAACCCATAATGCACTTTCTACAGCCACAACATCATCACTTCAGCTGTCTCTGAATTTAATGACAAATGTTTGTGAAGGTGATGGAAATTGACGAAATTTCACGTTCTTAATTTTGTTCCAAAATAATGAGAACCAAGTGAAGTGTGAATAAATTCTCTGGGCCAAAATCCTTCACAGTGCTTCAACCCCAGAGTGCCTACCTGCATATTTTACCTTGGTTGTGTGTTAATGAACCAGTGACAGCATAACATTAAAAAATTCTATTTTTTGAAATTATATTTTTTGAAAAAAAAAAAAAAACTCGGTGTCAAACATTTAAACATGAAGTGACTGATATGGCTCTTTCTATTAAGATGCGCTATTTAACAAACACTTAAATAACTCTTTTTCTTAACACTTTTCCTGAACAAGTTGAAAGTAATATGACAGTACATTATAATCAATTAACATTTTATTTGTTAGGTGTAGCACTCACAAAACAGATTAATTGAAAGCATTTATGGATAACATTGATTATGTACGTATAAAACTTAATTGCTTTTAACATCTTTTGTAATATGTAGTTTTACTGTGTATTTAAACAGGAAGCTTTTTTTTCTTAGAAAATGGATATTAAGTTGTATGTATGAAATGTGATGTTGGTAACAGATCCTTTCTGCTGTTGAATAAATAATGCAGGATGGACAAAAAAAGCCATTTGTGGAGAGAATGTTTATAGTGTGATGGAGTGAAACTGCTACACAGCTTTGTTCAAATCCTTCAACTTGACGGGCCATCTGTCCAATGTTGTTTGTATGCAGCAACACCTGGCTCATATTTTAACAAAAATATCCTTCATTTGATCAGTAAAGTATGGTATCGTTGATTTTGTGGTCAGAAAAAAAATGTTTCATGTCATATATTAAAATATCATTATAAGTGAACAATTTTAAAATCACTGTTGCATATATGTGAGCAGTAGGTCATTAATCAGGTGTTCCTTGGGTGGTGATAGTAAGATTGGACCTTCTGTGCAGGTCCTTGCGAATACTGCTTCTACCAAGCTGTTGTAGTTGTGGTTTTTAAGCTGCTTAACAGGAGCCTGAAAGCAAAAGGTATCCCTTAACGAGTAACGAGCCTCTGAAATTAGGAAAGAAGTGATTGGAAATGCAACACCAGGTCTGCTGGGTGGCATTGATCGGGGCAGGGGTGGGGTGGAGGGGTATAATTAGTTTTGGAAATGAGTTGGAGTAGAGAAGAACTAATCACATACAGTAGCTGGGCTATGGAACTAACCTTTCAGTGGTTCTACAGCAGCATATTAACTGCGAGTAACAGTTAAGCACGTAGCTAACATCAGACCCCTTGTTCAATCTCTCACCTTTTGACTGAATTATCACATGGAATGTGTGTGGTAAAGCAACGTGTTTCAAAGAGGAACATGTCCCCAATCTTTAGCCTTAAACGGCTGACATCAACTTGTGTTTTTAAACCACTACAAGTGCTGAGAACCAGAGGGGCGTAACTGACATTTTCAGTTTTCTTTTTCCTTCTGTTTTTTACAGCCAAGCGAAAACAATATTTTGATTAGCTGTGTTTACTTAGTTTCAAACGCTACCTTAAAAGCATGTATGTTTTCTATTAGATTAGCTGTGCAATTTTCAAATGCATTAAAAAGCATCTGAGATTTGGCTGAAATGTCACTTGCATTGTTTTGGCACTAACAAGTTCCTGTCATTTCTGTGAAATCAAGAGATATATGTAACAGGATAAATTGTATTGTATATTTTAGTTCGTTGTGTACTTTAACAACTACAAAGAAGTAAGTTACTTCAAAAACACTGGAAAAGGGTAAGAAATTGAATAAGGTAAGAAAATCGATTAAGGTAAGTAATTTAGTTAATTGTGATTTCATTTTTGTTTTGCTGTTTGCCCTGTCAGAGCATTTCAATCCATATTACTAGCATTTTAATTATATACTTTACTTAAAATCTAAAATCTTATCTTTTTTGATACCTCTATATTCAGGTTTGAGTATCAAATTTATTAAACAGCAGGGTGCTTTCACAAACAGTCTGCTAACATCAAAGCAGAGTTTAATATTAAACTGCATATAGTGCAGTAAAATTATTGCCATTTCTTTATGCCTGTCTCCGCTGATGAGTGGTTATTGTGATATTCTGTCAGGCTATGACCAGATTCCTCATATTTATGGTCAATTACTGATGTTTCTGTAATCATATGTCGTATGCTTGACTGCAGTTTCATCATCAATTATTAACATCCAGCATAGTAGCCTGCATTAAGAGAATGCCAACTGTTATACAGTCGTTTTCAAACTTACCTTATGTAGATCAAAACACCTTACTCAAGTAAATAAAGGAAGAGTAGATACAACATTGCTGTATATTTATTTCATATATTCATGTATTAGGAAACTGTCCATCACCCCTCAGAACTATGGAGGCACAATCTGATTGCACTGTTTGCAATTTCAAAAAAAAAAGCAAGAGACATCAAAGACAAAGCTAACACACAGAGAGTCAAATACATTCTTGCACCTAACTTGATGTGTAGAAGCATAGATGTTTTAAAGACAATTGAAACAAAGGTGTAGGCATGCACATGAGGGTTCAATATTGAACTCTTGACTGGGGAAGTAGAATTTGGGAAGCTGAAGCAAACTCCATCTGTTATCTCTGACCTTGCCTGGGCACTATCATTCTACATCCCTCCTGAGAATCCTCTCTTGGATTGCTGATGGAAACAGGGCCAGCAGAATAGTGGTAGCCCTGGTAATATAGCAGAAACATGAAGCTGGTAGTTATATAGCTGAACCATGCATTATTGTGTTCACATTATTGCTACCACATATTAGATCTGTCAGGTATCTTTGGTATTGCCATGAGAAAAAAATCCTTCATAATCCAGAACAGTCTGACCGTTGTATTCATAACATGCCAAATTCTAATCCCCCAAAACCACATCTGCAAAATTTCCTTGGGTATGTCTTAAACCTTCTTATGGTTTAAAATTTTATAAAAGAGCGAAAGGAAAGAACCAAAGCACCAAAGGAAGAAGTCAGTAGTCTTACCTCATCAGATGATATTACTGCTCTTCTCAACCATAGCTTTCATGAAGCCCTCGTATCTGTTTCACCTCTGATCTCATCAAGAGCTTTCCTGTGATATTTTGGCCCACAATGTCACTGATGCTCCTCTGGCCCTCAACCCTTGACCAGACCACTGAATATTATTATTATTATGTCATTCTTATCAAACTTGCTTAAATTCATTACTACAGAGGTAAGGAGTGCATTGCAATCAAATGGCATCATTTGGTCATGAGGGTACTGAAACACTTAGCCCAGCTGTGCGCAGGCGAATGGGTCATTGAGATAGGGACAATAATTTGGCTTTTCCCGTTGCCTCTCCTTGTCTGTAATGCTGAGTTCTGATTGGTTTAAATGTTTTGCTTGCTCATTAATGAGGCTGTTTTTGGAGTTCCTTGTTTCCCAGGCTTCCTGTGGATTTAGTATAGAGGATTATTCAGTGGAAGAGCAGCAATATTTTATCCATTCATTTGTGTTCCATAGCAGTTTCGTGCAGGTCTATTCTGCTGCTCTCACATCAGTTATTTGGCAAACTCGTTTAACTGTATTATATTGTCTCTGTGTTTACTCACAAAGTCAACACACACACAGAAATACACTCATACATTTGAAGTAGGTTTAACATTACTGCAAGGGAGGTAAGAATGTACTGAAGTAGTTACGAGACAGCAATGCCATACTCAAGAGGGTGCTATGCTTTATGAAGTTCCACTTGTATGAGTGTGTCTGAGGCACGCACACACATACGCACTAGGCATAGCAGCTCAACACTGAATAGACACACAAACAAAGGGCAGGGCTGAAATAACAGAGAGCACAGGTGTAAACAATAACCAATCAACACAGGTGAAAGACATTAACTAAATGAGATGTAAAGAACACAGGAAGTTGTGTGGCCATCTGGTGGCCACCCTGGAAGCAGCAGCTACATTCCTGACAAATTGGGTTGACATTATTTGTTTGTTAGAGGTTCCTTCATTTTGTCAGCCACAGTAAAACCTTTTTTTTTCTCTAAAATTGCTGAAACTTGATATTGAAAAAAACATCGATCAAATGAGTCAACCAACAAAGCATACGATTTATGGTAATATGTTATGTGGTATATGGCATATGGTATATGGTTTATGTTTAATTTCTAAACTAGTCCTCTGTAATGTCCTTCTGTCTAGTACAGTTTTCATATGGTTGTGTTACTTCATGAATGCTTTCTCTCATGATTGCTTCTCGCTTTTGTTTACCTGTGTGTATGGCTCTTACGGGGTGGGGGGGGGGGGTGCCACTATTGTGTCAGATCCAGCTGAAATGTACTTCCTCCTTAGCTGTTACATTTATTTGCTTAAATCCTTGCTCAAAGTTATAGACAAATCACACTGAAGTTAGATTGATCCTGGGCCTTTCTCATTCTTAACAAATTTCATCTTAATTACTTAATATTTTCAGCTTGATAAATGTCTTGGCTCACAGCCTTATTAAACCACATTTTAGAATGTAAGGGTTTACGTGTTATCTCTGACTAAAGGCACACGTAATTGTATATACATCTGCTCACATCTATTTATAGATGTGCATGTGAATGAATATAAGTAAACAAGTTATTAAATAGAATAATGCCAGGACTTCAGACCATTTCACGACTGAAAGGCATTGAAGGGCATTTTCATTTATATATTTCTTCATACATCTTATCTTTGGAAATGGACCAATTGAAGTCATTTGTCAAAGTAGATGAGGTTTCATGAGGGTTATCGCTGTGCAATGTAATATTGCAGAGAATATTAAAGACTGCTGGCACCAATGTTTTGCATGTCCTAATGCATTGACCTTGGACTTCAGGTCTTTTGAAAATAACTCTTTAAGATCTTCTTTCTCTGTTCATTTATTGCAGTATGGGTTTTTGTAAGGGGGTGGGTGTATTTCATGTGCGGTGGTGTATTTCATTGTAGTTCAAACAAATTTAATTGAATGCTGGGGATCAATACCTCATAACAAATCAGAAAAAGTTCCTGAAACTCATTAGTGGTTTTTTACAGAACATTTCCTCTGGCAAATAATACCCTGGGGCTTCAAGTTTTGACCCGTAGTTGGTGTGTGTTTGTGTGTGTGTACATGTGTGCGTGTGTGTGTGTATTGTCTGCTTGTGTGTGTGTGTGTGTGTCTTTGTGTGCACATGAGTGTGCACACATGTGTGTGTGTTGTGTGATTGTGTGTGCCTCTGAGGGTGTGCCTCTGTGTGAATGTGTACCTGTGTGTCTGTGTGTGTGTGTGTGTGTGTGTGTGTGTGTGTGTGTGTGTGTGTGTGTGTGTGTGTGTGTGTGTGCGTGTGTGCGTGTGTACTTGTGTGTGCGTGCGTGCGTGTGTGTGTGTGTGTGTGTGTGTGCACGCGCACATGCACATGTATTGGTGTGTATCTGTGTGCTTGTGTGTGTGAATGCCTGTGAATGTTTATAGTTGCCACAAACACTCCGATAAAGTATTTACTGAAAGGGACAAAGTGTACTGTTGCACAGAATAGATGCCTACTGACTATACAACCCAACTGCATTACCACGCATTCCATTGCAACACAACATTGAAAGAGCTCTGTGCAATTTGTGCCTACCACACTGCTTCCTTACAGCTTCCTTACAGCTCTTTGTCTGCTCCGGGAGATGAGGAGTGAATTAAATTTACAATCAGATATGGGCATTCACAGGCTGAAATAAGTGGCTTTAGAGAGAAGGTACAATGTTCAGAGAGTAATCTCTGCCATCAAGAAGCCCCCAGGGAAACCACAGAAGGAACAATCCAACACGCTTGTCTGCACTTCTCAGCAATAGGCTGTGCTACAAGAACACGTATTGATTTCTCCTTTAGTTTGGTTTTGAATTGTAATTGGTGAAGCAGAGGCCGATAAATCTTTTCTTTAGAAGAGAGGGCAGGAAACAATGCACTTTAGTCTGATCATTAAGCCCTTAACATAGGTGATCCTGTTCATTTCTGGCACCTTCTCCTCTGTTAAACAGTATTGATTGGATCACGTGATGCAAATGTTGTCTATTTCATTAGACAACAGCCAGGTAAAAATCTCTTTGCTTCATTTGTTAGATCCCACAAGACACGTCCATGCTGAGTCTGTTTTTATCATAACACGGTCAGGAATATTAGGAGGTGTTATATTAAATGCAATTATTGTGAATTAACACTAAAGGTTCGTAGTATCACCTACAGTATTTAGCATAGCTGTGCAGTGTCCTGTATTTACAGTTTCAGTTCACAATGCAGTTCATTCTGTCTTGTGCTTGACTCTGAGGCTCGTCTGGTACATCATGTTATAGTTAGGGTCAGAGCCTTCGTTCTACAGAAAGTAACACTGTAGAAAGTGACTATGACCTCCAAAGAACTGAGGTGATTTTAATCCGATTTTTTATTGATATTTTTGCTCTTCAAAACAGCAAATGCTACTGGTGTTCACTTCAAAATGTGCTCATAAAGGTTGCCCATGGTTGATTATCAGTTTGATTTTTAATGAAATAATTTATAGTCTTTTCAAAGTCCACAAGGGCGGTCTGTGTATGGATTGCGGTTTGGTATTCCTGATAAATAAACCAGCACAGCCAAGGACATCATAAACCATGCATGTATTCAGAGGAGCTTCCGCAGAGGCAGGGAATAACTATGAGAGAGGAGATCAGGGGGATAGCGGATGCTTTAAATTTGAGTAAATTTTACTGAGTGGATGAAGGTCTAAGCTAAATGTTTAAGTTCAAGCATCCTGTCCTTGTTTCAAAGTCATCATGATGAAGCACTGTCCCTCGCCAGCGTGATCAGCTAAATGGGAAAGGCTGCATTCTGATTGATTAACTGCTAATTGGTTCCCGCTTGCATTAATGGAAGTAGCTGGTTTAAGTGGGTTATTGAAGGGAGAAAGATCAACATTGGCTCTTTAGTTTACTGTACATTTTGGTGCGAATGTTTAACCTGTGTTTGTCCAAGTGGTGTAACACTACTGTCATTTTAAACATTTGAAAAATGTAAAAATCTGTTGAGGGTATATATATGTATACATGTATGTATATACAATATACATACACATACATTCAAATATGTGACAGATTTTTAATGTACTAAAGCATAACACAATACTTCTAGCATATATTGACATGCATTGCTGTTTCAAAAAGGAGATTTGAAGAGAATTATAGTGACAGAGGAGTCAGTGGTTTCCATTCGAATGAAGGCTATTGTTGAGAATGTGCAGCATAACCTGCCTTTGTTACATTCAGTGGGACTTTTGCTTGGGTAACCTGTCACTGTGGGATGAAACATTGTGAGGGCAATTAGGTTCCTCTCTTTCTGTCTCATCCATCTCTTATCAAAGGTGATTAGTTTCTCTCTGACAGCGTTGTCCTTGCTGTAAGTGTTTCAGTGCTGGGTTTTAATTCTCTTCGTCTTCTAATTAACAGTAATTAAATCTGAGGCTCCCTTTCTGAGATGGGAACTTTTATGTCACTCTCTCCATCGGCATCAGGACTGTAAGTGTTTCCTCGTTCCTTTTTGAGGTACGAGATAGCTCCTTTGCTTCATCTCCTCTGTCTGCATACATTGGCTCTGCTGATGTAGACACTCTCTACAGTTGGCAGCTGATCTTGAAACATATTTTAAGTTCTAGGCTAACTTGTTAGGGGTCAGGATTGGTTGTGAGAAAGCTGATCGTAGATCTATGGTCACAGTACCAGGAGAAAAACCCTTTCCCCAGTACACTGCACGAAAAGATCAGCCAATGGCGTTTATGACAAGCTGTGGGCATCATAATGTCAATCAGTATTTGAGTAACATTATGGCTTGTAATGACAAATGGGCATTGGAGCATTTACGTTCGGTGTCTGCAGCATTCAAGTCACTGGATTTAATTTGTGAATAAATACTGATAAGAACATTTTATATTACATGAAAGAATGGTCCAAGTTGCTGTCTGACTCAGAACAAGACACTCATAACTCAGCAATCAGACTTCTCTGATGAATTTTAATCTATACCACTGTGTTTGACTTGATGGTCCAGTCATGTGCAGTCTTATTCAATACAATTTTCTATTAAGAAAGTAAATGAGGTTGTCTCGCTTGGCACTCAGTCTTGATCAGATGTGAACTGACAGGTGATTTAAGTAGTTTTTCTCAACTGAAAACTTTTTGAAATGGTACACCATGTAACCACTCCTTCAGAAGCAGGGCAGCTGTCTCACAATGACGTTCATCTTATTTAGGACGAGTGCTTATCTAAGGAAATTATCCAAGGTTCTTTTACAGAGGATACTGAGAAAACTGACTTTACTGAGAAAAATGACTTTTGACTTAAATGCCTATGTTATGTTCTAAATGTATGATTACATTTTGAATATTTTTGAATATTCAAATGAATATTCAACAAGTAGGTTCACAAGCTTAAGAGGGATGTTTCTCAGATGTGTTGTCAACCACGGCCCCTCAAGACCCTCGGTCTCAACCTCAACAGTTTGTTTGCATTGTTTCAGTGATACTTTTTATTCACAGTCTGTTTGGTGGTGTTGATATATTGATGATCTGCTGTTTTGGTGTTGATGACATTGCTTTCAGTACTGTTAGTACTCTTCATTTTGTTGGCACTCTCTTTAGTAATGCTGACATTTTTAATATAGCTGAAATTGGTGGGGCTGATTCATTAAGTGTTGTCAGTTGTATATTGTTATCATCCATGTAATAACTTTGATTCTTTCTTTGTTTTGATGATAAATTCAGTATTGTCAACATTCTTTTTGCTTTTTTGACACACTACGTACTATTGACACCGAAGAAAATTTTATCAAATCATAGATACTACAGGAAGATATTACTTCGCAAAACATGCTCCACCACTAAAGATCTGAGTTTGAAACAGTGCTCTTTTATAAAGATGGCTGCCTTGCATTGACAATGTGAAACATGAAGCCTCTCAAAGTATTGTCTCTGTGTTGTGTCCCATTCTCTTCTCCAATATGACACATTTTAACCAAAAGAGGCATAAATGTAACTGCACATACACTTTACATGTACACTTTACATCAGTGTACATGTACACTGATGAAAAGCAACAGGAAAATCCTAAAAAACACACTTAGTTTATCAGTGTAGGGAGGTTTTATTCAGTTAAAGTTAAAATGATGAAGGCATTATAAACTGTGTTATTGAAACTTTCAAGTGTTACCCAAGGATAAATGCGTATAGAAGAATACATATCAGCAGTTTAACTGTAATTTCTATTCCGTTCCGTTTACGGTCATCCAGTTTTAAAGGACAACAGTTTTCTAATCAAGGTTTTATAATTATCAAGTTCTAAGGTCACTAAGGAAAAGCCATCAATATGCTTTGAAGTCATAGACTGTCAAATAAATTACCAGCACTAACACTGTAAGTGAAACATATAAACTTGAAAAGTACACTATTAACGGTGCAATACAAAGTAATATGACACAAAGTGAAAGGGAACAGGAATTAACTGGAAGTAACATTCTAAAAAAAGAGGATGGGTCAGTCCAGGTTTTTCTGTTTGCCTTCATTTAGGCCAACATTTCAGCATCAAACATATTCTTGACTACATATTTAGGCAAAAAAAAGTAAAACATTTTATTCTTTGACAAAGGCACATCTAATACCACTCTGTCAACTTAAATAAAAGTAAAAACAAGAGAAGCTGTTATTGTGTGATTTTCTTACATTCAGATCACTGTGTTCAAAACTGTGAGGGCCGGAGGCAAGTGCTGACCATGGCTAGTGATGGACAGAGAGGATCCTAGACTGTAGCAGGTTTGGCAAATCTCAGAGAAGGAAGAGAAAGGAGGTGAGGGAGTGGGGGGGGTTAGTACGGGAGTCTTACAGCTGGGTCCTGTGGTCGCAGTGGCACCTGCAGACGCAGATGTCTTCAGCGGAAGTCTGCAGTGGCATCTGTCCCGCTGGCTGAGAATCGCCCTGTGCTCTGCTGGCTTTGAGACACTGTGGTCCCTGAAAGCCACAAGCACACTCTTGTGTCTCCTCTCTCACACATAACACTAGCTAACAGAGCTTAAGAAGTGTTTAAGTCACACTTCATTTTAAGGGCCTATTCACCCTGCTATAAAATGGTTAATACTTTGACTGCTATATATTAATACAAATTATTTTCATACATAGTCAGTAAACAGATGTTACTGTGTAGCAGGGTAATCACCTGCTAAATTAGTGGAATGAAATCAAGAATTGCTAAATTTTTTTAATCGCTGTTTCATATGTTCAATATATATATCATACATTATCTTATTACCTCTTCATCACGTGTTTACTTCCTGTGAATTATTAAACACAAATCCTACATAAGATAGTATAACATATTTACAAACTTTATATGTCAGTATCAACAAGCTGTTTGGTGTGACTCAGTTTTAAACCAGATATGTGATTCATTGATAAGCTTAGATCTTTATTACAGTGACAGCCTGCTGTCAGTAGATTAATGGTTTTTTCTAGAATTTTATTTTGGGCTTATTATGTGTCTTTGCTTTTTCTTTTTCACTTTGGCTCTGGAATTGCCAATTTGTACATTAAGTTCACCTCATTACAACATCCTCAGCACTTTCACAGGGGCACTGAGGCAAGACAAATGCAATCCTGCTTTTCACACCACAAGTCCCACAGTGCACCACAGCTTATAAGCGTTGAATCAAGTAGAGGTGCGTCCCTTTCTGACATCATCTGAGGGAGTCATAGGCATCTGAGGATATGCTGTGGCAGGGGGTGGGAGGTGAATTGAACAGTGAGACCCTGGCCAATGAAAATCCACCCTACCTCTGCAGAAAGGAGCCAATCATGTTCCTCCATTGCAGTCTCAGCTGTTGTTGGGTAATGACACAGCACAGACTGATAGTTCTACCACTGACACGCTCTATCACTGACACCACTCTCCTTTGAGTTAAATCCTACCTGTCTGGACGCTCTTTCAGGGTGTCCTGGAACGGTGGGTTGTCTAGACCCCACAGCCTGTCTACGAGTGTCCCTCAAGGCCCCCTCCTCTCTCCCTTTACATGTCATTTCTCAGCTCTGCCATCTCCTCCCACAGTTTTTTGTATCATTTCTATGTCAATGATACACAACTCTTCCTGTTTCCACTGTCTGACACACAGGTTTCTGCAGACCCACCTCTTCAGACTGCATCTCGGTTCCACTTCTGTTCCCACCCCATAATTTCAATACTTCTAGTATTTGATGTTAATTTTACATAGTATTGTGATGTATTTTGATTTTGTGTTCTAGGGACTGTTGTTTCGTAGTATACTTGGCTTTTGTCAGATTGTACAAGTTAAGTTGTGGTAGGGCTCAAATAGTGTTATACACACACTCACTGGTCTGGGGGTGTTGTTAACCTGGTTTGACACTGTTGTTTGTTTGAATTGAATGGATACAATTATGTTCTATTATGCTGGAAATCGCTCTGGATAAAAGCGTCTGCTAAATGCATGCAATGCAATGAGAGCTCTCAGGGATTTTTACAACTAAGTAACATGCCACATGCCCTACCTTCCCCCTGTCTACCTCAAAAGAGTGCCCACCTGCCCAGTTTTAGATGTAGGGATTTGGTTGTCATGTTTTTGTCAGCAGTGGTATATTCTCATGCCCAGCAAGAATATCAATGCCTTTCAAAGCCAACAATGATATTTAATAGCCAGTCACTGTGTCCACATTTATATGAAGCCCTCTCTGCTTCACAGCTTTGTAGTAAGGGGCTCTGGTCTTTGTCTTAGTTTTAGTTTCTTTAAGAAGGGCTGCAGCTGCCAATGAATGTACTGTGAAGTGCCTATAGACCAGCAGTAGTATTTGATCATCCTGATTTTCAACTGAATTAATCCCTTTATTGTCCGTCTTGGCTTAGTGATGATGACAGACAGATGGGCAAAACCTGAACAGTTTTCAGAGGAGATGATTGGAGGAATGATCAGTTCATATGTACAAAGACACAGACAGATCATGTGTGATATCTCTGGGTGTAATTTACATTTAAATGTATTCATTTGGCGGTTGCTTTTGTCGAAAGTGACTTACAAGTGTACAACACAAGCAAAAAAAACATAAGTAGTCAACAACATTAGAAGTGCTGCATGATCAGGTTTCAGTGGTTGGCCAGATAAGGTACAAGCTAGCTGGTAGAGATAAGGAGTGCATTAAACCATTAGATTACATATTTTTATAGTTTTCCCTGTTTTTTTATAGTAATTTCCTGTTGGCTAACTAAAACAACTTATCTGAAAAGTTTGGCAAGTTAAATGCCTGTATTTTCAAGGTTTGACTTTTAATATTTTTCCATTTTTTAACAAGAAAAATTGAGCGCTTCTCCATTCTGATTAATGGTACATTGTAATTACTTGTGTGTGCACTTACACCTCATCATTTCTTTCAATGAGATGGAATAACATCCTTTGCTTTTGTGTGATGATGTGACCCAACAGAGTTGTTTTTTTTAATCTGCTGCAGATATCATATCCTGTCCACTACTTGGGTTTATAAAACATTTGAGTTGTGAATAGGTGGCTTGATTGGTTCAAAAGAGGCCATGCTTTATCCTAGCTGTTGTCCAACAGAAGATTACTTGTAACGATATTAGATCTATTACTGTCACTTCTCCCTGTATAGGAGGAGGTGCTGAGAGGATTGTCCCTCATGCAATATTGGGACGAACATACCTTCAGCAAGAAAGCATTTATTTACCACACAAACACATTTAACAGATTTAAGAAAGCTGATAAGAAAGCCTTATCGCCACTGCACAAAAGCATCCTATTCATTATCTGAAATAAATATAATGACTTTTTGAATGACATGAGCTACCCAACGCACCTCTTTTTGCTCTGTCAGAGAGTATAGCGTCCAATCTGGAAATGGCCTCCAATGTGAGATTATATGGGGTTTATGTCACCATGAAGGAATTCGCTCTGATAGGAAAACGCAGATTCCTGTTTACGGCGTGACACCGCCGGCTCCATCTTGAATACAAATCATTGCTGCAGCGCCGTGCAGGAGGCAAGGGAAAGGAACGGACGAATTAGGTGTGGATAAAATACCCAGCTCTAAACAAGGCTATCTGCAATGTGGGACCTTCAGCTGTGCCTTTTGACTTTGGAATATGCACATTTCTACTATAGATCTTGGATTATGTATTCTGAAAAATCTATTACTTTTCATACAGGTGGCGTCTGCTCCATAAAGTTGAATGTTTATAGTCGGCGGTGATTTACTTGAGAAACACTTGTAGAACTGAGCCCTGATTGTTGCCCTGATTCCAGTCCTAAATCAAAAGTGGGATCCTGTTAAATAAAAAATGAAGTACAAAGCACAGACACTGCCAGACGAGTTGGATCTTTTAGCCTCTCTCTCTCTCTCTCCCCCTCTCTCTCCCTCTCTCTCTTTCTCTTTCTCTCTGTATTTCCCTGTCAGATGCCGGACCACACAGGCAGCGAGCACAAAGCGTTCGGCAAAGACAATGCCGACTGCTATCAACTGACGGAGCGCAGGGAGCTGAAGCGGGCCGCTGCGGCTCGCTGGCAGAAGGAGAGCTGCTTAGCTTTGCGTCTGGCACAACATCCCGCAGACAGAATGGGAATTGTTATCTGTTATCAAAGCGAGGCGTCGCGGCCCGACGCTTTTCGGAAATGCGAAAGCCCGGCCGCGCGGTGAGCGTGCATCAGGGAGGATTTATAACTCCGGTCATGCAGCGGGCCTGGCGAGGGACCCTGAGAGACGGGCGGCTTTCAGAGAAACTGTTTTTTTGTTTGTTTGTTTTGTCTGTTTGTTTTTTTTTTTTTTGCTCAGACTGTTGCTGAGGGCCTCTCTCAATAGTGTCTGCTGAAGACAAAAACAGAGTCTTGTAACCATGTACCCAATTGTCTAATGCTTGATGCGTACTGTGGTGTCATGAATATTCAGAACACAGAATGAAACTTTGGCGCGGGGTGTAAACTAGAAAAAAAGGCTTTGTGATCACTGCAAAAAAAATATTTTCAGTAACTTCCCAGTGCCTACTGTGTGTCTACTCCAGGGAAAACATGAACAAGCATGTTTAATCATGAGTTTATGTAGTCACTTGTTGAAGAGTAGCACGTGGGGCGGGGGGATCGGGTGACATGGGCAGGGGGGTCACTGCCTCTGTGATTGGGACCCACCCTCTGGGTGCCTCAGCAGGCCAGGGAAGCAGCAGATTCACGAACAGCGTTCCTACCCACAGGAGAGCTTCAGAACCCTGGACAGCAATGACCCTACCCACAAGACAGCTGCAGAACCATAGACAACACTGGCCATACCCATAAGACAGCTGCAGAACCATAGACAACACTGGCCATACCCATAAGACAGCTGCAGAACCACAGACGACACTGGCCATACCCATAAGACAGCTGCAGAACCACAGACGACACTGGCCATACCCATAAGAGAGGTGCAGGGCCACTGACAGCCCTGGCCCTACTCACAGGTGAGCTGCAGGACCTTGGACAGCAATAGTCCTATCTATAGATCCTGTAGCAGCTGCAGCTCAGATTGACTTCTTATGAGCATGCTATCATGCTATCAAAACGCATTCTATCATGGACAAATGTACCCCATACCTGGCTTGTCTAAGATAGCGGTGAAGTTAATAAGCTGAGCTGCAGAGTGGTATCCGATCATTCTGTGTCCTTACCGGCTTTGGTCCCAGCATTCCACATACCAGCAACCAGCAGCACGTCTGTACAAGGGTGTCTGTGACATACCTGTAAAGTAGCACATGACTGCACCCATTACCACAGAAGGTCATCCATACTCAATGATCATACACTAAACTAAATGGGTTATAATGGTGCAATATCACTTCCATATGCTATGTACTGAACAACCAATTATGCATGACAGCTGGAAATCCATTTCTACAAATAGCATTTGACAAATCTGCTCAATGCTGTGGGCAACAATGAAATGTACAGTCTGTAGAACCTTCACTGTACATTTCCTCTGGGCCTTGTCACTTTATTTCCAAAAATGAGTATAGAGATTTGTTTTTGTGGAACAAGAAATTGATATTTGGAATGTGTTGTTCACATATTTGTATAGGTAAAAAAAAGTACTCGAGTGTAAGTTTTGATTGTGTGATGTGATTAACTTTTGTGTCTGAGATCAAGGTCTCTGAAGTTCCACAGTGTTAATGGTCTCTTGATCTGAGGAGGCTCAGGTCAATACCATATTTATACGTCACCACCAGTTAGGGCCTCTAAATTATATTTATGACATATTGACGGTCTCTTGGACATTTTTATACATTTTGCTTCCAAAAAATCAATAGTGTCTCCTCTTTTCATTTGACCTGTAATTGTCCTGCACAGTCTAAGCAATAAAAGGCTGCTCTCAAAGCACTTCAGATATTTCCTCTAAAGTGTGCAGGTCCAGAAACCTTTTTGCAACCATGGTTGCAGCTAAGATATAAATATCCCAGCTGGTCTCATGCACCCAGCTGGACTTGTGCAAGCTGCTGTAAAACTTTGACGTGATCGTCCTTTATTATGCAAAGCGGTCCCTCTCGCTCTGGTTTTAAAATCGGCCATTTCAAAATGGGGGTCACCGAGAACGCTGCGCTGTGCTTCCTGATTCCTGGGGTAGCGAGCAACCCCTTCCTCTGACACTGTATGTGAGAGGCGTCCAGCCACCTGCAGGCAGCAGCCCCGAGCCCCCCGGGAATGGCCCATCCGCACGTGCGGCACGTCCGGGGGGGGGGGGGGGGACACAGGGCCTTCAGAGTCAGCCACAAAGAGCCGCCTATAGAGACACTTTGTGCATCACACTCACGGACATCACACACAAAAGGGCAGAAGTGGAGCTGTAGAAGAAAGGCCATCGAATCAAAGTGATATGGCTTTATGTTTCTGCTATGTTTTATTGTTATTAGTTTATTTATGTTTTGTCCTTAGATTAAAAAAACTGTCATTTACAAAACATGGAAGTCGCTAACATAATATAGTGTAAGATTTACCCACATACATACATACACAAGTACACACACACACACACACTCGTAAGTGTGTTTGTATTAGTTACTTCGAAAGAAAGGAAAGGGGCCACTTCACTCAACACTCAAGTGCATTTTGTATGACCTTTACTGATGCTTGAATTGACTGTGAGTGCTTGGTTGCTTGGTGCTCTAGTGATGGGCTGCAGGAGAAGAGGAGTGGAGACCAGGTCAGCCACCCCACTGCAGGTGGGACTGTAGCAGAGAAGAAAAAGAGGAGAGGAATGATAAGGATATTGCGAAAGGATTTCTGTTTCATTCAGCAGTGGTTTCCTCTGTGCTGAATTCCTCACTGCCAGATCTCCAGATTCAATGTGCTCATACTCACTGACTCTGGGTCAGTTTCAGTTTTTTTGGGGGGCTAAAATTAAAGGGGGTAATCACAGGACCCCTGACAACCTCCACAGTCTTGACTATTCATAACTGAACATCTATCGGTCTCACATCAAACTACTGTTACCAGATCCTTATCTTAGAAATTACATGGAAATCTGTTTTTTCTAAAGAAGTGGACACAGTGAAAACCTTGGTCCTCCCAAGAATTAATGCTGCTGATAAGGTTTACATGAGCATTAGTCAGGGATGCATTAACATTTAGTCATTATGCAGATGCTGTTAGTCAGAGCAACTTAAAACGTGTAATAAATAGGTAAGGCCATTAGCTGCACAGATATTAAAACATTAGTGCCATCAGTGAAATGTAGAGTCATTGTGGGAAACATTACTACAATGGGATTAAGTGCTGCCAAAAAGGACATTCAACCTTGAACTACAACATTAAGATTAGACCTTGCAACCTTAAGCACCTCAGGTTTGTATCATCACAACACGTTTATAACTGAGCTAATGCCACTGCAAAAGCTTTAGGTGCCACTAGGCTTTTATCATTTAGGTATAAATCTCACTTGGTTTTACAGCAACTGTGTCGTATTAGTGTTAGGAAGGGGAGGTGTCAGAAAATGGGGAGCCTAGGTGTGCACTCGGGCTGGCACTGAAACCAACACTGTTGCTTATGCTTGCAGGATTTAATCCTGCAATTATATCATTTTAAAATTTTAATATAAAAAAAAACAAAATGTTTGGTTCTGAATGACTGAGTTTTGGGGAATAAACATACATTTTATAATGGACAAGGAGATTAGTACAAGGCAAGGTTCAGAGCTACAGCAATTTCCTGCTAACACTGCACCTGCTAGAACTCATAGCTCTTTTTTTTATCTTTTAGTGGTAAAGCAAAGTTACTGTCCTTGCTGCTGATCACTCTGGCCATTACCCCCCCAAGCTGTTTGCCTGTGCTTAACAAAAGATACCCTTGATATTTATATCAGGATTTGGTTCAGTGCAGGAAATCTGATTGGAAATCTGGCAAAAGCCAGTTCATAAAAAAGATGTATTCCGTAATCTGCCATGGAAACTATGAAGTGACTCGAAAATACATTCTATAAGCCAGTGATGATTTCATTAAGAGTGACATTTGCGAAAATAAGCTCGAGAAAGATGGCACAGCAGAGATTAGCCATTTTTTCTCAGAGTGTTTGGGGGAAGTTACAGCCAACATTATGGAAATGCAATGATGCACAGTGTGCTCAGATATTTCCAGCTTTTTGGGAGAAGATAAAATGCCAAATTTGTGTGTGAGGCATATCCATCTCAGCGTGCCAGTACACTTGTATTGCAGCCAGTTAGTGACTTCGAGGTAAGATCTCTTTTTAGTAATTTCTTGTATCATACCTCAAGGCTGGAGGAAAATAAACTGGGAATGATTCAAATATGTGGTCCTTTTGGCAATATTTTACCTATAAAGATTATTGCCAGAGAAAAAGTCCAAGGTCTAATTTTCAGCCTTGCACTTGTGACGTGTAAAAATGGATATTTAATACACTGATTCCAGTTATTTCCATACATACATCAGACTTAGGCTGAGGCAGTAGATTGCGGAAATGAACTGATGTACCTTGAGGGGTACTTAGAAGGTACAGTATTTGTAGTGTATGTGTGCGCGTGCACGCATGTGTGTGTGTGTGTGTGCGCATGCATGAGTGAGGAAGATCTGCCTAACTTATTAGCTTGCTGTTTGTAAAGCTGCAGTGAAAATGTGAACTCCAAAAATTAGTGTTAAATTAATGTTTAATCAAACTTTAATCACACTTATGAAGCTTTCATATTTTCACCAAAGGTAAACAATACAATTTAACCTTAAAAATAAATCCTAAAACATTACATTATATATTACATACAAACCATACTTACAGCATAATAGAGGTAGGTTGAAGAATAATTAAACACAATATAAGATTTTTATTGAAGATGCATTTTGCTCTTCAGGAAAGAGGAGAACAATTATATTGGTAAGTATTCTACTGCCCTCTAATGGAGACTCGATGCATCACCAAAAGCCAGTCGCTGACGCTGAGAAGTGATAGCGAACTAGAGATAAACTGAAATAAGAACATTTAAACGAGGAATGTGCTTACTTCCTAAGACAATGACTCGACAAAAAATGTTTATTCTGCACAAGAACCGAAACAAGTTCTGAAACTTGCACTTAAAATTCAGGCGTATCTGGGAGAAGTTGGAACATTCAGTTATATTCAAAGATTGGGAACGTCACTGTTTACTGGGGTTACGGGTTATGCGAACTGCTAATTTGTATATCTTCTTACTTCACTATCACAAGATTGCGCCGCTCTGCTTTGCAATATGTCATAATGTCCATTATGTCCACTTGTGTCTTATTTATTCTAATCTCCATTAACAACTCCAAGCCCAATTAATATTTAAACGCAGTACAAGACTCAAGTTTAGCCGTGAATGCTCTTTAAGCAATTCAATGCACTGCCTCCATACCAATGACTCACTGGCGTTGAGCGTTTTATATGGATCAGAGATAAAAGTACATCGGTTTTCAATGCGTTGGCTGTAACCACTAGCAACCTGTTACTCTCGGGTCCAATATCTGGTTGGCCACTCACTCTGTACAGATACGACAAAGACTTTGTTTTGTGAGGGATACATGACAAAGGCTCGCTTTACACAGCAACCATGAGGATCACGATTTATTATTTGTATTACTGACGATTCAATATTCTATTTTTTACCCAAACTGGCTAAATTACGTTAGCCCATACCAAACGCCTCCCTCCACTCCAATATATTAGTAATCTGACAATGCCGTCCGGTCGACAAGATGTCATCGCGAGAGTGGAAGGGACCATTTTAATTTCAGTAAAAGCAAGTCAAGTGTTAAGCATATCGATCCGTATCTATCAAAGCAGTTATTACATGAAAATTACACTTGTGAAATTTTAACCCCTTTTACTAAATAATGTCGTGTTTTTGCCAATTAAATCGGATAAAAAAAATCCATACAATGGATTTTTCACCCCCCAGCCATAGTTGGTCTCGTCTGCATACACCAAGACGCTTCGAGAATTTGTAGTTCTCTGCATCCACGAGGTGAGCCGTGAGGTCGCAACCGGCAGAGATCTTACGGTTTCTGTAAAATATATTCTGATAAGTTTGAGGCAACTCCGTACACAATTTTGCATCCAAAATGTCCTCTTTGGGGACCCTCGCCTTCGATGAATATGGACGTCCGTTCATCATTATCAAAGATCAGGATAAGAAATCGCGGTTGACGGGCCTTGACGCGCTGAAGGTAACGTTAAATTGAATCTTTTGAATTGACTCCATGCCGGCTAGCTACGTAGCTATTTTAGATTATTACTGCGGTTTTACATTTTACTGTGGCACCACAGGCTACACAAATCGTGTTTATCTGTTGTCTGTAAAGGAAGATGACGTTAAGATTACAGCGTAGTTAGCTGCAACCCAAAAACAACTGTCATAAACTACCGCTAGCTTTTGCAGCCCAGCCCACTGTCACAAAGAAAAAATACCGCATCTGAGGTTTTTGTATGCAGCTACATAGCGAACTACATTGCAAAATGTACGCGATTTAAATAACGGTAATAACTACACAATGTTCTGGCATGTTAGCAGGTGAGCCGATTACTGCTATATTACCGTTTTTACCATCCAAAGGGGTTTGGCGTAGCATGAGCACTTACCCGTGCCATGTGCTAGCAAAGCGCAGCTAATGATAGCGCTTTGCCGGTAAGGATGTGTGGCTAGCTGGCTGTGTAAGACACACTGTGAGCAGTGCACGGTAATGTTATGAATTAGTTGGACAGTTAACTAAGTTTTAACTATAAATTGAGTTGGCGTTTCGGGCGTGCAGGCTAGTTGGCTAACTCCCTAACCGCAAATATGCTTGATAGCTCGCTTAGCCGTTTAGCTACAATAAAGAGAAGTGACACTTGAGACAAGCTAGTCTGTCATGCTAATAGCTTGCTAATGTCCGTTAGCTGTCTGCGTTTGTGCTCATTTTCTCCATATCTCGTCAGCTGTACATAAGGTCTTTGTGTAGGCTAGCCTGGTAACTGTTTATTATTTTTTGTTGATTTGTTTTAGTCTCACATCATGGCAGCCAAAGCTGTGGCCAACACCCTCCGGACGTCTCTGGGCCCGAACGGTAAGTCTGGCGATAAGTAGGTGCCCCTTTCCTGTTGGAGCTTATGTTTCGGGGAAAAAAAAAAGAATTACATTTGTCCCTTTATCTGACGTTTTTAGGACTTGATAAGATGATGGTGGATAAGGATGGCGAGGTCACGGTCACCAATGACGGTGCGACTATTCTCAGCATGATGGATGTTGAGCACCAGATCGCAAAACTCATGGTCGAGCTCTCCAAATCTCAAGATGACGAAATCGGGGATGGCACTACTGGCGTTGTTGGTAAGATGGAAAAAAATGTACAGCAAAATATAATGATAGCTTGCTTATAAATTTTTAGTTGGCTCCAGCTGAGCTGACTTCTTTGTGATGTTGTGAGGAATGTAACCTACACAGTGAAGTCATGTGAACGTGCTTACGGTTTAAATGCTGTGGTATTGATAAATAACATGTCAACTCCACTTTATGTTTTCATTGATGTGCGTGTCCTTAATTGTACCTAGTGCTTGCCGGTGCCCTTCTGGAGCAAGCCGAACAGCTTCTGGACCGGGGAATTCACCCCATCCGCATCGCCGACGGTTACGATCAGGCCGCCCGGATCGCCATCGAACAGCTCGACAAGATCAGCGACAGCTTCCCCGTGGATACCCAGAACACAGAACCCCTGATCCAGACCGCCATGACAACGCTGGGCTCTAAAGTGTAAGATCCAGGGAATGTCGGAAAAAGCCTTATAACCAGATCAACTGCAGTGTGCACCATTGGCGTAATTAGGTCCGATCATTCGGGGCTATAACCCCAAATATTTTAAGCCTAGCCCCGAATATTTTCACCATGAAAAAGGAGGTGTTTATAGTAAAACAACAGACAGACTGTGTAACAGAGCAGAACTTGATTTACAGCGTCCAAAGGTGTGATAATATTCATTTATTATAAAGATAGATATAACCTCCTCAACCTACTGATGCCAATCTCCCTTCAGAAAAAAAGACAAGCCCCAGGCAAACTTGACTTATCCCCGGATCTTTTCAATAGCTCCATGTGTAATATCAGCCAGCAAATCAAAGGAGATGCTTCCTGTGATGTAGTTTCTTAAGGGTCTAGTGGGGCCTAGAACAGTACATCAAGCACGGGACTTGTGTAATGGGTGGTATCTTGCATTGTGTTTAATTCGATGTTACGTGGGTCAGCGAGCGAGCGAGTTTCGAACCGAGGTTCTCACTGCTTGCTGCCAACCCCTTACGGCCCTCATCGTTGCCAGTTGAGCTAAAGGCAAATTGCCCCTAGCCTGTCGGCAGCAACGCTGCTTAACCAGGTCTCGGGGAGTGACGTAGCCGCTGCAACCGCTTGGCTACCTGCTACCCACTACTAAGGCTTTTACGCAGGACTCACACGAGCTTTTCACTTCAGCTCTACTACACGTGCAGCATGGGGCCAGGGTATTAAGCTAGTCGCAGTTGGGGCATGCCATTCAAGCCTTTGCAGTAGGAGGCACATCGTAGTGTAGTGCAAGTGGTCTAGTTTTGCATTTGTTCCTCCTGAATTTATTGGTGGAAATTTAAATGGGAAGGTAGAGTACTGAGAACATCCCAATGTTATAGACCGTAATGCAGTTGGAAAGAATCAGGAAGTTCAGTGGTTTACTGTTAATTTTAATTCTTGGTAATTAGATGTGCCCTTGCCCACTGTTAAAAATAGGATGCAATAATGAACTAATTTTAAAGATAAATCCTTCTGTGCAGAAGTGCTCATTTTTGTAATTCTCATATAGGCAGGACTGTGAGGTTTAATATGTGTCTCAAATGATACAAAAATGCAATCAAATGATACAAAGATGCAATCATCCCAACAAACGGGTAGTTAAATTTCCATTAGTTTAGAATTAATGCTGCAATGTTCCAGAGCCTTTACACAACATTTTTCTTAGATTCAGTAACTGCCCCTCTGTTGTAAGAAACAAGAGTATCATCAGATCAAATTCCTTAAAAAGCTGAGAATAAGGGAGTTTGATTGAAGAGGCTCACTTGTGTTTCGGGCGATAAATTGTTCACTGATTTCCATATTCTTTGAATGGGCTGATTGCAGACACTCAGAGTAAGATGAGCTCATCCGCTTCGTGTATGAATCATGTGTTGTGCAGAATTGCTCTTAATGAGTAGTACCGTCGCATAGTGTGTTTGAGCTGTCGGCGATAAGTAAACCCTTCGGATTTACAGTCTTGATTCTCATGTCTTGCCCTTTTATGCTTATGTTTTCTAAAATTGTTTCACCTGACAATACTGGGCGGTACTTCCGTGCCACCGCTGTTATGTTGCACAGCCTCACCATCCTGCTCTTTTATTCTGCCCCTTCCAGGATCAATCGCTGCCACAGACAGATGGCACAGATCGCCGTCGACGCCATCCTGACCGTGGCGGACATGGACCGGAGGGACGTGGACTTCGAGCTCATCAAGATGGAGGGCAAGGTCGGCGGGAAGCTGGAGGACACCCAGCTCATCAAAGGCGTGATCGTGGACAAAGAGTTCAGTCACCCCCAGATGCCCAAGGTTAGCTGCCGCTGTTTTCTTTCTTAAAATGCCAGAGAATCCAGTGAAAATGTTCGCCTGGACTAAATAAAGCTTTCGCAAAACCATCTTGCCCTCGGTTTGATGTGAGCTCGGTATGACCAGCCGAACAGTTTTCCTGGGGTTCCTTGACATTGTACCAAAAGCATCAGATGGTTTTTAGATGCAGAACTTAGGTGTGTATTTCAAGTGGAAACTGGGGTAGGTAACAAAGGGAACGCCGGTCATAGTTTGAACAGGTGGCCTTTTAAAACCTGCGTGCATTCTGATTGGGGAGTGAATGCAGGGGTGGAAGTGACAGCTGGTATTTCCAGTGGCAGCAGCTCTGGCAGTGATGCTGCTGTCTGCTCACAGCAGCACTCAGGGTCTGCTGCCACCGCCACACTTAAAGAATATTTTTTCTCATGTGAGGGGCTGACATCGCCAGCCAGTTTCTATGCACTGCAGAAACCTGGTGTATGGTTAAAACCCATCCCGTGTAACTTTACTTCCCGCCAGACTAGAGGGAGATCCTCTGGCTTGGCCAGCCAGTGCTAATAACCCTTTCCATCCCTGGACTGCCTGAACAGCACTCTTCTCTCTTCCAGGTTTTGAAGGACACAAAGATTGCGATTCTCACCTGCCCGTTTGAGCCCCCCAAGCCCAAAACCAAGCACAAGCTGGACGTGACCTCAGTGGAGGACTACAAAGCCCTGCAGAAGTACGAGAAGGAAAAGTTCGAGGAAATGATCCGTCAGGTTGGTGTAAAGGGATTATGTCCCGCTTGAGTAACAGCCTGCTGTATGACTCCGCGTTTCTCTAGAAAACTGAATGCTGAACTCATTGAGAAGCAGTGCACGAAATGTGTGTAATTATTGGAGATATGACGCAAACAGAATCTGTTCTTCAGTATGAGATGTTGGTAGTTAACGGTGTTTCTTCACAGATCAAAGACAATGGAGCCAACCTGGCCATCTGTCAGTGGGGTTTTGATGATGAAGCGAACCACTTGCTGCTACAGAATGAGCTCCCAGCAGTCCGCTGGGTTGGTGGGCCTGAGATCGAGGTGAGAAGGGACGTAGACAGTGACAGAAGTCCACTCCTGTGATTGCTCAACATTAGCACACTAAGACAGGCACATTTTAACCACTGTTGGTTAATCTAAAGCTAATTCTGAAGGGAATAGCTGTTGTGAGATCAGCCCTATTCTAATTTTCCACAGATGTACAAAAGGCCAGCGTAATGTAGTGCTCTATGAAGCTGGGCTTCCTTGGGACGTACTTCATTGGCTTCATGTTAACAGCATGGAATTGATGCCGTTGTGGTGTAAACCTAGTGCAGTGCTCTGCTAAGCCATTGCGCCTTTCCGTGTTAACATGTTGTCATGTTCTGGAAGTTACCAGATGTGGGAAAGCCATAGAAAATAAGAACAAACATCAGATTTTCCTGGAATGGCATTCACAGATAACTTAAACTTTAATCTTCAGCATGGATGAGAAAAACTGGTCAGTTTTGACATCAGATGCAATGTGTTTTGCACTGTATTTTTTTTTTTTGTTAAAGTAAGACATTCTATCACACATGCTTGATTTAATGAATCTCTCTAATTTGGTGCCACCCGGAACTTGGATTTAGACATCTCAAGTGTGAATTGTAGTTGTGTTTATAACATCAGAACTTGACATGTTTTTAGCAAATGTCAAGGAAAATACTATAGATGTCCTGAAATTATTTTGATGACAAGGATTGGATCTCTGGTGTTGGTCCATACTGTATTAATGCCCGTTTCCTGCGTTCCAGCTGATTGCCATAGCGACCGGCGGACGCATCGTGCCCAGGTTCTGTGAGCTGACCCCAGAGAAGCTGGGCACTGCTGGGATGGTGAAGGAGATCTGCTTCGGCACCACCAAGGACCGCATGCTGGTGATCGAGGAGTGCAAGAACTCCAGGGCCGTCACCATCTTCATCAGAGGAGGGAACAAGATGGTAGGAGCTTTAGAGGAGCGCTGTTTGCATTCTTATGTGTCTGCCTCAACAGTCACTCTCCTGCCACAGCTAAAAACTAGCATATCCTGTATGAGCATAGCCTTACTGAATGTTATCATGTGAGCCAGCAGGCTGCAGTAAGGTAGTTGGCGAGTTGTTGAAAAACTAGGGAACAGTGATATGAGTGCCAGTATGTATGTTATGTCAGAGAGAGAGAGAGAGAGAGAACCATTGCTTCTAAAAGGACATTTCTTCCCAACAACGGAAAAAGTTATGTCAGAGAACAAAGTATTGTTATATAAAGGTTAACAAATAATATAACAAGGATGTAGTCTTATTGAGATTTAGACTACATCTTGTCTCCAAGTGAAGTCTGGCGAAAATATCACACAAATGGTTTAGCACAAAAGGGAATAATCCTGGTCTTACACAAAGAAGTACACTTCTGTGGAAACCTCCATTAAAAGAAAAATCTTAGTCTACAATTAGACTTAATCTTTGTGAGACTGCCCCATAAAATTATAGAATTTACTATGGTACAAGACAGTGAACACTTCAACAATGAACTACTTTTAAAAAAAGTAGTTCATTGTTGAATTTCACGTTCTGTTTAAGTTTTTCTAAGCCACAATACAGGCACATGGATGTGTGTTTCCCCACATGTCTCTGCATTACCAGAAATGACTGAAACGGTTCGTTCCCTTGTCAGATCATCGAGGAGGCGAAACGCGCCCTTCACGATGCGGTTTGCGTCATCCGTAACCTGGTCAGGGATAACCGCGTCGTCTACGGAGGCGGTGCCTCAGAGATCGCCTGCGCTCTGGCGGTGAACGAGGCCGCAGACAAGGTAAGGTCCAAGTTCAGTTCTCCCAGCATGCACTGCTCATTAACAGCTGTACCTGAAGCCTACTGATGGGTCCTGTTGGGCTGTGTTATTTATTATTTAGCTGTTTAGCTACCGTCATATTTTTTCTTAATTTATTTTAAATATGTAATGGGAAATAATGGAAAATGAAATTGCTGATGGGATAAAATTTGCCTCATTTGAGTGTCCTTGTGTTCAGGATCTACTTGGATACTAAACATAACTTTTGTGTTCTCAACAGTGGGAAGGCATGCTAAAACTGTTCCATACCCCTTTATCCTTTCAGATAACCTTCTCTGTGGGTTTGGCTGCAACTAAACAGCCTTAGAATTGGTTGTGTTATTCACTCAGCCAGTGGCTCTCACGGGGTAATTGCAGTACCTTTGACCATGAGGTATGGTCTAAGGTAGTAAAGGCATCCACCAAATGGTCACAGGGCCTGAACCGAGCCGGTTCTCGTTCCGAGAGCGATATGCGGGCCCTTAAAGCATGCTCCTCGTGTGAACGCTGTGACGCTGCTTTGCTCCACAGTGCCCCTCCCTGGAGCAGTACGCCATGAGGGCCTTCGCGGACGCCCTGGAGTCCATCCCCATGGCGCTGGCAGAGAACAGCGGGATGAACCCCATTCAGACCATGACCGAGGTCAGGGCCCGACAGGTGAAGGAGAGCAACCCCGCCCTGGGGATCGACTGCCTGCACCTGGGCACAAATGGTAAGCACTGGGCTGTTTTCACGTCACACTTCTTACTGCGTACAGTTCTGTTTTCAGGTTTTCATGGTCTGTATCAGCCTGTATTGATACCATTGCATTAATGACTGTAGCGAAGGGCGAGAGCAGTCACCCCACCCAGCCTCGAACCCGGGTCTACGGGGTACCAAACGTGCGACTTTGACCACAACGCCAAAGAGCCAGGCTCGTTGGTATGGCAGACAGAGCGCATACTCGACCGTAGTGACGGCACTCCGTCACACTGCCCTCCCCTTCGGGAAGCGCCCCCATGCGCTTCATGCACCAGGGCATCCCCCATGCATCCCCCTACCATACTTCTCCCATCTCAGGGTGCCCCACTCACTGGTGTTTCAGGCTACTTATTTCTTCTTACTTTAAGTGTGAGGTAATGGATAGGCTTACAGTAGCGAAATGACCGATAACAAGTATATTCAGATGTTTAAATCATGTCTAGTTTATGTGCATCTGGTTGGACCTTTGTTTTACAGTATTCATTTACTTGGATACCTTTAGCCAGGGTAGACACCTAGCATAACAGAAATGTGCACGTGTTGTTAGAGCTGGATGTTTTGTGGACACCGTTTGGGTTAAGTACCTGGTGTAACAGTGAAAGAGCAGTGGGCCATGAGGACTGCAGGCTTATGGTGAAGAGTGCAGCTCCAGTACCTTTAATGTACTGTTTTATCATCATTTTACTGTTTTCTGTCAGGCAGTTTTACAAAAAGGAGTGACATTAAGGCCACACCCCAAGTGAACGTGACAGTTCCAACAAAACTTGACAGATAAAAAAAGATAAAAACTAATTTAAAATGGTAATCGATAAAAAGAAAAAAGGAAACGACAAATAATAAAGTAGAGAAAAACACAAACGCAACAGCAACAGAACAAAGGACGGAAAGGGAAACCAGTCAAATAATGCATATACGGCATATTTGAGTGTCTCACAAGAAAAAAATAAATGAACAATATAGCATTCTTCTACGTTGAAGTGGCTGCTCCTTTAGCAGCCTTTTCATATCCTAGTTTTTTGTGCAGTCTTGAATGTCCACAAGTGTGTGTGTGCTTGGAGAACCTCTTCAGAAACGGACATACCTGCGTCTCCTAGCCTTTATTTCACGCTTGCTCTCATTCTCGCCCAGATATGAAGCAGCAGCACGTGATCGAGACCCTGATCGGGAAGAAGCAGCAGATCTCCCTGGCGACCCAGGTGGTGAAGATGATCCTGAAGATCGATGACATCAGAAACCCGGGAGAGTCTGACGATTGAGGCGGCGAGGCGTGCGCCGTATGACCGAGAGGGGGGGGCGGAGTCTCAGAGCCCTCGGTAGCCCCTGGCCCCCGTGCCCCTGGTTTAGCATAGCGCCATGTCCTGACTTTAGTGCAGTTATTTATTGTTTGATACCACAATGTCTCCCTGAGCTGTAACTGTACGGAGTTCACAAATAAAGCTTTGGTATGTCACAGGATCTCTGTGTTGTGTTTTTCACATACCTTGAACAAAATACAACTCAAATTAAAAAAAACAGAGATTTGAAAAAGCACTTCAATCTCTTTGCCTAATAATGGTAACATGCTCCACAGGTAAGCGCAAGGCTAACAGCAATTTATTGAAGCATGATTTCTGAACAACCCATGTTTGCTGTTTTAACTATTGTCGTTACAGGAAATAAGCTGTTTTCACAGAGAAAAATCTTTTGTCAGATGGAGTTGTTAATTTTCAATTGGCCATTAAGTGTAGCTTGCGACTCAGTTATTGCACTAGTGGTCCTAAGGCTAAATTTCCGGCAAAGATAATTTATTTCTGATTTATTTGAACGCATTGGATGTACATTTAAATCTACCAATCACAGATCTAGTCTGATTACAACAGCATGGAGTGCAGCATCCTTAGTGTCTTAGCCCTGAAATCAGAAATGTGTTTAAGCTGTTTGGAAGAGATTTGTTGTCTGCCATGCCCTGCCTATAACACTGATTTGTGTACCATGTTTTGACAGAAATAGGTGTGCCTGGTATTTTCATCATTACATAGTGGACATGGTGTGATTCTGCGTGACATGCATTGTGCCTGTTGTGTTGCTAAGGTAGTTAGCAAAGCACTTGGTTCCTTGGGATGTTTCTGATTATTTCTGGAATGGAACAGTTTTAAAAAGCTTGTTTGTGTGACAGTCATCCCGCTGCTACTGTGTTGTCTGCACAAAAGTCGCACACAATTTCCAATCCTCCTACTCTATGCTGCAGCTGTCCAGAATGTTATATTTGCTGTTTTTTCCATGCTGATCACCTGCTAAGTGCATGGGCAGGCAAGAACCCCAGGTACTGCCTGGTAATTGTAAATCGGGGAATCGGTACAAATGCAGAGCTTGTCTTTTTCTGTTGCTGCTGTAACGTCTGCTCGAATGTCACTTGCACACATGTCCCTCTGCCCCAGAGGGAAGTATAATGTACCCCAAAAATGATTCCTTGTAACTTTTAAGGTCCTCATTTGTAATGAGGTCCTCACATTGTAATAGGTAATACAACATTATACAGTACACTTACAGTTGCAGGGCAGTATAACTGTCCTATAACTCTCTCCTGCTTGGAAGCATACCTTACAGTTGTATACAATGATCTGTGTGAGAGTTCATTGAACTCGTAAGATTTTATTTTTTTAAAATAGTTTCTTAATTCTGAGCATTACTGTGAGCTTGCAGAAATGGGCAATCTCACAGTGGTTTCCTCTTGTAGAAATCTGCCTTTTTAGAATTTGCTGGCACAAAAGAAGAAAGAAGAATTGCTATTTGCAATGTATAGAGGAAGCGCAATGACCATTGCAAGAGTAAATATTTACCTTCATGTGAAGTATAGAAGCTGAACTACTTCTTCGTGCTGTCAGTATCTTATGAACTCTCAGAAGGATCAGTGTAGATACAGTGCTGTCTGCCGAGACACAATGGCCTAATGGTTGAGCTAAGGGTTTGGATGGGAGACCTGGGAAAACCACAGTTCTGCCAGAAGTGGTGTTGCCCATAGGGGGCACTCTTCCCTCTGGACCTTACAGGAATCCACTGCACCAGTGTAGTGATGGAGATGCTGTGCTGTAGGAGACCCTGTCTTTAGGATGAGATGTTAAACCTGGCTCTCTGGTCATTAAAGACCCAGTGGCACTTCCTGAAAAATAGGGGGTTCCCTGGTGTCTTGTATAAATTCTCAATGATGCTCTGTAACTCTAGCAATCTGATAATCCCCCTGGTTAATTGACTCAATAATTCCTTCCCCAAATAACACTCTCCCCCTAGTTCACCATTTAAAAAGAGAACTGGTTCTTAGTTGACCGAAGGTTAAATAAATGCAAAGCTGACTACACACACAGGAAGCTAGTGAGAAGATATTCATTCGGGTTGTGGGCGCTTTGCGACTTTTAATTTTGACAGTAGCATCAAAAGCATTGCATTATAACAGCCCATGAGTTACTTAGTTAGGAGTTGTGTGTAATTATGCTATGCATACATTCAAAGTATCTACAAAACGATGGAAAGTGTGCAAACTCTGTGTTCTGCAAGTTGAACTCTGTCATTACATTCATTTAACAGTGTAGCTAGAAACATGAACTTTCAAACTTGCTCTTATTACCGTGATTTCACATTTTGCATGTGGCATTGTATTTGTAGTACGAGTGAAACAGTTTCGCGTAAGAAAACATACACACTGGATAGGCAAAAGGCACCGCTGGGATTCGAACCCAGGATCTCCTGTTTACTAGACAGGCGCTTTAACCAACTAAGCCACGGCGCCGATACTTACGCCATAAATCTACCCTTTTTCAATCATGCAGTCTTACTGTATTTTTTTTAAATCTGTACAGTTAAGAAAGGATGGTAGGATTATCTGTGTGTATGACGACGTATTTTTGGCTGTCTGAAGCAGGTGCACAAAACCTTAGGTTAGCTGGCTAACTTAATTACACTTCATAATTGCTTCCGCTCGTAACTGTCGTGGCACGTAGGTAACGTTTAATTTTCTGGTCTCACCCTTGTTGCAGATATAGCTAGCTCACATTTTTGGCACAGCTCATGGTTCAGGTTTGATTTAGGGTGGAATAAACTGATATTTAATCTATTCCCAGAGGTAGTAGTTAGCTAGCTAGCTAGCTATCCAGCTATCCGGAGGAGTACCGAACGGCATACGTAAAGTAAGAAGGCTAACTGTAGCTAATCATGAGTAGCATCGCTAACCTACACTAGGCTCATTATCAGGATAAGAACTACAACTTTATCCAAAAACTGATAAACAGTATATGGCATTCGTGGGTTATAAGCCACATTTAGCCACATGGAGGCCAACATTTTAAAACAAATGTGACTGACTAGACGCCTGGGTCGATGGCAACCTCCGATATTATCGGGCTGGCACATGACCAGGTTGCGAAGTTGGACGTTTATCCCCCATTGTGTGGCGTCACAGATTTTTTACCCAGGTCTCAACCCACCAAAAAGTAACAACCATGAGCCAAAATGAGTCGAATTGATATGCAATGGCCGTATGGTTTTTGTCTCACTCCAGTACTTTATGAGGTATCCAGTCAGTAGTGGTCCTGGGGTGAGCTTCTCTATTTTGACTGCATCATAGCAAGCTAATTGTCTGTAGATGTTTTATTTCTTTGGCGTTTTATTCTCCAAAACTGAGCAAGTGGATGATGTGGAATGTGTGAGGGATACTGATTTTCCCATTGTAACTGATGTCCTTGCTTACCTCCACAACCTTCGCATTGTCAAGAAAGACGTACCAGAAGCTTTTTTAATTAACTAGACTATGTCTTTTCAGACCATGTGAATTTTTCATAAGTAGTGGTTAAATCTCTGACTGAAAATACATAACTGTGTTCTCCTATTAATTCTTCTTTTCCCTTGCCTCGCCAATTAAATATAAAATTCCCCAAATCTATGATTTTGTGATTAAGTTTGCAACGCTGGAGAATGAGGTGGGTAGAAAACGCCCGGCCGCTTTTGATTGACTGAAGGCTGGACCAGTCAAAACCGATCACCTCTCAGTCTATTCTTTTGATTGACAGGGAGCTCACCAGTTAAAACCGAGAATCGTACAGCCAATTCCGTTTGACTTCCGGGAATGTGAACTCACGCCCATTTCAGTCCATCCCATCCAGATAATCTGGGCGAGAGCACCTAGTACTGTTGCGGCAAAGGTCTGGTGTGATACCAGCCCGGTGTTGTGTTGATGGTTAGACTGCACATTTGCTTGCTAGTAAACGAGCTAATGATGAATCGCATCGAATAAATAGATATTGTCCCCCAGGCGCCGGGGCGATCATAGTTAAAACGCAATCAGTGTGACATGCTGAAGAAGTGGTTTTAAACGGATCACCAGTTTAAGAATACATGCGTTTTTTCATGCAGCTGTCTGAACCCTTTTCCACGGTGTACTGATGTGTTGACTGTAGTTAGCCAAGTTAGCTAGCTGCGACGGTGCGTCACCATTCAAGATGGACACCGCGGAGGAAGGTAGTGTAAACGATCCATATTTTATTCAGCAGAAAATACTGCTAGCAAACATTTGACCAGTGCAGAGGCGTGCCGTCTTTCAGTTAGCCAACCTTTGCTAAACTGGGCAGCTAGCCAGCGGCAGCTTCAGTATTGGGGACCAATTCGCATAACGGTAGCGAGTGTACCAGTAGAGTAACTGCAATTCAGGATTCAGTCAAGCTTTCAGTTCTCTTAACTACACAATTTAAGGAACATCGAATGTTATCTTTCCGGTGATGACTATCTAACATTATCTAGTGATGCATAAGATTAGCTAGCAAGGTAGGCTTCCCGTTGACTTGGAAGCTGGACTGATAGATTGATCTAGAATTTCAGTGATCATTAGCAAACGTGTAGATGGGTTATCACTAAGCAGTGTGGTGGGGTTTCGCTACAATACTTAACGTTTGTTAGCAAAATTGTAAATTGTAAAATATACTCAATGTGGTCTCCACCTAGCTTCACTCAACACATTTGGAATGTAAAATTACTAGTTAACGGTAGTTAGCTAACGCTTTTCAGTTTTTTAACACTATTTGAAATTAGTTTCACATGACTAAAATTGTCAGCTGGCTAGCAACGCTAACTAACGTTATCTAGGTTGACGAGGTAAATGAACGAGAAAATCTTGGGGAACCCATTTAACAGATGTTAGATTGCTAGCTAGCTCAGAGTTTCACAGCCCTGGTCCCGGGGACTCCACTTGCGTGCTGGTTTTAATTCATCACAGAACTGATTGTGCTGATTCTTCGTTGACATGTCTGTATTTTGTCTGCTCAATATTCACAGTTTCTGCTAATATAAGTGCACATTTTAGCTCAATATATTTTGTTTAATGGCTCAACCTTGAAAAATTCTGTCCAGCTCAGTTAAACATGATTACGGTACGTGTCCAGCTAGTTGTACTATACTCGAGGAATAAGTCTTAATCAACTCGAATGCTTGATTATATCACTAATTTGAATACATGTAACGTGTCGATGTGTTGGGTCACGTATGTTAGTGTGGGTCGTTAGTCGCTATTTCCCATAAGAGATGGGGTGGCTGCTCGTGTCACGTTACTTTCCCCGCGTTCTGCGTGATAAACAGCGGTATGATATGACATCCTGCCACTCCGCTCGAACACCTGCCAAGGGAAAACATAACACGGTTACTCAGAGTTTCTATTGCATTGTGTTGTCTAACTTTTGTGCTGAATGGAAAAAAAAATCATTTCTTAGTAACTGTTTAGTATGTCAACACACACCCCCACCCCCCATCGGTAATGCACACCCTGCATGCTTGTTATTGGACAGACGGGTATTGTCATATGCTAAAATACTGTTTGCTGGCAACATACCTCATTGAGTTGGGCGCATGTAGTTACACCTGCATTGCGCTTTACTACAGGTGTAGAGGTCTGTCCCATGAAACAACTGGTTTTGTAATCAAGTGGGTCTCCCAGTTTATTTTTAATTGCTTTTTTGCATACTGTTTATTTTGCTGTCATTTCTGGTAATGCTTTGCTTGACTCCTTTCTCCCAAATTTTATTTTGTGTCTTCCTGAATGTTCTTCACAACAGTGGATCCCCCTTTCAGTAACAGCAGGTGCTGTTTTCAGTGCCTGGAAGTCCAAGGTGCGAGACAGGTGTTTTAAGTTTTGCTTGTCTGTGGTGTGCTTGCAGAGCTACACTGTGGAAGCTGTCTTAATCTGGCTATACTTGCTGTTCATGCTCTGTGCTGTAAGGGAGTTGTCTGATTCCTGCCCTTGTCTCTTTCAGCGGATATATGCAGGGTGTGTCGGTCGGAAGGGACCCCAGACAAGCCCCTCTATCACCCCTGTGTCTGCACTGGCAGTATAAAATTCATCCACCAAGAATGGTAAGTTCATGTATGTATGTGTGTGTGTGTGTGTGTGTGTGTGTGGGGTATGGTATATTCCTGTGTATATGTGGAATGTCACTGCCTCTGTGTGGTATCCATTTGCGCTAATTACTCAACTAAAAGGGGAGAGTCAGTGCTGCTTAGTCGAAAACCGCTGAGCCAGTTTCCTCCCTACATGTGTGTAGAGACTGATTTGGCCGGCTTGGAGCAGTGTGGAAACTATGCGCTGTGTTGTGAAGAGGTGTAATGAAGGGTGTGTGCCATGTAAATTGATCTGGTTGGTCTCTGCCCCCGTTTGCACGCTCAGTTTACGGTTCCTCCTAAAATATTAACAGCCCAAATGCTGGGCGGAGAGAAGTACAAAGCGCCCGATGAGAGACTCTGGGGGAAAATCTTGTGTTCTATGCACATTGATAAAGGGTTAATTCTGGGTTCTGATTGGCTGGGGCTTTCTTTTCAGTCATCTGTTCACAAGACGGCGATTCACCTCTCACCTGAGAGGCTGGTGTCAGCGCTGAGTATTGGATTGTTCAGCATGGAATTACATTGTCCTCCCACATAGTGCAAGATGTGCTACTTTCTTTGGTAACAAAACACCCTGGATGGTTTCAGAGGAAAAAAAAAGTGGTAGAAAGCTGTTCCTGCTTTGATTCGTCCAAGTCGCAGACAGACTGCCAAACAGGATTGTGTAGCATGCTATACATGTTTATCTGTCTGTAATACCCCCCCAGGTCCCTTTCCTTGCAAGAGAGCTAAAAATGTAAGACTGTGTTGCCCCCAGGAAGTGAAACGGCTATTTGCTCATTGCTGCGCATGTGGAATCGCACTGTAATCACTTAACCACCTTGTGTTTTGCAGCTTGGTTCAGTGGCTGAAACACAGCAGGAAGGAATACTGCGAATTATGCAAGCATCGATTTGCTTTCACACCAAGTAAGTACAGAAACTCCATCTCATTACACAGCCCTGTGCTCGTAAGCTGTGTGCTGTTGTATACCACAGTAGTGTGGATTTTCATGCTGGCCCCCATGACTGCTTTGAATTCATGCGCCGGCTGTATTTTCGGTGGCGTTTTCCTCCTCCACGCCCCGTTACGTCGCATGGAGACTTTTTGCGACTGTCGCAGTCACATGACTTTTATGCAACATCTCTCGGTCAGCATGTTCTCTCAAAGTAATTTCTCCGGAAAGCATGAAGACTCGCAGTCCTTACATACTGTTCTCAAAGGTCTGCTGGAACCAACTCTGCCGTGTGTGTGATTCAGATGAGAAAAGAATGCAAGCTGCTCTTGCATTTACAGTTGGGAAGCTTCCAATGACTATTAATATTTATTTGCCGAACATTCTTATTCAGAGCCAGTTTCAAGGCTGTCTGAGCTATGGGACTTGGCTGGCTCTCAGAATGAGTGGAACTTTTCTGTATGAATAAAGACAGACATTTAAAACACAAACATCCATTGAATGCTGTCGCTTGGAACTAAGAATCACGTTTTCCTGGGTGGATGTGATTCTTACAGGGGGAGTGCACTGTCCCGCACTCATTGTGCCTAAATGTAACCTGAAAGAGTTGCATAACACACTATTCCTAAGTTTTTCTCAGAGACTGGAGTTGTCAGGCATTTGGTACTAGGCATTAAGATATGTCCAAGTTATGATATGATATGCTAAGATCATAATACTTGGGAGTGTTTTTCCCCTTAGAGTGGAACTAATACATGGAGTAGCATCTTATCGAGATTAACAGTGGAGGCTGAGACCTAGGACTGATTTAAGACCAAGCTTGACAAAGTCCTAGATACACTCTAGACTACAGGCAGAATGACAAGCCTAGCTGGTCTGAATGGCCTGTTCTTAAATGGCATACACCCTGCCTTGTGAGTTTGTCTAAGATATTGCATTGTAGGCATTGTAGGTAATAATTTGAAGCCACATCTCTGTGTCCCTTCCCCCTCTGCAGTTTACTCTCCAGACATGCCTTCTCGGCTCCCGGTCCAGGACATATTCGCAGGTCTGGTGACCAGTATTGGCACGGCCATCCGATACTGGTTCCACTACACGCTGGTGGCCTTTGCCTGGCTGGGAGTGGTACCTCTCACAGCTTGTAAGTACAGCCCAGCTTATTCCGAAAAGCCAGAGCTCTCAAAAGGATAGTTATATACACCTGCGTGCCGTTCCTCACCTTTAACCCGGCAGGAATTCACAGAGAAAAGCAGCTATTCATTTTCAGAATGCGACAAAACCACATAGTACCATTTAAGACTTCACAGCTTTGTAGTCTAGTGAAGTCTCATACAAATCCCAGAATGCATTGCCATCTCTGTATGGATTGAATATCCTTGCCCTGAACGCTCAGGAGCGGGGGCAGACGAACCGTGCTGAAGAGACCACTGACTATTTGATGACAGCATAACATGCCTGAACATCCCTTTAAAAATGTATAAGCCGTCCATCAGAGCCACTTGAACATATTGTAGGGGCACACTGAGTTCCTGAAAATGATTTTAGACTCCCCTGCAGCAGATCAAGTGTCCATTCCCTGTTAATTTGCTGGAGGGGAAATGTAGCATGAGGATCAGACAGAGTAAAAGATGGTAAGCTAGAGAGGTCTGTCCCTCAGTGAAAGTGTTTAGTTGGACTTGCCAAACAGTTACAGCCGAGCCTAAAGAGCCAGCTGCGTTTGTGCTTGGCTTTCATTTTCATTTAGTGCCTGATTCATAGTGGACACTACCAGAAAAACTGTAAATGAATAGACCATCATCCAAGTGAAATGGGGAATGATTAAATGAAGGGGTCGAATTACCACGTGTTTGTTGATAGCTGATTTGTATCCAATTGTAACCACTCGTAGCCAATCAAAAGACCTTTATGTCTGAACTGAGACACTCTGATTGGTTTAAATCAGTGAGACATGATAGGTCCACCCATTTTTGGGTTTCACAAAGCCTTCCTGCTTTATTCTTTTTGTTCATGGTTTTTTTTTTTTTCCTGACAGGTCGCATCTATAAGTGTCTATTTACTGGCTCTGTGAGCTCTCTCCTGACCCTGCCTCTGGATATGCTGTCAACGTAAGCCACACACACACACACACAATCCCACGCGCACACTGCCCCCTCTTCCACAGCCCTCCGGAACTCTTCCCACCCCCAACCACTGTCAGGCAGCTCTTCGGTGCTGCTGTGTTCAGCACCACTCCTGTGACTAGTCAAAATTCGATTCTTTTGCTTAAATAATTAAAAGCGGGAGAGCTGAGTAAAGCTGAATCTGCCTTTTGTAGTGCTCACAGTTTGATTTGACACGCTCTGAAACGCGGAACAGAGAGGGCTCCTGCACGTATCAGCCTGGGACGGGCTGCAGTTCCATGTGACAAAATGCTTTCGCCCTGCAGGGTCCCTGACAGAACTCTACTACTCAGTTGAGCATGAATCATTCATGACAGTTATTTCAACAGCGCTAACAGGTCAGAAAGTACTTGGCGACAGGTTTGTAGCACTTAGCACTTTGGTGGCTTTTACCCAGCTGGATTCCGCAGTGTCAAAAAGGAAGTGTGGGAGTTTGAGAAATAGAAAATAATTTGTCAGGTACGGTAGTCACTAATATGCACTTCAAGTTTTCAAAAAGCGAGGAAACAAAAGCAGGCATTAAACACACAACAGCAGAATGGAGGGAGAGGTAATTGAAAACAAGGCTAAAGTGTGATCGTCTTTGTGATGTCGAACTCCGACATGGTGCACATTTGTGCAAAGCTGCTAAAAACAGCAGATGCAGAGTCTCTTTTGGCAAATCAGTCAACAATGTATGGCATTTGGCTTGCGACAATTTTATTGATCGCATTTGGGAGAAGCAGCAGAAGGCCGACATAACATGCTTCTGCTGTTGTGCTTCAGCCTGCAGCTGCTCGATATTTTTATTTGAACGAGCAGTTACCGGCATCTGATTGTATTAACAGATTGATAACCTTATTATCCAATTATAAAAGCCACTGCAAAGCATTTTTGTTCAAAAAAGTCAATGAATCAAATAGGTATTTCAGGGAGTGTTAGGATAATGAAAGAAAATATATACTGTTGAAACTATGGTATTAAATATTTGATGGCTGGAGCCAAATTTCGAAGCGCAGCTAACTATAAGAGGTCAGTGAATGAACAAAACAATAGACGTGCATCCAACTCATAGAAGAACTAAAAATACTGAGGCATATTCAGCACTGCAGGCTCCTCTGTCAAAATCTTCTCTGCAGCTCTGAAGAAGGGAATGTTTTACTGTCACTCCGAATTGCTTCTCATCATTTCAGATGCTATTTCCTTGTCTTGGTTCATTTTTTTTTTTGCTGAGCATAATAGACTTCATTTGTCAACATGGTTAGAAAAGGGACGTCTTTAAAAATGCTTGAGCTGAAGTATGTTATACCCTGTAGAGATGTAATGGCTGGGGGGGGTAACAGACCTCTGAATGGGTGCAGTAGCTTGTGGTGGACATTACTATTATTAACATTTATTTAACCAGGACCATCTCTTGAGGTTAGGAACATCGTTTTCAAGAGAGACCTGACAAGACAGTTAGCAGGGAAAGGGCATTACAATTTGACGTGTACACAAGCCAGTCTCAATACAGATGGCACACAAAGGCAGAATAGCACAGGAAACACTAGTAACCCCTCAATGCCTTGAAAGCAGGTAAAGGTATCTACAGTATTTTGGTCTAAAAAGATGTTTATAAATTTGACATGGCCTTGTGTGTGCGCTCTGTTGCAGAGAGAACTTGCTAGCGGACTGTTTGCAGGGCTGTTTTGTGGTCACCTGCACCCTGTGTGCGTTCATCAGCCTGGTGTGGCTGCGTGAGCAGATCGTCCACGGTGGCGCCCCCCAGTGGCTCGAGCAGAACCTGCAGCAGCCTCCCAACGCAGCCGCCCAGCCCAATGAGGTAACATATACACGTTCAAAAAACGCCACCCCACCAGCCACTGGAAGGGAAGGTGTCCTGCGGTAACTTAGAGTAACAGATTAAAGCCAAAACTGTATTGCATTTTTCTATTCTTACACAATATATGATGTGAAAGTGTGTTTTTGGGAGAGGGGTAACATTTCACATAAAGGACAATGAGTTGTCGTGGTCAAAGGTCGAAAGCCCCTTCAAATGGCATCTCCTCATGTCAGTCTGATGATGGGAGGCCCAGCTGATCCTAGATCAGAATCTGAATTGTACTGTAAATGGTTGGGGGTTAGGATTCGTGTTGAGCGAGCTGACCTGAGGTCTGTTGAGTGTGACAGTGACACCGCCCCGTCTGTGTCAGGCCCCGGGGGCAGGCAATGAGGCGGGCGAAAACCATCCCGCCCCGGCGCCCGCTGTCCCGCCCCCCGAGGACGTGGCGGCGGCCGACGTCCCTGACGCCCCAGCAGATCCCGTGGAGAATGCGGAGGGGGACAACGAGGAGGAGGACGAGGCTGGAGCTGAGGACGCCGCAGAGGGCAACAATGGAGGGCAAGGTGGTGACAGCCGGGAGGCTCTCCCTAAAACACGCTCTCTCACACACACACACACACACACACACACAAGCAGTAGGACCCATGCACATACTCCCAAGCACACATGCATGTACTGACATGTACTGACATGCAACCACACACACATGCAAACACTTTTTTTTTTTTTTTTTTTTTTGCAAGTATCAGGTTCTACCAGATGAACTGAACACTAGATTCTAGATCAGATTCTACTTTGTGAGCCGTCACGGGTCTAATTCTGGCTCAGAGATTTCTGGGGCCGAGAATCATGAGCAGGGCTTGTTCTGTCCTAGCAGACAGCGGGAAATGTGGCGCCCCCCAGTGGTGGTAATTTGCGCCGCTTTTGCTCCCCTGCAGATGACATGAACTGGAACGCGCTGGAATGGGACCGAGCGGCAGAGGAGCTCACGTGGGAGAGGGTCAGTATTATATTATCTCAATAGCAGAAAGCGATAGCATTGTTATCGTCATTGAGCACCATGGCTCCCAGAACATGGACACGTACTGAGCGATCACGCTAATCCTGGAGCGAAATCTGATACAGTGCCATGCTGCCCTTTCAGACCATTATCTTTTCAGACCATGTGTGGTTCATGGTGAAATTACTGTGTCTTATTCGTTTGTTTGCAGATGCTTGGACTCGATGGCTCCTTGGTGTTCCTGGTGTGTACATTCCTTTGCCGTAGAGAGGATTTCTCGGCCTTGCTCGATGATACACAGTTGCTTAATGCTTACGAGCTTCAATTTCAGCTGGATCTGTGCTGAGACCTTTATAAAAATATACTGTTGGTTTATCTCTCGGTTTATGTGAAAAATCCCTTTTTTAAAAATTATTTTTTTCTCTGGCAGGAGCATGTTTTCTGGGTAGTCTCACTGAATACACTCTTCATTCTGGTGTTTGGTACGTAAGGATTTCATTCCTGCTTAAAAACCAGCATGGTTGCCACCAGAAGACAAAACCAAAGGAAAGCGTTTGGTCAGACATACCAAGCACCGATAAACTAGCCATTGAGCTAGTTGATCCTTGGTGTGTACAACCAAATGGTTTTCCTGAGGTTCATTTACAAAGTCTTATTGATGTTGCTGGTACAGAGTTTTGGGTTCTAAATCTATAATTTTGAGTTGTAATTAAATGAGAAATAGTAGTTAATAATAAGGAAAGTGCATGTATTGTTTTGAGAGAGCAGTCCTGGCTAAAGTTAAGTGGGACAGTTAAGTACAGCTTCACACTGATTGTGCTTCCCAGACCGATGACTAATTGGTGTTTGTTGTTTTGTAACAGCTTTCTGTCCTTATCATATCGGACATTTCTCTGTTGTGGGACTTGGCCTTGAAGAGTATGTAAGTACTGGCACACATTGCTCATTCATTGTGTGTGTGTGTGTGTGTGTGTGTGTGTGTGTGTGTGTGTGTGTGTGTGTGTGCGTGTGTGTGTGTGTGTGTGTGGGGGGGGGGGAGGGGGTGGAAAAAAATTCCAGGGCAGTGGAGGAGTATGATTTGCTCTAACAAATCATCCTTCACCCTGGTCTCAGTGAGTCAAATTGGGGTGCATGGTTTCCATAGTAATCTGATCTGTCAGGGCTGCAATGATGTGGGATGTGCTTTCCTGCTGTGGCCTCGGCCCACTCAGATCCATGCTGAGGCATGTGTCTGAGCGGACATGTCTATATATGTATTTAAATTTTGCAAAGAAGCAATCTTTTCTTGTATGATGCGTTTCTTTTGTAGGTCCAGGCCTCGCACTTTGAGGGCCTGATCACGACCATCGTGGGCTACATCCTCCTAGCCGTCACTCTGATAGTGTGTCATGTATCCTTACGTGCCTCGGCTTCCTACGCTCATCATGTCGGCTAACATCCTACTGAGACACAGTCTAGACCTGCGCGTGTCACCTTCAGTGTTAGTAACACTCCATTCTTTCCACTATAAACAGATGTTAAAGTGTGCCTGTTAGCTGCATCTGATGTGCGGTAATCACACAGTAATTGCTGAATGTTGCCAGGAGACAGCACTTCAGAAAGAGAAACATGATGTAGGTTGTGTCGGAGGACACATCGAAACATAGAAAAATGGTAATTGCATTTCTCTAAATTTCATCCAGCACTAATCTGATTGGTTGATTAAGGTGTAGTATGTTTATCTGCAGGCTGACTGTACTTCTTTCTCTCACAGACTTTGTGCATGAACATGTGTCATGCACAACAGCCTTTAATTGGTTTACACATTTAACAGGAATTAGGGGAAAAAAAAGATATCAATATGAGTCTTCATTATAGTGATGAAATGGTTTTTATAGCACACCTAGGCAAGTTCTCTGAGAAAATGGTTTGTGATATTTCGGTTCTCATTGGAATATGAAATTTTAATGTTTTGTGGAAAAGCCGAAAGGCATTTGGAAAGCAGCCCCAAGGAAGCTGGGTAATTGTATGAAGTAACAACCCTTGCTGGCTATATTTCTGAGCACATGGTACATTCAGCTAATTGCTTCTGCTAGGCTTTATGTTCCCGTAGAGCCGCCCCAGGCAGTGCGTAGTTAGCCATGTTAATGTGCACCACAGTGTTCCTTAATGATGCCACCCAGGGTCTGGCTGCTCTGCTCAGGTTCCAGAGGTCCCGGCGGTTGTTAGGAGTTTGCTACATTGTGGTAAAGGTAAAACATTTTGTTAAAAATGCTTCAAATCCATCTTTATCCATGGATCTTTAGCTGCTCAGTGTGGACATCACATCAGTTCAGTGAGTGGCACCAACACCTTGTGGTTTTGTTATGTTTCCACAGTTCTAATCCATGATCACAGAAAAAACATTGTAATGACTGTTTTCAGTTTTTACCATGATTTTATGGGGTCAGGAATATGAAGTACTGATGAAAGATGTTAAATTTTAAATATGCCCTTTTTGCTTTGCTTTATTTATATTTGTACAGTATTTCATACTCAGTGTAAAGATGTCTGTGGCATTCAACCAGTACAGGAAAATGGTAAAAATAACGTTTTACGGGACTAAAATACAGTTTGTGTACAGATGTGCCCATTTCAAAAAGGAAGCCACAGTAAGAATGAGAATCTGTCAGCCTTGGGCGTAAAGATTGCACACAGCTGCGTTGCCAGTCGTTGCGAGCGTATCTGCAAAGCATATCCGCCTGGCAGCAGTTTAGAACAGGGTCAGCTGACACCAAGCTAACCAGTCAGTTGATGGGAACAGGGCAGGGGCGGGGAAAACGGAAGCAGCCAAACACGGCATTGAATGAACATTCGGGTAACGCGTAACCACTCACCTGGACAGCCACTGGATAATTTACAGCGCGAACAAACAATTTCAGATTGAGATCCTTTTAGAACTCTAGGTTCAATGAGATCTTCAGTAGATGACAAACATTCTGGATGCGTGTAACTCTTATCAGTTTTCCCAGAGGGGGAAACCCAGTTCCTGTTTATATATGAGGTATATATGGGTAATAGTGTATATATATATAGATATATATTATTACCCATTTATCCTAATTCAGTGCAATGCAGAACTGATAGCTGTGGCTGGTTTTTATAAAGAAGTAAGTTTATCCCAATTGACGGCTCAGGTTTCCCTGCTGGTGGTTGTGGAGATTGGAGTCTTCCCCCTCATTTGTGGCTGGTGGCTCGACATTTGCTCCCTGGTAAGTCACTTGTGTTTGAATCTGAATTACAGCGGTTAGAGTGGGCGGTGTATGGTATATTAAACACGGAATAAATCAATACGCTTCAGACCCGATTAATCGCACCGAGACGGAATGAGCACGGACAGAGATCTGCCGAGACTGTCGGGAGAAAACGCCCGAAATATCAGACCATACCAGCTGTTCGAAATGCACGCATTCTAAGATGTTCCACCATCTTTAAGAGGATAGTATTTAAGATGAAGGTATATTGTTTGTTTGTAGGAGATGTTTGATGCCTCTCTGAAGGACAGAGAGGTGAGCTTCCAGTCCGCTCCAGGCACTACCATGTTCCTGCACTGGCTCGTGGGAATGGTCTACGTCTTCTACTTCGCCTCTTTCATTCTCCTGCTGCGAGAGGTAGGATACTGGAACCATGCCTCATGTCACCTAACATAGTGTATCTGGTCTGATTGGTACTCTGTGGCTTCCCTTCAGTCTGCCTGGATTATATCAAGTGACCTAATTAGTCAATCTGAGTTAAAAATTGTTTCAGTGTGTATATTGCCGCTTTACTTCGCTGACAACTTAATTATTGCGGTGGTTGCTAAAATTAATGAAGAAATGTTGCATAGAATCTGTATGAAGTCGTTCTCACAGTTTGTACTCAGAAATGCTTGATGTTTATTTTACACTGCAATATATTTCTCTGCAAAAGTGATGCCTAGTTTACCCTTTTCATTTGAATGTATTTTAATTTTATATTCAATTTTAAATATTTAGAGGAGCTTGTAAATTATTTTCTTACGCATCCTAGAACATTTGATTCAATTATTAATAGAATGTGAAACCCTGGGAAAAGGACCTTGGACATTGCAAAGGCCATCCTGCATGACTTTAGGCTTGTCTTATACATGGCTGGTACAAAAATCTCCCAGGGCTTAATTTTTAAGGGGAACCTTAAGTGCCTGTCAAATGTCTGGTCAGAGTCAAGGACAAAAACATGTCAGACAAAGGCCTCTATTCAATCAGACTGCAGTGTGGTTTGACCTTAGCTGTGTGAACCTATTAAATGGAGTGTTACTGTAACATTTCTCAGACAGAACGTTGAGTTCACCAGTCAGTGAAAGTAACAAATTGCTATGTAAGAAGTGAAAATGTATATCTTACTCAGATTTGACTCTCAATACTAAAGGCCAGTGTTCTGCCACACTCTTGCAGGTTTTTGTTAACGTTAACAAAGTGATATGTATATATTAATGTTAAAGTGTATCTTAATACGCAGCAGCTGAGAGTCTGAAAGACAGTTGTTGTGATGTGTTTATCCATATTGCAGGTTCTCAGGCCCGGTGTCCTCTGGTTTCTAAGAAACCTGAACGATCCTGATTTTAACCCGGTCCAAGAAATGATCCATCTGCCCATATACAGGCATCTGAGACGATTCATTTTATCGGTGGTACGTGAAAATTCTCATTTCTTGTCTCATGCACAAAACTGCACCAGATGACAATGCTGAGATTACCTTTATCTTGTCCTGTTACAGGTGGTATTTGGATCGATAGTCCTTTTGATGCTGTGGCTTCCCATTAGAATAATAAAGCAAGTCTTACCCAGCTTTCTTCCTTACAATGTCATGCTGTACAGGTAAATTCATTCACCTTTCATTAATTTTTTCATGTCTTTATTAGTTTGAAACCTGCTTGTACCAAAAAAATACTAATTTATATATAAGGCAGAATACTTCTCCTTTCTACTAGCTCTAGCAGTATACTGTGATTCCAGCTGTGAAGATGACTGTTTCTTTTTGCAGTGTTTTATGCTGTTTAATTGCTTTAAAATCCTTCTGTGAAACATTTCCAAATGTGCATACGCATGTGATAAATATTTATTATGTGAATTTTGGCCCTGGATTACCACTAGTCCCTACTTTGGAACACAAATGTTGAATTTATTTGTTGTTTGAAAGCATAAAAATGTGTTTTAATAATGCATTAAATGTTTGACTGGATGATTTAAATAGGTGGTTATCATTATCATTGTCACCTTCGTGGCCACTTTTATAAAGCAGCCATATCTGAAAAGGGTTGACCATTTGGACCATCAAAGGGGTGTGACCATTTGGTGATAAGTCATGCAAATAGGACTGTTTGCTGATTGGCTGCTGCTGTGTGCTCCGCCCCCCCTTAGCGACGCCCCGGTCAGCGAGCTGTCCCTGGAGCTGCTGCTGCTGCAGGTGGTCCTGCCGGCACTGCTGGAGCAGGGACACACACGGCAGTGGCTGAAGGGACTGGTGAGGGCGTGGACTGTAACTGCAGGCTACCTGCTGTGAGTAACCTGCCCGATGCACTTTCTATTGCTTCACATGCATCTTTGTGTCCATTATATGTCTCTCTCCATGACAGCCTTCCAGTCACTCTGGATACATTACGTTACATTATTGACATTTAGCAGACACTTATCCAGAGCCACTTACATAGGTTAGAATTCTTACATGTTATCTATTTATACAACTGGATATATGCTGAGGCAATTGTGGGTTACATACCTTGCCCAAGGGTACAGCAGCCGTGCCCCAGCAGGGAACTGAATGGATAATAGTCCCTACCATTTTAAATAATAATAATCCCCTACTAACATAGATTAAGAGGCCTAAATTCTGCTGTGACTGAGAACTAGGCGGTGATCCTCGCTTTCGCAGCACCCTAATCCAGATCTCTTTCCTCCCACAAACAGAGATCTGCACTCCTACCTGCTGGGAGACCAGGAGGAGGCGGACAACAACGGCAATCAGCCGGCCAACAACAACAACGCGCAGGCCCGCAACAACAACAACAACGCGGCCCCGGCCCCGGCCCCGGCGGCGGCGGAGGGGCTGCATGCCGCCCACCAGGCCATCCTGCAGCAGGCCGGCCCCGTGGGCTTCCAGCCCTACCACCGGCCCCTACGGTTCCCGCTGAGGGTGAGGGGCCTGTCTCACCGGCGCTCCTGGCTGGCTCGCCACAGCACCCAGCTTCATCAAATACAAGCAGTTTAGATCCTCTCTAGGCATAGTGGATTTGTCATAACGGTGTGAAGGGGTTGTACTCAACATCGTGAGACAATAACTATTTATTATTCATGATGGGTTGTGTGTTTAAAATTTTTGTGCTTGACTTCATTGCATTCTTTTTGTTTTTTTTTTTGTAGATTGTGTTGCTGATTGTGTTCATGTGTGTTACCCTGCTGTTGGCTAGCCTGATGTGCCTGACGCTACCAGGTGAGTCCAGGAGATGTTTTCCTACACACTGACCCCAGCACAGTGAACATCCACCCATTGGTCCCTCCCCTCCCCTGGTCATGGGTCTGACTCCTGCCCCCTTGGTTTTGGGCAGTGTTCGCCGGCCGGTGGTTGATGTCCTTCTGGACGGGCAGCGCCAAGATCCACGAGCTGTACACCGCGGCGTGCGGCCTGTACGTGTGCTGGCTGTCCATCCGCGCCATCACCGTGCTGCTGGCCTGGATGCCCCAGGGCCGCAGGGTCATCCTCCTCAAGGTCCAGGAGTGGACGCTCATGGTAATGCACCACCAAGACCATTTCCTGCAAGCACTGTAGGCTAGTAGTGAGGTAGTAAGTTCTTTAGGTAGTTAGTTATCTATGGAAAATAAAATATCTTGGGCACATTTATCCTATGAGTCATGCTTTGGGTGACCTTGTTCTTGCAGATCATAAAGACGCTGATTGTGGCTCTGTTGCTGGCTGGAGTCATCCCTCTCCTACTGGGCCTGCTGTTTGATTTGGTCATTGTGGCTCCGCTGAGGGTCCCCCTGGACCAGACGCCCCTCTTTTACCCCTGGCAGGTGTGTGCGGACAACTCCACGCCACCCCACCCTCCCAGTCACAAGGTCACGCAGCCACTGAGCCAGTGGAACAAGCTCAATCTCAGACAAACTCACATTCACACATTCAAACCCCCCCACTCGCTCATTTCAATACACGCTCACTCATTCACTCACTCTGACAAGCACTCACTCATTCATTCAAATCCTTAATACCTAACAAATTAGTCATATACTCACACATGCGTGTACATACATACATGGACACATGTACATGTGCTTACAAACTCAGACCCCTTATACACACACTCTGAGTGGAGCATACACAACATCAGTGACTCCTATATATGAACCAGTCACAGCGGTTTTGATTGTGCTGAAGTTTTTTTCAGTGAGAGATGTGATTGGCTGTGCTGTGTCTCTTCATCCCTTAGGACTGGGCTTTGGGAGTTCTCCACGCTAAAATCATCGCCGCCATCACCCTCATGGGACCGCAGTGGTGGCTGAAGACGGTGATCGAGCAGGTGTGTTTACGTCTCACTGTCTACTTGGAATGCAGCCAGGCCCATACGAAAGCATATCGGATAAAGACAGCCAGATTATTTCATTATCCGATACGCAGTAATATGCAGTCGACTGTCTCTGCTTATTCCATTATGTTGCGTAACATACAGTTGGTTCGGGTTTGATCCCGCTGGATTAATCTGTGCACATAACATCAAAGTGTTAAATGTAAGCTGTTTGCAGGATCTGACTGTACTTTTCAGAGCGGTAGAGTATAAGGACCATGTTCTCAGTCTGCTCGGGGACATCGTGGCTGTTGTCGGTGGCTTTGTGGGGAGGCGGCGTTTCTTTACCCTGTGCCCCCCCCCTCTCTCTCCCAGGTGTACGCCAACGGGATCCGCAACATCGACCTGCATTTCATAATCCGCAAGCTGGCCGCCCCCGTGATGGGCGTGCTGCTGCTGTCCCTCTCTGTGCCCTACAGCATCGCCGCGGGGATCATCCCCATCGTCGGTGAGCGTGCGTGTGAGCACCCGTGTGTGTGAGTGTGCATGTGTGATTGTGTATATAAATAATGTGTTTGCCTGAGTGCGTATGTATGAGTGTGTGTTTGAGCGTATATGTGAGTATGCATGTCTGTGTTTGAGTGTGTATGTATATACCTGCGTGTGTATGTGTGTGTATGGCGTAAGAGGGAATCGGCCTGTGGGGGTCTTGCGTCACGCTGCCGTCTCTCCACAGGCGTTACCATGGAGATGCAGATCCTGGTGCAGCGCCGCATCTATCCGTTCCTCCTGATGGTGGTGGTGCTCATGGGAATCCTCTCCTTCCAAGTGCGGCAGTTCAAGCGCCTCTATGAGCACATCAAGAACGACAAGTGAGCGCCCGCCTCTGCGTCCGAGGCCCGTCCCTCAGCTGCATCGCAGACACTCCGCACACTGCATGTCTGTCCCAGTCTGTCACAGTTCAGCTGTGTATTTACACACTGCTGTCTTTTGGCTACTTCTATATGTATGAATTTTTTATGGGTTACTGAATGATCTGAGCGTAATGTTAAAATGTTTGCAACATAGTGCAATAGTAGCAATACAGTATAAAATTGTAATGTTGCTGAGTTTGTTCTTACTTATGTCATACATGATTTGTAGTTAGAGTGAAAGCACTAAATGACTGACTTTGCGGTGTGCGTTGATACTTTGGCTACCTGGAATGATTTAAGCGCACAATACGCAAGACTGGCACGTACTCAAAGCTCTCTCTCTTCGTCCAGGTACCTCGTTGGCCAGAGACTCGTGAACTATGAACGCAAGGCGGGCAAATCCAGCTCCGCCTCCTCTGCCAGCTCCCCTTGAGCGTAGACACCGCCCGTTTCACCCCCCCCCCCCCCCCCCCCTCCACCACGGCTCACCCCGGTGTCTTCTGTCTGTACCCCGCTTTTAAGCACCGCCCGGCAACTGTACAGGTGTAAATAGACAAAAAAAGACACTTAAAGAAAACACAAATTAAGAGAATGTGCATTGTATATCTTTAAAGAAAAAATGTATATTAATTTATTAAATCTAGTCACTTTATCTGGTGGAGTTGTGTTGTTCAATGTCTGTGAGTCAGAGGAGGTGTGGTCTACAGATTGCCAGTGACACTGAGTGGGCAGTGACCTCAAGGGTCAGAGGTCAGTGTTGAAGGGAAGCAGGGTGGCTTTTGTTTTTTTCTTCAAGGGGTGATACTGAAATCTACAGATACAGCCCATCAGTGGGGCTTCAGGGATATGAAACCTGTGGTTTCTTATCATTTACGAATGCTTTCAGCAGCATTCATATTGTCATAACTCAGAGTAACCACAAAACACTAATGTAAAAATAAAATGCATCTTTCTATTTTAGCTTCAACTGACATTGACAATGTAGCCATAGGTAAAAAGCATGTGACTTCTTCCTTACAAGGCCTTGTACCAATAATTTTGTTACCAGGTGGCTGCAATATTTTTACAGCACTGATTCTGCAGGAAGCAAGAATAAAGCTTAAGAACAAAGGAGGATAAACTTCAAAACTAAACTGTATTTCATTTTTCCTCTTAATGGATGGTTCTTATAGATGGCTATTGCAGCATTAAGCAAGATTGCTCTGTCTGCATATTAACTGGACCCCTTTCATCAGAATATAGATAAATCCAAAAATATGCTCTAACAAAATATGCTCTAATTGAGTGTAAATTAGGAAAGCAGGTGAAGTACTATTTTGTTTCAGTATAGCAATCATGAACAGGAGTTAAATCTATATCTGAGATGACAAAAGGTAGATGCCTGGCTTTGGCAGAAGGTAACAACTTCACACAGTCAGCGATCTGAGTGTAAAATGCATAGATATGTTGTAGACTGAGGCGGAAAGTTCCGAAAGATCGTCGCTGAGGTTTTGCGACTGTGGTGTTTTCTCAAAAGCCATCTTGAAGCAGTTCCAAATCGGTTTAATGACGGGACGCTGCGCTTGATCACACGACACCAGCCTCCACACCATGGCGGAGTTTGGAGAGTTCCGAGTGCGCTGCCTTCTGTCGGTCGCTTGACGGGCAAGCAACGGAAACGGCGGAGATGCAGCGAGACAGGAGAGAGGGTGTCGACCGCAGCTGTGAAAATCAACTTAATGAGCAGAATGACAGCTAACATGGCAGTTGCGAGGAGCTCATTTGGGAAATGAATCAATTTTTGCTCATTTGAAGATATCCCTTTGAAGATTAGGTTCAACACCGTGACATGAGTTCAGGTAAGGTATGTTAATCTGAGTTCGAGCGGTTGTTTTTTGATCTTCGGAAAGGAAAATGTAAATTACTTCACACAAGATCAAAGTAATACCTATCAGTGCTTTAGGAAAAAATATATATCTCTCTTTTGAAGTACATTGTTTCGTTCACGAGTCTGTAAAATGATCACATTTTGTCAAGCACAATACCAGAAACATGGTGCTAGGGGAGGACTTCCCTTAACAGCCGGTGGCAGTTTTCATTTCTGAGCTCTGGACGTCTCGTGTTTGTGAATGAGTTGCAGTTCCTTTCCTCTCCACACGGGGGGAGCATAGAGCTTCGTATGAGGCAGAATCCTCGGCCAACCCGCAGACAGCAGCGTATTACATGACACGAGGTTTATACTGGCAGCTCGGGAAACTGGAGCTACAAAATGTACACAAAAGGTTTCACATTCAAGACTGTATATGAATTGGTGGATATGTGTGATACTGCAAAAAATTTGATCAGCCTGGGGTGAGATACAAGCTGTTTTATTGGCTATTCCACCTACAGTCTATTTTAATAGGATTTTCTGAAGCCGCTATGTCAGATATGATTTATTTTCCTGAGTTCTTTAATTAAAGTGATCATTTGGAAAGGAAACCATCTCACCTGCTGTTCCAGGTTGAGTCAGCTGCAATTTGAAACCTGCGGCTCTGCTTCACCTCCCCTGCAGGCTGAAATTGCTTATTCCTGCTTTAAAATGCTGTAGGTTTCAGTGTGATTCGTCGGTGTCCTGGAGCACACTGACAGCTGTGCCCTTTGCTCGGGTCTTCTCAGAAGGTGGTAAGAACTAGAGCCCATACTATCTTTTCACAGATAGCATCGGCCCATAGTGGCGTTATATTAAACCATCGATCCCTTCACCACTACAAACGGATATGGACCTCTTCTCAATTTCTACATAACATTCTCTGACTTGGAAATGTGAAATTATTTTGATTCTGTGCATAAATGACGGAAGAAAAGAATTTCCCCCATTGATTTCAGATGTAAGTCCCCATGCGTGGATCATATTGAATGTTAAAAAACACATCTGTTCTGAAGAGAGATTCCTGATAAACGTCATATGAAGTTGGTGTTTAACTGAATCATGATGTTGCGTTTGCCTCACTGCGTTCAGGACCTTCTTCTTTTCTCTTCCTCATTTCCTAGAAACATTTCAGTCTAGCCTAATCAAGGAGAAGACGCAAAGTTGTGTTCCTCGAGCAACTGAATGCACCCATAGTTCCACTGTGTCCAGATGCTCGAACCCTCCACTCTGCAGTGGCCATCGTTATGAACACGCCCAATGCCTTTGATTTATATCTCTATTGCCGCTGAGATAGAGCACATCCCGCTTAATAAAAACCATTTTCATATTGCAGATCGATGTGGAATTATGAAAAATAGCATTGCTATGCACTCAGATATGTTTATACTTGTTGTAAAATACTGGAAGACAGTTAGCTATGATAGCATTACCGGCTTTGTCTCCTGTTCTCTACAGCCACGTAGGCCAGGGAACTCCACACTGGTGTTAGTAGCCTACTGGTCTTTTTGATATGACAAAATTCTTAATATGAACATCCAGCACAAAGGTTAGAAATGGAATATAATGCGGGTGGGAACCCCTTATTTGTATTAGCTGGATGTTAATCATGTGTTATCGCGATTAATCATTTTTAGCCCCTATTTCAAGCTCATAAGCCTACACTGCATTACATTGTGCTCAATAGCAGCAGACTGCAAGCTCCAGATATAAGACAACAACGAGTCTTTGTTTCACGACTACCCTAAATGCCCTTGATTGGTTTCGGTCATTAACAAGTGCGGATAAGATCGCGCGTCGCTGGAGAGAGACCTGGCGATTTTCAGATTTTCAGGCCTCGGGGAAAAGGGGTTTGTACATCTGAGTCAAGGATTTCTTACGATTTTTTTCCTTGTCAGTTATCAGTGGTGCCCTTCGACAGAAGGACAAATTGTTTGTTTGTTCGGGTTGCGAACACGTACTTTAATCCAGACCAGTTTCATAAGAATGACCAGCTTGTCGAGCAGTCGGTACGGAAGAGGAAATAAGGTCAGGGGATTTTAATTTTCCTGGCCGTGAGGCTGCAGATCTGTGCAGAGGTTAGCCAAGAAATGCTGCCACTCTCATACTCCTTTTCCACTGTAGCTGGAACCAGTCTGCCAGTTTTCTACTGTAAGGCTGGACCTAGTTTAGCTGATTATGTCCCTTTTCCACTGTAGAGCTGGAACCAGACTAGTTCATTTCTCATTTTCCACTGACAGACTTGAACCAGATTCACTCATCATACCCATTTGCACTAGAAAGCTTCCTGCTGAAAAGAGATCATGCAAGTTTGTAAAGTGGCCTTGGCTCTTTGAAAGAAAAAAAATCTATTGTTTTGTAGCTAGGCAGAAACTCTCATACCAGGTTTGGGCAGGACTGATTAAGGTGACAGGAAGGGCAATCTGTTAGCTTCCTCTTGGAAAGTCTCATCCCTGTGCATGTAGCAGGGAATAATACTGGCCCCTGCTGGTTGTATTGTCCTGCCAGACGACCAGATCTATTTTTATGCCCATAACCATCTCTGCTATTAAAGGGATACTCTGCAGGTTATCAGTATTTCCTGCTCCTGATACACAGGAATAGCATGTTTTGAGAGAGGAGGGCGGAGTGTCAGAGAGCAAAGCTTATCAACTGCGGATTGAACCTGCTAAAGCAGGTCAGCAGCAAAGGCCACGGGTGGTTCGTCTTGTTCCCTAACAGCTTAGCGAAAGTGCGGGTATTTATATTTTCTACCCCTTTTCTCTGAGAATCTCATGAATAAGGAATTAATCTGGCAGAGCGACGCACCTCTTCGCGACTCCTCAAATACAGACTTGCTTTGACTTTCCATCACCTCACGCCCAGAGAGGGGATAAAGCAAGTCCCTGCTTAATCTACCCTGAGGCCACCGAGTTCAATCTCTCAGTCAGAGGACTTATCTCCTGTATTTCCACATCATTCTATACAAATCATAGCTACTCCCCTGTCACTTAAAGGGCACCTTCAGTAGTAGCCCGCCCAGCTGACAAATAAATTGTGTAGGACACATATACATGACATTAGCAAGATGCTAATGCAGCAATGCTCTCAGAGGCAGAAAGACCAGCTGTGACCTTTGAAAATAATCATTCGGCTTGCGCACTGAGGTGAAGCCAGTCGGTGTGAATCTTAGGGTTTGAGTGAAGGTTTCTAGGAAAGTAACTCTGCAGCTGTGTGACTGTTGGTCTGCAGCCCCCCTCATCAGAACTCTGTCCCCCATCAACACGACTCCATTTACTGATGGGCCTGCTGCGTAAAGTGCTGTTCACTGAGTTGTCACTTCACAGAGGGAGAGAGACCTGTGGTCACAACAGTCTGTCATCTTTAGAGGGTGAGAAGCCTCCCCATGTAGGCTTTATAAGATGTCAGAAGAACAGAAGATTCAAGAGTGCCCTTTAAAATCAGGGGTCAGGACAGCAGAACTACTGGCCATCTTCCGATGTAGACTGCACCTTGGTTCTATCTCAATCCCCACCCCCTGACACCTGCTACTTGTATTACTTGCTGCTTATTTTACATGTTATATTGCAGTGTAAATTTCTGACCTAGTGACTGATGTATGGTGGTATACTTGGCTTCCCTCATCTAGTCAGGCTGCACAAGTTAGCTTGTGGTAGGTCTTGAATAGTGTTATGCTCACACTCACTGGTCTGAGAGTATTGACACTCTTTCTCATTAAAATTAAATGGACACACTTGTTCTTTTATGCTGGAAGTTGCTCTGGATGAGAGCTAAATCTGCTAAATCAGTATGATGTAATGTAAAATGCATGGGTTAAACAGGAGAAAATATTATTTGTTTCACAACAGAGCATATGTGATGGACATTTCTGTGAATGGGATCATTTTGAGCTGGACAGTGTATCAGGTGGATTAATACAACAAAACCCTTTGCTTAAAGAAACATCCCTGTTCAAGGAAGGCGGCTCAGACAAGCTTGTTCTGTTCTTATCCTTGATCTAAATATTAGATATAGGGGGAATTCAATCTAAGTGCGGTGCATTCAGTCTAAGCGAGGTGCAACGGTGTGATGAGTAATGAATTTATGGAAACTTTGGTACTTTTTTAAACGATTGTTTCCACGCTCCACAAACTGAGCGGCTTACGACACCGGCGGACCGCCCATCGATCCTCGACCTTTTCAAAAAGCCAATTACTCTAAGCTCTCCGAAGTCTCGGAAAGAACAACAGCCAGCATTCAAAACACCAGCCTTTAATTTAATAGAGGGGTTTTAAAACAACGCTGTCCTTGTGACCATTAGACCATTAGTCTGAGCAGATGACCCGATGTTGCAGTCACTCACAGTGTCAGGGCCAGAGCAGCCCTCGGATCTGCTGGGGACACACTGCAAGAACCAGGCACCGAGAGTAAAAAGTAAAAAAAAAAAAATCCAAAATAATGATTTTCCCAAAAAAGTAGAGATCCCAGGGTGCTCCTTCACTCTAGGCAACGCTGCCCTAGAGCACACTCTAAATTACAATTACCTTGGCCTGAAAATCGGTGCTTCAGGCATCTTTGCTCAGGCAGTGAATGTGTTCAGAGAGAAAGCCTGTGGAGCTTTTATGTAGTAAAAAATTGTACAAAATACATATCACAATCAAAATCTGGTCTAAAATCTTTGATAGCATCATTTCATTCATTGCCTTATATAGGAGTGGGAAATGGTATATGCTCAGGACACTCAGCTATACTAAATGGGACAGGCATCCAATAGATACCCTATGTGCAGAATTCTGTATATATATCCTAAAATTACAAAGATAAGCTTGAAATGATGCATGAAGGGTAGAATTAGACTCATTTCTATTGCTGTTAAGCATGGAATTACTGAATGTATCCAAGGTCAGTTCCCACTGCACTGCAAACCCAGGAGCTCAGCCCTGAAAGGAGTCCTCTCAGTCTTCTGGTTTTACAGAGGTCATGTGACCCTCACCACTATGAGAGACAAAGCAGAAGAAAGTGTAATATCATTTAATTCTTTTTAACCAAAATTAGAAAAGTAAGACCCATAAGTCCACTGAGATTTCATAGGATTTTTTGCAAATGGTGTGGCTGTCTTTCAGAGGAGTCATCAGCACAGTACAAAGTCAAATTAAAACATGTACTGGTGACCCCAATCCAAACTTCCAGTACCTAATATCTATCACTAGCCACCACGTTAAACCATAAGTTTCTACTTGCGTTATTGATTATATATTTAGCACACACAGACATTAAACACTTTCAGTTGTGAGGCACATCACAGGATCATACTAGCTATTAGTGAGGTCAGGGTAGAGTGTAGTTAACCAGCTACTGCTGGGGTATGTCAAGGTAGCACGCTAATATTATCCATCCCTGGCTTGTTAGCATCTGAACAAGCTTGAAAGCTAGTATTACTTCTTCCAAGTCAATCTGTACTGCTAGCTATTTTCTGCACTCTTGACTGCTTTGAGCTCTTTGCTTTTATCCCCATGTGCCCCATAGTTTCAGCTGTAATCAGATACAAATGTATATTTTTTATCCTTTATACTAATTTCTTTTGAAATCAAGCGCACAACAACGTTTTACCATCATAATGGAAATGGATTTTAGCGGTAGCTACCTGCATGATTTTTGCTCCTGGTTGTTTTTTGGCTGCTGTTGCTAAGGCACTGGGGCACCTGGTGACCTGGTTGTGAGGCTCTTCTGCCGAAGCTCAGAGACTCCTGGCAGGGGGTGGCTGTCCGTCTGTACTCCTTTGTCCCGTGCCACAGGGCGGCTTAGCGTGGGCAGCCTAGCAGGGGGGTCCCGCAGAACCATCCCCAGATTAGGGCGATGGGATTCCCTGCCCCACGTCGGCACATCCCGGCCATCTCGGGATTAAGCAGGCTGGACGCCGCGGGATCTCTTGGGTTGTTCGCTGCCGGTTTAGCGCGGTCACATGCGGTCCCGGCGGTTCCTCTGCCTCAAAGTGACAGGGGAGCATGATGGCAGGGAACCAACATCGAAGCAAAGAGGAAACTACTGTACTTTCCCTGAATTGTATTTAAGTCACGACTGAATTAGCTTCAGGAAATATACAGCTGCATAAATGCAGAATCTGTACAAATATCAGCCATGTAAATTGCCCTGGATAAATGTGCCTACAGCTTAAACAAAGACAACAATAACAATAATTATAATACTAATGGAATACAGTCAAGTTAAACCCATAACATACGGTACATGCCGTGTGCATACTTTGTAAGTAACTGAACATAATGCAAATAAGAGGACATTTTACATTTTAGCTGTTGAAAAAAACCACTGGGCCTACTGAAAATGCAGAAATCTTATTTGTCCTTTACCATGTTCATTTCCATATAAATGCTTGAACGTTTTTTTTACTCAAAATAAGTAAAGAATGAGCTTTCTTTTCCGGCATAGTTTGGTCAGTCAATACTTTCTAAGCAACTGTAAGCAAAATAACCAAACAGAAAAATGCAGAATAATATGTTACAATAACTCCAAACAGGTAGGTCCTGAACCCCTAGGTGATTCCTTTAAGAAAATAAAGTGAGTGATTTGCACCAGAAAGCCGTACTTAGGTGGTATTTGAACATTCTGGGTCATGTCATAGGCTTGTTTTTAGATGCCTTCTGAACTCTGCTCAGTGCTCAGTGAGGGCAGCGCTTGACTTCATACGAGAGCCGCGCAGTTTGCCAGGGAGCAGTGTGTTATTTATGTGACCTTCATAAGCTCCTGGGACAGGCAGTTATGACCACATGGCCACTGCTGGCCGCTGTGCGTCACCTGGAAGCTTCTCTGGTTATTACATCATAGAAACACCGCTCAGCTGTTTTAGTGGAAGCAGCTGACTCACCATTGACTCGAACAGACCTCAGACCACCTGGGCAATGGCTATGGGAGTGGCTTGAGAAAAAAAACATTAAGTGGGGACAGAGTTACTCTAGACTATTTGATAGCCTAACCCATTTGGAATGGGAGATCGTTGCTGCAGCAATTCTGATCAAGCACCTGGTACAAGAGTAGATGGCGAGACTGATATCTGGGATTCAGGCACACAGCCTTCTGGTTACAAGGGCGACTCCCTAACTGCCACAATATGCAGCCTGGAAAGTGGCTGGCTGACCAGGCTGAGCTGTGTGAACTGACCATATCCGCCCTCTTCCCTCTGATGTCATCCAGAGTGGGGCTGTGTCTGAATAAAGAGTAGACCCTCATTTCATGGCTAACAGCAGCTTATCTTCACTTCCCAGATGTACTTTTTCACTTTATGGAGGTTCTGATGCTATAAAAAAAAAACGCATAGCTAGAGTGTAGGTGTTCTCTTTCCATGCTAATCTTAGGTCACTGCTATGAAACCTCCCTGTAAACTACAAAACAAGTTCATTCCAAACTATTGGGAATCTTTATTTAACTGTGTCACTTTGACACCTTAAGTAGGACATATAACTGAATTGCCTTAGTAAGAAAAAACACCATTTTCTCAGAGGGTTTGATGGGGCCCGATTTTTTTTAAGATCCGTTTTCTTAGTGATACTGTCCCCATGGTTCAGTCATTGTGGCCACTGAGATGTTGGCAGCTTTTGTGGAAGTTCCTTGATTGGCTAATCCGAGTGGTTTCTTCTGTCAGGGTACCATGTCACTATATCACTATGTGCAAACAGCATTTTTTGCAGCTCCATTCACACCACACTAATAGCAGGATAATTTAGTTATCATTACTAGGACAGAGGCAAAAACATTGCTAGGAGTATTAGTGGAAGGAAAATACAGTCAAAATGCAGCGAATGGTTGTAATCAGTAGGTGATTTGTTAATTTTTAACAGGGGGGATGGCAGATGCACACACAGCACTCTCTCTGCTACTAACTAGGGGATGGAGAGGGGGGAGGTTAACAAGGGGGATGCATTTTGGTCATTTTGCTAACAAGGAGGATAGCATCCCCCCCTCATATCACCTACTGGTTGTAATACCCCCTTTCACACCAATCCCAAATCAAAGATGTGGGATAATTTGAATATTTCACTGTAAGCAGAGGCAGTCTGATGGGTAACACAGCATCGCAGGTATGAATACTGAGTACACACACACGTGACAGGCTGGAGGCCCATGCTATCTGAGGTCAATGGGGTGGGTAAACGAGAAAATGCACTTCCTCACAGTACATGTTATTTCTGCTGGATCCAATTACCCGGCCGCTAATACATCGTAAGCTGTAAGCTGTGCCAATGACAGATTAATGTCAAATGCAAATGCTGGGGAACCTTAGAAAATTCACTGTCAGGGTATTTATAAATTACTGATAATGAAGTCTGATTCTAAAATTGCAGGTAATAAGCACCCCTCAAGGGCATCCAAGGAAAATCTTCTACAGTATGCTGCCTGCTTCATAGCAGGAACTCTCCCACTATGAAGAGAGCTGAAAGTAATACCTCCCTTCCATGAGGGGGCACTGTGTCAGTGTCTTCCAGGTGAGATGTTATCTTCAACTCCCTGACTCCCTGACAGTCATCTCAGACAACATGGCTTGTAACCTGAGTCAAATTCCACATCTGACCATCATCCCCTTCTTGGACCGACAGTTGGAGGGATTAATGTTTAGTGTGTTGGTAAAGGTTGGCTGCCCAACCTTATCAACCATCATTCCAGCTCCAGCTTTTATATGGAGTCAGGTGACTGGTCAAAGTATTTTTGGACAGTTTGGTGAGTGTCAGTTAATGCCACCACATTAGGTTTGCTGGTTGTTTAGGTAACAGTGCACTTTAACTAAAAGCTGCAGTTTGAATGGCTCTGGGTGACTGTATTTCCTCCCATACAAATGCTTAACTTGCAATTTAAAAATTATTTGTATGCACATTTTATATGGGCAGGCATATTCTTGCATGGGGGATGACATTGAGTGTGTTGATTTTCTATTTGTGTTGAATACCCCCCCCCCCCCCCCCCCCCTTTTTTTTAACTGGTCCAAACATCTAGTGTGACCTGCCACCTATCAGATGAGCATGTGAAGATAGAAGTACCACTCAACTTTTTAAAGCGAAAATACAATTCACTTGGCACTATAAGCACTTTAACTTTGCTAAATATAAAACGACTGCTACAGCTTCAGAGAAAATTCAGAGAATTTTAATTTTTCAGGTCATGTGTAAGTTTATATTTAGAAAGAGACCTGTACAAAGGAGTACTAGTATTTCACATAAGTTCATACAGACAATGCAGTTCAGAGAAGTTATTCTCAGTGTCCCTTTATGGGATTTTTGAAAATTATTAAATCATTTTTGAGGGGAGGAATATGTACATGAGGTTTCAAGTAGTTGCAAATGTATTTTTGGAACAGGAGCGGCTTTCTCTCGTTCAAACCTCCAATCTGATAGCTGTGTCATGTGACTCATCAAATCAATTTAAGTTTTGGGAATACTTGCCTGCTTCTTGTTTTATTTACTGTCTGTTAAAGTTCCAGTGCACATTTCTGCAAACAGATATAACTATCCATGGCTTTTGTCGTAAACAGTTATTCCAGATAAATCTTTCTGGTATGGAATAAAATACAACTGGAAATGTAATCTTCTCAGCAAGAAAGAGAGAGAGGGAGAGAAAGCGTTTTTGTGCGACTGTGGGAACGAAAGAGAGAGAGGGAGGGAAGGAGAGAAAGAGGAACTAAACGGATTACGGGACCATAGTTTAGCTTCTTCATCTATCAGCGTCCGCAGTGGATGTGGCAGCTATATTATTCGTAAATAGTTTAAATAACAGCTATTATTAATGAGTGAAAACGGGCGGACACTAAATGCTTTAAGGTGGAAGGTAATCCAAGAGAAATGTGCTTGATTTCGGGTATGCGGTGTTTCCAAAACCAAGTATTTCATCGTTGTGGATTTTGAACGAACAAAATACTTGGGTATAAATAGAACGAACGCAAGCCTCTGTGATGCTGGTGCTGTTGAGGATTATTTGTGCGTGCGTTACATGGAGTAAGTGATGGAGATTTAAAATTTTCGTGTTTGAACAAACTTCTGATGAAGGATACAGGTGATAAAGTAACGTCGTTCTCACAGATTCTCAGCGGTGTTTCAAATAATCAAGTGCCGATGCTGTGCTACTGTTCCAATCTCCACTCCTGTGTTATGTCTGATTTTGATGTGGTCACGGCGGTGCAACGAGTGTGGGATTCGTGTGCTTTTCTTCCTCGCTGTGGATTTTTACCTAGCGGTTAAATGGTTTTGATAATGGACGACGGGGACAGAGGAGGGTCCTCTTTTGTCAAACATAACCAAGTTTACCCAAAAAGTAACAGTGATTACGATGGGGAGGACGAGAAGTCTTCTCCACAGTCGGACGAATGTCTGGGATCTTGTGATTCTGATGACGACGACGACGATGTCTATCAGGAATTTGAGGAATACGAAGACTTTTCCGAGTTGCCCGATACTAAAAGTATTGCTTCGGACGACTCATTCTATCCACCAGATGACTCGCTTGCCTACGTGAGATCCCCATCTCCAGAGAGTCCGGCACCTCTAACCTTCTTCCAAGCGTGCTGTAACAATAACGCTATCATAGTCAAAATAATGATAAGACAAGGAGTTACTGAAGAGGAGGTCAGAGAGACAGATAGAAACAACAGGGTAAGTATAAATATAAAGTGGCGTTTAAACGCAGTACCATATTTTCATACAGTTTCGGTCCTATACTGGTAGGGTAATTTTAATTTTTAACTGTTTTCTGGGAATATGAACCCCACTGTTATACCCCCAGTAAATGTCTTGCACCAGAAAAATGAATTGGGTAATGAAATGTGTAATACCGAAACCTTTAGATAGTTGTCGACGTAGTGAGCTGAACTTTACTCTCCTGGTGCGTATTTACGCATTTCTGTACTAATTCTTGAATACAGACAATGTGCAGTAATTTTCATGTGGGGGAGGCAGACGTTTGCCAAAAGAAAGTCAGTTTAGTGCTTTTGAAATGGGAAGTAAACTTAAAATTAATCCTGAATTAAAAACAGGTGGAACTTGCCAAACAAAGCCGCCTATAAAAAAGCCTAGGCCGTTCGTTTCTTTCGAATTGTGTCCCACATCAGGTCTATACTCAACATTGGTTTGATCAGAAAGTTAAGGGGAACGCAAGTGGAATGAGATTTGATAAAATATTATTCAATACTTAAATACGCACTATATCATGAATACATAGTGTTATTGTTGTATAGACACTAACGTCAGACGTTATGAGGACATAGACACGGAAGGTGCGAGCTTCAATGTCATTTCATTGGCCTTGTTTGTGAAGACATGAAAGAATGCACTTTTTAGTCTTGGTATGTTGGCAGCTCTTAGAGGCCTGGGGTGTGGGTTAGGTTGTGTTTACTGGTTTTTCCTCGGTAAACACAAATACACTCTGGAAAAATCTGAATCCTCTTACCTACACTATTGTGTACCCCCAACGTTAATTCAACGTGTTACATTTGCACATCCAACCAATCTTTAAACATGACTTCAACGTCGGTAATTCACATTGATACAGTTTTTCTGAAGGGCAGTGTCTTGTCCGGTGGATGCGAACTGTGTATTGTCTGAGAGACATCAAGAATTCACTGACATGCAGCATGTTCAAGCACAACCTGGTAGTGGTGACCTGATGGCATATTCAAATTGGCGTCAGTTACTCAGAATTTACAAGTTTGGAAATACAGCTGTGCCATGTGCGGGGCCGACGCCGAGTGATCGGGTTCAATTTAAAATAATGTGCAATGCCCCTTGTTCTTAAGTTTGAATAATGATTCCAAGGTAGTCTTGCACTTTGGGGGGATTTTATGATCACAAGTTGAGTTGTCACTAAATCGATGAATACAAAAGGGATACACGATGACGGTTGAGATGAAAGCGACGTTAAGACTGCGCCCTTACCGCGAAAGGGGTGGGAAATTACGATACACGGACCCAGTGGCACAGATAGACAACCTGTCGGCATCTGGTGACTGAATACGAAACTACGCAATACGATGACTGATTATAGTGGTCGTGTGTTCACCAGGGAGGAGTCCCTGCGCTCGCGTTCAGTGAAAGTCCCAGTGATCTTGCTTTATTTCAGTTCTGTAGAATGTATTTCACAGTGGAAAATTTCAAAAACTTTTCAGAGAAGAGAGGCACACGACAGTACTACATATTTATCGGAGCATGCATCATCATATTAAGTGACTTAGTCATGTGACATGCCACTTTTGGAATGAGTCTGACTGCATGTGAATGCGGTTATTGTGTGGTACACTCAATTATTAAAAAATGAACTGCTGGGGAAAACCCCAAAGGGAATTTCCCCAAAACCCAAAAGCTCAGGGAGGACTTTTTGTCTGAAAAACTCGCATAAGGAAATCGGTGGAAAAGAGACACTGCGCTTGAAGGGTATTGAAGAGCAGGGCTCATTTTGTTTTCAAAGGTTTTCTTTCACAATCGCTTATTTTGCAAGTGTTGTTGTGTGTGCTGCAACAGTACGCTCTGAGAAGGTCAGTGTTGTGCGCTGCAGGTGTTCCTTCCCGAATGGTTGCGGTCTAGCAGAGTTCTCGGCACTCCCTCAACCACCAGCACCCTCTGAACTTTAAGACATTATAGCAGCACCAGGTGTTTAAATATAACAAAAGATACAGACTCTGCAGTCCCCAATGATAAAACATAGATGTAGGCAATGTTAGTCCTTTATTTGCACTGAACATGAGTCTAATGCTCTCTATGTCAGTTATTGTAGCTTTAATGTGTGTAGCATATAGACGTATTGTAGTGCAGTCTATAGTATACAAAATTTAACAATACACAATGCACTATGATAATACTATCACAACTAATTACAATTACAATTGAAAGTGACATTCACTGTGATTCACTAACGATTGTAGGATATAAGCAAAAGAGTGGTAACAGTGTGCAAATGAAACAGGATGTTGACAAAGCAGTCTGTTATGAAGCAATGATTGCATGCATTTACTACACTTTAAAGTTTTTGTGGACGTGCAAGCCAAATAAACACCACAAAAAAGGCAGTAATTTCCATTTTCATGCCATTTCTGGAGCCAGAAATGAATACATAGACATTGCAGTGGCTGTGCAGTGTTTTAAAAGGAATGTGTGCCATTTTCCACAAGGGGCAAGAGAGGAAGACACTGCAGTGGGGTGCACAGTTAACTCAAGACGTTTCAATGTGAGGCCATTGTTTTATTGTTAGCATCGGGAGTAATAGGCATTTTACCCAAACACAAAGAAAATGTTGCTTTATTGAGGAGTTAACAGAGCTATTGCTGACATGTTTTAAGCACAGTTCATCAAATTTTCTACATAAGCAGAAACTTGAGTCTGTGCTGCTCTCCTGAACCAATTGCGTGCCCTCACACAATTAGCGGGGCGACAAGAAATATTTCTGTGTTCTGATATGGTTTGGATGGAGTGCCATTACGTGGCATCCCACAGACGTTCTGATGGGAAGAGGATGGAGCTATATTGTACATGTAATCCCAAAACCACAACCAAAGGCTTCAAAACCCATCAGCTCTGTTGCGAAACACTGCAGAAAGTTGGCCTCTTGTACTGACCCCTGTACTCAGGCACCAAGACTCGGCCTCAAACGAAGGAGACAGAAGCGCCGTTTTGCAAACAGCCTGGCACCTCTTCTGCCATTTAAATCTCAAGGGCCCTTTTCTGAACAGTTGGCTAAGCTACCAGACAGATGGGGGTTTGGAGTGGTATTTGAGTGGGAGCTGGGACAGGCACAGTAGTCGGGGTTAATCCTTAAAAAGGTTCAGCTGAGGGGTTTGTAACCTACTGAGAGGACAGATCTGCCTTTTTTTTTTCTTTTTTCAAAAGCTGGCTGTAAACTATGGCTGAGGTCCCTTCACCCTAACGTGATGATGATTCAGTATGTAAAAATAAAACAATAAATATATCTTGCACCTGCATGCAGCAATCAAATCTTTCTGTGACACATGCGGTTTTCACATGATCATTGTGATATAATTCAGTAGTGATCCTGCAAAAGCAAGTGAATGTTTAGTCATGCATGTATATGTATGCATGTATGCATATATACATATATGCACGCATGTAAAAATACAAATATAAGACTACTACAATTCTGCACTGGACTGAGCTGAAGGAATGCATGTGTGTCCTGTTTATAGTGGTGAAGCTGAGACACAGCAGACAGCTGTGCTCCAGTTAAACCAGCTGACCTGGTTTAGTCTCCCTGCTCCCACGCCCACGTCTGGCAGAGGGACAGAGAAGGGCACATTACCAAAACCGGGCCGCCACCACCCCGCCATATTTCACGAGACAACGCTAGATTGCAGGTCCCGGGACGCGCTTCCCGAGCAAATGGCTGCCCCTCTCGGATATGAGCCGCGGATATGATCACGGTCAGTGACAGGGGTCAGTTTATCTGCCTCAGGCTGCTTATTTAAGGGGCACTCTAATCACAGTGGTCACACTGTGGTTTCAAAATCTTCTGCATGTGAAAATGCAGACATGGGTACTTATAGAATGCGCTGCCTTCACAAGAGCGGTCGTGCATTGGGTTAGCTCCATGCTTACTTCCATGTTTGAAGAGGTTTGCGTGGGATATTTCTCAGTGAAGTGAAACTGTTATTGGAACTCCACTTTCAAGAATCACTTTTAACCTCATATAATAATCTATAAGATCCTGGACAAATGTGATTATTGTAAGTGGGCTGAACTGTATATTTTTGCACTCATGAAAGCAATCAGGAGGGTTTAAAAAGCATGCATATAGATTAAAGTAGTATTCTTCAGGAGCTGATTTGATTTGTTCACACAGCAAATTCTACCAATTGTTCCCTTTTCAAGTATTGTTTTGTCTCAAAACAGATTATTCACACACACAAGTCCTTCTCCTGTGGCTGTCTTTCTTTTGAAAAGCCTTAGAAGTAGAGCTCACCTTAATCTCCAAGTCCTTGAACTTGCTACCGGATGACAGGGTTAACTATAAGATGTTGCCCTGAATCCTTTGTCAGTAGTGGGTGGAGTTTCCAAACAAAGAGTCACTCCATAGAGTCAGTTGGACTGAGACCCTTATCTCGACCTTGGCCCTACCTATAACCATAACTATAACTTCAACCAAGGGTAATGCACATTAAATGGCGGGAGAAGTATCTGAAGCCGTGGGAAGAGAACTACTCTGCATGTGTAAAGCTTTATGCCAACTTCAAATGGGGAAAGTATAATAACACTCAGTGACTCCAGTTCTGGGACAGGCAACTAGGACAGCCCATGTCTCAGTCCACAGTTAATTAAGGGACACTTTGGGAGATAAGAAAGTGTTTCCTCACCAAATGCAGCTGAATCTGTGGAGAGGTTACTTGTGCGTTCTTTACATTATGTTGCATTTCACTCAGCACACAGTCTTATCCAGAGCGACTTCCATAGCTTGTGATTTTATATGTTATCTCTGTAAACAGCTGGACATATGCTGAGACGATTCGGGTGACACACTTCGTCCAAAGGTACAACAGCAGTGTCCCACCCGGGCAAGCTTTGAGCCATGAGCACTGCTCCTGCTCACTACTGCCACCAACCATCCGGTCCCTTGCACGGACATGATGGCTTTGACAAGGTTGCCTTTTGCCTTTTATGGCAGATCTGTCCCTGTCATCCGGATTCAGCACCTCTTGGCCAGGCCAGGTCCCAGTATCCCTGAGAGGATCCAGTCAGTGTATGTTGTTCTGTCAGTGTATGTTGAGCCACTGGGAAGGAGGAGGCTGCTCAGCCTGCTCTGCAGAAGTCCTCAGTGATGAGGTGCATGTAGAAGCTGCTTGGTGTGTGTGTAAAGGTGGGCTTTTTCACAGTGCAATATGGGGGTCCTGACAGCATCTGTACTGGTTTCTCTTCCTGTTTTCATCATCCTCTCCAGTTTTGGAGGGGATGGGGGGCATCTGAATTCACGGTTATTTGATTAATTCCTCTCACTTGCGTAAAGGAGGGTTTCACAGTTTAGCCACAGATTCAGTCCGTCCACAGTGAAGTTTGTCTTTAACTTCAAATAACACTTTTATGCAAGGATTATGTTTCTTTCCTATTCCTATTTTACCTTAATTCCAGTAAGTGGAATACTAACATAAAAAACAACACGTACCCAAATTTGTTACCCAAAGTACAGGACTAAGTACACCGCAGTTAGAATGTGGGCATCTGTGGACTCAAAGGGGCATTGTGGTGAATGTTTTACTAATTGCCCTCTTTACTGTGCAAATGGCCAAGCTGCAGTTTGAACTGGAGGAGCCGGGTGATGGTGCTGGTGAAAAGACGGTTGAACTAACAAGATTATGTATTTAGTCCCTGTTTAGGAACACAAGCAATGGTTTTCCAAAGAACAGGTGACCAGATTATTTAAAAGAGGAACAGCATTTCAGCATCAGTAGCAGTACAAATACCCATCAGAGAAAAAAGCCCTTACCCTGAAGGGAGATATAAAAAACAATGTTTAACAGCCATTCATCTCCTGTCTGCCTGATTTAATTTTCCACCATTAACACAACTGTAATCGAAATATGTGCCCCAAATGCCTAGCTAAAATAGATAAAAAGCTAACTGCATTTCTGAAGAGGTAGCATGTGCTGCATTTTTGTATTTAAACACATTTTAGTTTTGGCTTGGTTTATTTTTCTTGTTTGTTGTTTCTTGTTTCTTTTCTGTTGGAATGATATACCGCCTGCTGATGCTTTGAAGGACCGAGGTTATAATTTTCTTGCAACTTGAATATTGCAGAAATATTGAAATGATTACCTTTTTGGCAAGGTATCATTTCTGTAACCAACTGTAGTTTGACCCTTATGTATGAGACAGGACTGCAAACACATCTCTTAAAATGGATGTTTCACAGTGCTAAGCCTTGCTATTTCAAGGGCAAAAGAAGTTACAGATTAGCTTAGCCTGTGGCAAGTGGCCTTGACAGAGTTACACAACAGAAGCCTCTTTTTTCCTCTTGACTTTGTTTTCAGGGTTCTCTTGCCATCAATCTAATCACACTATCAAATGCCAGGTGCTGTTGTGTCTTGAAAAATAAAATATCCAGAGAGAGCTGAAAATATTATTGTATGAATATTTTGTAAATATTGAAATGGAAGTAAGTTAAACAGTTTAAGTTAAACAGTAGAAAATGAAATAATTCATTAAAATGGCACCATAATAACCTGACATTTTAAATTACAACTTGCAGTGATACAACATTCAATGAAATACATTCTTAAAACAACCATTACAAAGCCTAACAGCAAACACAAGCCCAGTGCAACTCCATGAAGTCTGTTCATTTAAGCAGCAGAAATTGTGACATTATTTATGTTTTGCTTTTAAGGGCATATAGAGTTACTTGGTCATAGTGGTTGCAAGGAGATGCTGCCTTAAATAGCACAATTGTAGTATGTAATGTTAGAAGATTTTAATAACTCTGAATGTGTGTTTGTGTGTTTGCATTTGACACTGGTAATGTACTCAATGTGTGGAAGTATCAATGAAGAATAGGGTCAAACTATCTTTAGAGACATGGTGCCACACACCCGCACTGAGTTACCAATATTATTTCTTGCCAGCAGTGAATTGAACACAATGTACGCATTGTTGACCATCTGGATGTTTTGTTTGGTGCGTTTAATTGGTTGGACTGCCCTGTGACATGTCTCATTGGCTCAATCGCCCTGTTCTGTTCTTTTTCCTGGGACAACACCAACAGCAGTCAGAACCGAGAGGCCTAATATTTTATCCACAGAAAAGCTTTTTTTTAACACTCCGTAAATAACAGTGTAGCACATCCACGCATTACTAAGAGAGCTGGGAGTACCTTCCTCCTGTTGGTACAGCATAGGAAAGTCATGGGGTCTGGATCCCCTTAGCAGTTTGAGTCGCTGGCTGAGAAATGGGTAACGTACTGAAGCTGTGAGGTCTGCCATGACTTGGGGTCAAAATAGGGGCCTGTAACCTGCAGCCTGAAGGTTTGAGTCACAGGCAGGGCCACTGCTGTTGTATGCTTTTGCAGTTTGCTTAATCTGATCAGCTTCAGTAAATATCTAGCTGTATTCTAATAAAACTCACCCATGGGTATGTAAATCTGTCTGGATGAAGGCATATGCTTAGGAGATAAATACATAAATAATCATGATTGTGATTATCATACCCCTAAGCTTCAGGGAAAATAGTTTAGAAATTGTTCATAAGGCATCTGAGGTCTTTGTCTGCAAGTCTACAATACTATTTCTGTGTAATTATGTTAAATGTTAATGTCTATTATTAGGTTTTCAGAGAATATTAGATAATCCAGAACAAATTATCAACACTGATGTCTGAATTTGAAAATTTGAAAATTTAGAAAATTAAACACAGGGAAAGGATTTGTTTGGACATGCCAAACACATGCCAAGCATGGTCCAGCTACCCTTTTCCCGAGTTTTAGTTTTTCAGAGAATCATTCTATGCACCCCCGATGAAATCTGTGAATGTGAGGGTTTACTATAGTCCAAAAAACAGCTCTACTCATACCCTGAAGGGGGTGTGTTCAATGGCTTGAACTCATGAGAAATATTTGGAACAATAACATAAGAACTACTAAACTACTTTTAGTAGTTTAATTTATCACACATACAAGTGCCAATGTAGCCTATTGTTATGATTAAGTTGCATGGTGTTTTGTGAACCCTCATATAATCACTAAAGTAACAAACATGTTTGTGTGCTGGACATTTTCTGATTTTAATATCTTAGCCAGCCTGTATGATACATACATTTAGTTTGAAAACCAAATTTAACACCTAGAGTTGTTTAAATAGTAGGTTTATTTTTATTTAAATTAAGGAAGACATTGTAACCTGAGATGAATAATTATCACCATTGTCCAATCACTGGGATAAAATCACATTTCAAAACTGCTGGACTTGTGGCAGTAATAAAGTATTATGTAAATTAATATTTAATGATATATTATTTAAATACGCAGAGCTATGGCTGATATATGGAATAGGACATGCTTTTTTTTTTGTAGCTCACTATCCCATGCAAAACTGGGCCATTCCTCACTAGCACGTCTGTAACCCTCGGTCTAAAGTCTGACAGGCGGTTGCCACAGGAGAATATGAGATATGCTTTCCATCTGCAGATGAATGTTCCTCCCATTGCTGTCTGAAATGAAAAAGGTGTCAGACATTTTGTCTGAATTTGTAATTTGGTCCACACTCCTGTGATATCTCACTGTAATGAATACTGACCAGTTTCCTGGTCTGCTTATGCCTTCTCTGATGCAAATTTGATCTGGAGTCAGTTGAGTTTGAAAGCTCAGGAATTCATGCTCCTGGTGGCCCTATGATGGAATTTCACGTATAAACTCAGTCAACACTATGACGACAATAAGAGAATGACCCTCCATAATGTCACCAGTACAGTCCCAGAGGTAGTCTGGTGTTGGAGTGGCTGTCTCTGAAATGTGATGCATTATGGGAGAACAGTGAGGGTTACCCTGCACAAGTACACAAGACACACACTAAAATGTGTCTTGGGTTCCTCTGCCTTGCTGTATCCGATGTACTTGCGCATCATGATCTGCATGGTCTACTCATGAGCAAATCCATCTTCATTCTTAACCTCTCCACATTTTGCAAGTCAGAGTTCTTGCAGGTCGGCTGATACTGAGAGCTGGCGTGTGATCTGGCGCTTGATTTGGGACGGTTGGGAGGCAGACGCGATTAGGCGTAAGGGGCACCTCATCACAGACAGATGGACGCCACAGAAAAACTATTAACCCAGTCTTAACCGCTGAGTCTTTTGGGGATTAACGCGGCTGTGGGCTGGCAGTCTGGTGTTCACAGACCTCTGCAGGCAGACCATTCAGGGTTTACTGTAAGATCAACCGCGGGGTGTGTAATCTTTATTTATTCTGCCAAACATCTGCTATAGTTGTAAAAGATAAAAATGAGAGAAGTTTCCTGTGGCATGGTGTTTTCCTGTTTGGCAGTAACCTCACCGAACCTAAGGGGTTAGGTTTTTACATAAATATGTTTAAATAAAATACAATGCAGTGTTATTGACACAGTTCTTAAAAAAATATTTTCCAACACTGATTGAATTTTTTTTCCTAGAAAAAGACATTTCTTGGCGTAGTGACCTGTGAAATAACTCTTAAGATCTCTCCTAGAAAATGGCCTTACACTTAAGTGGCATAGAAATAATACTTGAATTTGTACAGAACTGAGAGAGAGCCGTACACACTAGGCTGGCTGATGTCAGAAAGTCTGCTGCAGCAGCCTTGATCTCAGCATTTATCAAACATAGGCCTGTTCAGCTCAGCTGCAGTTAGCCTCCCTGACTCTGAAGGCCTTCATGTGAAGGTCTGCATATCACATTGAACTCGAAATGTTAACATCTTAATAATACTCTGTTCTTTTTTTCAAAAGTCTATTTTTTTCTTAAACTGAATTTTTTTAGCCTGCCTTGTGCTTTGCTCTTATCCTTGTTGTAAATCTTAAGCTATTAAAGGGAAAGTGTGAGAATATCAGACTGTATGATCATGGCCATGTGTTTAGTGCTGTTTTTTTCTATTTGGAAAATTCCAATTAAAGTTTAAAGCTGTAGCAGCTACCCATATTAGATTTTTAACCTCTTCACCTCCTGTCAAAAGTCTAAGCGGGATGTACATTTAGCATTTTTAGACCATAATTTTCCAGCTCTACTGTTAGCCGATAGTATAGCTCAGTGTTATTAGATTGTGCTTTTATGGTTTTAAATCTGTTACATTCCAATAGGGGGGTTACTATTAGCTTTGAAAAAATTATCACGGAAGTCATGCAGTTGGAGGGCGTGTGGGGGGGTGGAAGGGGGTATCCAGTAGGGATTATGACCACTGAATAGTTTTCAGCTTTAAGCCCTCCACAGGAAAGGTAACATCGACCTCAATCGCCTGCCAAGTCTCTTACTCTTGTTCTTATACTGTCCTCTACATCTTTGATATTTTCACTCCACTCAGACGGTGTAAACTATGCACATAAGATGATCAGCCCAAGACGAGGTTTGCCCCACAACAGCACTTATCTCAAAGTTCCATGTAGGCCTATGTAGATTTGACAGGAGTGTTTGAAGGATTTCAGAACACCACACGCTCCTTGCGGACATTTTAACAACATGGAGCAGGCATAAAACTTTTAGATAGACTTTTAGATTTACATAAGACTTTTACTGTCTTGAACTGTCCTGAGTCTTTTTCGATTGTTTTTCATGATAGGAAGCTTGCCTCTTCAAGATGACATTACATTACATTGCTTCATTTAGCAGACACTCTTACCTAGAGTGACTTCCAAATAAGTGCGTCATTATGCTAAGAGTAGTTATCCCAAAGTATTACAAGAGGTCAGTAAGATACAAAGTTAAGTGCTAAGCTAGTGCAGAGTGCCCTTTTTTTAATGAAAATAGCAATCAAGAGGACAGATAGACATAAATAGGGAGGAAAGTAGGCTAGAGATACTACACAGTACTATAAGATTGTATTGTGCCTCAACAGGAGCTGGTGTGTCATGCCTCACCCTTCCTACCTCTTGTGCAATGTACAGACAGGACTCATCGTGGCCTGTTACCAAGGTTACGTGGACGTTGTCATCGCCCTATCTCAGTGCCCCTACGTCGACGTCAACTGGCAGGACAACGAAGGGAACACCGCCCTCATCACTGCTGCCCAGGCCGGTGAGCTGAGAGATGAGAATTCTACCGGCCCTACAGAACACAGAGATATGTGCCAATTCATCTGAACTAACATTAGAAAACCCACATATAAAGATTGTTGTATTTTGTTAGCAGGCATCCTTGTCCAGGGAAACTTACCTACCTTGTATCTTTACACTGAATCCATTATATCCACATATAACAGTAAATTAGTAAAATCATGTATTACAAAATACAGATACAGACTTCCAAAAAAGAGACATTTAATACTGAGGACGTTGTTACTTTAGTCTGTTGTAGGTTGCCTGAAGTGTGGGTTTTAATGAGGCTTCACTTCAGTTTTAAAATGACATTTATATTATCCATAACAGGACTGTTCTGTTCAGACTGCAGTTAAGAAAATTATGACTCATGAACCCTGAGAAATACTGGGACTGCAATTCTATCTGTAATGCAGTATGAAAGTACTTTGGTTTAATAGGGTTAAGGGAGCGTTTTAAGAAGACCAAACCAATTAGGTTGTCACTGCAGACATTCTTCTGGCAGCCAGCTAGTGCAATCAAAACACGTCCGCCTTGTATGTTTATTTGCCATAAGTGGGCTGTGCAGTGTATGAGATATGCACTGTGGGATAGCTTTCCCATGGGACTCCTAACCTGACGGAATGCCTTTCCATTTCCAGGACACATAATGATCTCCAACTACCTGCTCAACTACTTCCCTGGGCTTGACATTGAGCGCAGGAACTGCCACGGATTCACCGCCATGATGAAGGCCGCCATGCAGGGGCGGGCAGACTGTGTCCGCGCTCTGATGCTGGCAGGTACTGGGGACTCTCTCTTTGTTTCTCTTTGTATCTCTTTCTGTATCTGTGCCTCTCTTTCTTTATCTGACCCTTTCCCCCTCTCTTTATCTCTTCCTCTCTATTGGTTATTGTCTTCATCTCTCTCTCTGCATCTGTGCCTCACTCCCCTTTCTATCTGTCCCTTTTTTCCTCTCTCTATCTCTCTCTGCTCTTTGCCCACTGTGGCACTCAAATACATACCTACATACATGCCAAAGATGTAGTGTTTCCCTCTTCCAGAAAGATGAGTAAATTCCCCTCATTTATTTTTAATGTGGGGAGTGATAATTACAAATAGCAATTTCAAAAAGTATTAGTAAAGTCAATTAGTATGTTAGTAAAGTCTGTTTGACATTTATTACAATGTGGGAGAATATGCGTCTCTGTTTCCCCTCCACCCGTTTCACAGTGGCCACATAGCTGCTCAGAATTTGGGGGCCATGTTTTCCTATAGGGACTTTTCTCATTGGCCAGGCTGTGGACACTGAGCCATATCTTCTCAGGGTAGCAGATTTATGTATGTGTTAGCATGCTAAGGTTCAGGACCAGCTTACTGAGAGGACACCTTTCTGGGCTGAGCTCTTGGGCTTGAAGAGCCATATATTGCAAGGAATTTGTTAGGCTTTGATGCAGATATTCTTTAAAACTGAGTGTCCTTCTGAATTTTGATAAGAACTGGATATCTACCTACATACATAAATGGGGGTATATTTCTGTACTTGTAGAAAGTTCTTGCAGAATTTTGCATGCATTTCTGTGGTTTTTCCCATTGAGTGCTGTCTTGTTGAAAGAGTGGACCTTCATTTAGCATAATGGGCTGGATGACACAATCAGTTTTTTTTCCAAATTCTAATGGGAATATTTATTTCATAGAATCTCCTTTGATTGCATAGAAAGCTCTGTAGCCCCTTTCTCTTAATGCATTGATTTCTAGACAAAAGGGTCTCATGATCTACCAATGGAGCAATTTCCATGCTGTAAACCGCTCCAAACTCTCCAAATCTGCACTCGCCACCGGCCTCTTTCCTGTTCAGGTTTTAGCACCGTATGTTTGTCTCTCCCCTTCCTGAAAGGGAGGCTGCATCTAGCCGACTGATTACATCAGCAGTGCATGCCAGAGAAAGACAAAAACGAAGCAAAAAGAAAAGCATGCTGTGTCTGTGACCCAATCCTCACATAAAGCAGCATCTGCATCTGAGCTTCTTTGGAAAGACCATAAGCCTTGTCTTTTTTTTAAAATTTACAACTAGAGCCCAGTTCATGCATTATTCCTTTATCAGATTGAGCGGCACTGATTCAACAGTAAATCAGTTTCTGTTGTAACCCTTGATCAATGAGTGACAGCGGGACCAAGTTATCTGCATAAAGCAAGAATTTAACTTAGCTGACTTGCTCGTAAGCATATTGAATTATGTTGGACTCAAGCTACAGCCCTGCCTGGTGATACATCCTTGTGTGAAGAATTCTGTTTGTTTTTTGCCAAGTGTTGGTCCACACTTGTTTTGCACATATACTGATTTAAATATGTCATAAACCGCTACACCACTTTGCAAAATTTTATAATGTAGGTTTTCATTTCATTTCAGGTTTTCCAGATTAACTCAAATGTGTGCTTTAAGTCAAAACTGCATACAAAAACATTTCCTTTATTTTTATTATGTCCATTAATTAAGATGTATGGGGTGCTAATCTGTTCACTTACGTGGTGTTTTTGGAGAAAGCCAATCTGACACTTACTCAAGACAGTGTTTGGTAATGAAAGACTGTATTCAGGCAATCAGAATACCACAGAAAACTTTCCCCAGATTACTTCTTACGGAGATGCCTTGGCAGTTATTGGTGTCAAATTCTCCACTTTTGCAAATCGGGGACATCAGCCCTTGGTTCCAGATGACAAGGATACATCCTGTTAGTAGAATCAAGTTGAGTAACTTGCGTATGGCCTTCTGCAGAGTTATAGCATTTAAGCATTACTGTCCTGATGCTGTCAGAGCCATTTGCTTGTCTGGATTTGAGCTTATTGGAGTTTCTCTGTTAACTCCTGTAGAGTAATTGGGTTGTCCTGTGGAGTTTAACTGTCCCTGATTGTTGACTCAAGCATTATAAGTTTTTCTTGGATTCATTTCCTTTCTGTTTTGAGTTATTCATGAAACAATTTATCTTCTATTGTACAAGCTGTGGACATATAACAGATGCACAAGGCACATTAAAACATTAACAAAACAGAGTGTTAAGTTTAAAAAGTATTCCTACTCCTCTTCTCAGAAGATACTCAAGTAATTCATGTTGTTCTCTTGCTGTATGGCAGGAACAGACAAATTGAGCTTCCATCTGTACAGTTTCAGGACCTTCCTGTTGTAGGAATTTTACCTTCTCGTTCCGTCTCTTTCTGTATACGTCCCTGTCTGTCTTTGTCTAATCCCCCTTCCTCTCTCTGTCTGTATCTAACCCCCTTCTCTCTCTTTATCAGTTTCTCACTGCTGTATCCACCCACAAAATGCCAGTCCTTGTATGGGTGTATAAACGGAGATAAGAAAGAAATGATAAAAATAGCCCACACTGATTAAAAGTTGGTATGATGTTCATATTAAATATACACATATGGTGTATATGTGATTTCAAGTTTGCTGTGGCTTCAGCCAAAAATGTACTTTTCTTTTTAAATTCTCCAAAATCATCTCAGTTGAGCAGGAAGTGGACAGTATTGAAAATGCTGTGTGTCTAAGAGATATTGTACATTCTGCAACTGTAATACCCATTTTCAGTAGATACACCATAATCTCAAAAAGTGGATAGAGCAAGGCCAGTATAAAAGTATGAAAGTATAAAAAATACTGTTATGGTGATGGTACCTAGTTGTCTGTATATCAGAACCAAGGGCAGGAGCAAATTATCAGTACTTTTTCAATTACATGGAGAGTGGAATGTCTCAGAACTTTCTGCAATTAAATTAAATGTGCAGAGTCACAGGTCAGCATCCCAGGGACCCCACTGTGCCCCCACCGCATAAAACACCTCTTTCATCACGGGCTCCCCAGTTGTGTAACACGTTGCCAGAATACATAAGGAATTCCCTACATAAGGACAGAATTGTGGCTGTCACCCAAGGTTTCTGTCGGCCGTTTGGGAAGTGACATTTCAGATCCATTTACTGAGTCTGAATAGAAAAACCTGCTCAATCCTGCTTTGCAGGTTGTGCTGAATTAACTTTAGACTCCAAGCAAATTCTATTCTCTTACTTACAGAAGTGTCTCTCCTTAATAACGCCACGTTGCCAAAACCTATAATGTGAAGTCAATGCAAAAATGGAACGGCTGCTTAGATATGTTGAATATGATATAGATATGACATGTCAACTAGTTGAATTTATATGGAACCATGGGTTTATTTTGTTTGCCTTGCCTTTATCCGATGAAGATCCAATATGGTCTTAAAGAGGAAAGAGGTACTTACAAGAGGAAAAAGCAAGTGGACCTTGCTTTAAAAAGTGGTAAGATTGATAGGCTCTGCTGACTGTTCTGCTGACGGTTCTGCTGACTGGCCTGTGAAAACAGGATTCAGCAGTGAGGGTCGCTGGCCCAGAGTGTGACTGCTGCTGTGGTCGTCCCCGCAGGCGGAGACCTGGAGGCGCGCGACTACGGCAGGAAGCTGACCCCGCGGCAGTGGGCCCTGTTCACCGGCCGCCGCGAGACGGCCTACCTCATGCTGCGTCTGATGGCCCAGCCGTGCGCCGAGCAGTTCTGCGACACCTACCGGGCCGAGTGGCCGCAGCTGTCCGAGCTGGTGGCCAAGGCCCGCGAGCCCAAGGGCTGCATGAGGAAGGTGGCAGAGAAGGTCTGCGGCGCCTTCTCCCTCACCCTGACCACCAAGACCAACGCCCAGGAGGACGGCGTCCTGGACCACATGGTGCGCATGACCACGGGCCTGGCCAGCCCGTTTGTGGCGGTGGCGTGCCGGACGGTGAGCCCGGGCAGCCCGCCCTGCCTGGGGAAGCGGCGCTACGCCGTACAGGAGATCCTCCGGCGGCAGCGGGTGGCGGAGCTGCGCAGCCTGGGGCCCGAGCGCCTCAACAACTACAAGCGGCTCTTCCAGAACTCGCGCGTGACGCTGGTGCCCCGCAAGGCGGACCGGCGGGCCAGCCTGCAGCCGCAGCTGCTGCGTGAGGCGGCGGCGGCCGCCTCGGCCGTGGCCATGCGGCGCAGCAGCCTGCTGCCGCTGCACATGGTGCGGCGGAGCAGCGTGCGGCCCGGCATGGTGGTGCCCAAGGTGCGCATCTGCAAGGCGCCGCCGCCCACCTACGAGCCCGAGAAGGTGGGCCGCCGCAAGGGCAGCAGCGCCAAGGACGCGCAGCACCTGCAGATCCCCAAGTGGAGGTACAAGGAGCTGCGGGAGGAGAGGAAGAAGGCCGAGGAGGCGGAGCGGAGGAGGCTGGACATGCTGAGCCGGAGACACTTCACCATCGGAAACAGGAAGTGACTGTCGCACCAGTTGTCGGCTGTGCACAGCAGACGGGGAGCTGCCAGCGTTGCCACTTTTCACCTGAGAATGACGCGAAAAAGTGATCATCTCTCCTCTGTTTGACTACGCAAGTGAGACAGGAAGTGAAAAATCTCTGCAGCGTTAAGCTATGTACGTGAGACAGGAAGTGGTGATCTCTCCAGCATTCTGAAATGCATGAGACAGGAAGTGGAGATCTCTCCACTGTTAAACTATGCATATGAGACAGGAAGTGGAGACCTTTCCAGGGTTTTAGCTATGCAATTGAGACAGGAAGTGGCGATCTCTCCACTGTTAAGCTATGCATATGAGAGAAAATGGTGAGCTCTCCAGTGTTTTGCTTTCCATATGAGACAGGAAGTGGAAGTCTCTCCAGGGTGTGGAGGTGTGCTGTGGCAGGAAGTGGTGATCTCTTCAACATTTGGCTATGCACATGAAACAGGAAGTGATCTCACCAGCCTTTGCAGCTGAACCTTAGATGTTATTTTTTAATAAAAATTTATTTTGTGTACTCCTTTGCACAAATAACAAGTTAAAGAAATGTAGTATGGTCATTGTGGCCAGAAATCACAGAGAATATGGAGGAAAATCTTATACTTCAGTATGTGTTCACTGGTTAAAACAAGAACAAAAATTATTTGCAACACTGTGCCCAAACATGCACAGATCTGTTAGAGCTCTCTGTAATTGAAAGGGATTGTGGGTTCATCAAAAGTGTGTGTCAATCATGTATCCCCTTTTCAGAGAGAAGTAGGTGGTTCATGCATGATTAGTTCAGCGCTTCAGAGCACAGTGTTGCAAGTAATTTTTGCACCAGTGAAAAAATTAGGTGGACACTAATATAAGGTTCCTCCTTGTCTTTTTGTAATATGTGGGTATTTGAATGATGCCATTTAGCATCAAATAACAATCAGTCAAATAACCAGCTTAGATCACTCCACCAGCAAGAACACATTGGACGTGGGTTTGCCTTTCATGTGCTTATGACTACTCTGTTTACACATGGTAGATTACAGGCTTGTTTGAAATTTTTACCATGAATATTCCTCACACTCAAGCATACTAAATGCAGGTTTCTTTGGGATTTACCTAGCCAAAGTCACCAGAATTAAATATGTTGAGGGTGTTTGAAGTTTTGCATAAATGAAATAAATCAGATACTCAGTACAGGAACACTAAGGATGAATTCCAGCATGGGGAGAATTTAAAATTATTCCTGGGTTCTTGAATTCCTGGATAAGTGCAATATACAAAAATCAATTGCTTTATCACCAAATAAAAAAGATGATCAGCTCACACACTGCAATATACTGAATGTTTCAAGGACAGTGTCATCAATCAGGGACTTTTAAAAACATTAACACAGACCACCTTTTTTTAAGGATATTACTAGACAAATGTATGCGAGACATCTCATATGTGTATGGGCATAAACAGTGATAGCTGGGCTCTTCCATTTACATGCAAGAAAATTATGGCAGTTTCAGCATGGAAGATGACCTGTTAAAAACTGAAACTGTTAAAATTGACTTTACTTTATAGTAATACTAATACTCTATACTGCCAATAAACACAAACTGTATGTCTACAGTATTGACAGGGGTATGGTATTCAACTTTACAGTGTGGTTTTGGACAGTGTTGTACACTAAAGTGGAAATCAGGGAGTAGCAAGGGCTCATTATGCCAATATGAAGGCAGAAAAAAGAGGTACACACTAAATAAACCGATTCTTAAACGCACAGCTGGGCCGAGCCTGACTGCAACAGTACCCTGTATGACCGCATATCTGCCGGAATGATTAATGCGTTACTGTTTCTGGCGTAACGGTTTAGACGCTTGGCTTGCGCCTCTCACTGCTCACCCAGGTCTTCTTCCCTAAGAAGGAAATCCTGCTCCTCCTTCGCGGGAACGAGACTGCCGCGATCTGCGCAGCGCACCGTGCATGGGCTCGGGCTGTCGTTTTGATTTAAACCCCACGATGGCTCCCACGCGAAACGGAGCAGCAACTGACGTCTCAGGGATAAACTGCAGTCTTCATGTGAAAGTGAAGGTGGAATAAGAGGAGTCGTGACGCAGAGGGGGTGAAATGTTCTCTCTCCCTCTCACACACACACACACACACACACACACACACACACACACACACACACACACACACACACACACACACACACACACACACACACACACACACACACACACACACACACACAGGAGGTAGGATCTCAGTGGGACTCCATCTTCCTGTACACTGGTGCCTACCTGCCTAGCAGTTAGTAGCCATTATGTTCTCTCAGTCCCTCACCTATCTTACGCCGAGCGTCCCTCAGTGTGTAACGTCCAATGGGGATTTGGCATTGTGCTCTACACCACACTCCAAAGGTTAGCGCCACGTTCTTCCAGGTTTAAGAGGCCAGGTGATTCTGGGTGACTGTGTAAGGCTTTACTGAATGTGAACGGATTGAAGTGTGATGCGCTCTACATTTCATGGTAACTTCTTTCTCATGTAAAGACTGGTGTAGGATGCGAAGTCATTCTGGTTCTGTGTGAGATGAGAAAAGTGTATTCTGAGGTACTTCTTTACAAATAAAGAATCACGTGACAAACTCATGATCATGACTGCAGACTGGCCTTGAATGCGTGTACACAGTTCTTGGTTTCTCATTACAATCTAAAAGAGGGAACATACAGAATTATACGCATTTTCTGTTTTAAACCGCTGACCCCAGATCAGTCTCAGCTACAGCTTTAACCACAAATGATAGGGGTTAAAGGCTGGGTAAGCTGATTGTGGACCAGTTGTGGGCAGTACACCTATAGTGAAACATGAAGGTCATATACGAATGGACATGTTTTAAAGGCACAGATTCAGCGTGGCCAACATATCAACGTTATCCACACGTGATAGTCTGTGGGTCCGTCAGGGCGACCTCAGGCAGGACCTACAGACCTTGAACAAGCAATCGGATAAGCTGACCGATTCATATATTACAAAGACTTTCACTTCATGACTGCTGTCAGCCTCCACAAGCAGCTATGACTGCCGAGTGCTACTGAATGATGCTACACAGGCTACATAATGCTTTGGCCTGCTCGGTATTGTTGAAGCAGTCATGGGTACGAGGTCACTGAGTATACACTTTACTTTTTGACAGCAGCGACGTAAAGAGCTGATCCTGACAACACCTGCTGTGCACAGCCAGCGGGGCGAGATCACACCCAGCGAGCGCGGGGAGATTCTACCTGACGGAGCACCTGGCCATCCAGCTGTGCAAATCTAAATGGGGGAGGGCGATGAGCGGGGTGGAACCTGACTTTTTTCTCTGATACAACAGGAACAGGTCGTTCAAAACACATGTGCTCTGCTCCCATGGAGAAAATCGCCTTCAGTTTGAGTTCAAAATGCCATTTATTTGAAGAATTCTTAACATTTTTTTAACAAAACCAGAGAAACAAATGGCCAAAGCTTCTCAACCTCTAATTAAAAATTCCAGTATGGAATGAACACGATTTTTTTTTTTTTTTACATTCCCAAAGATTTTAATTTGAACAAAATTAACATGATCTTAAGTGATCTAATAAAACGCTGGTCGTAGGCTATTTTACTTTCGAGTATTTGGCACATTACGTCCTACTGCCTATACCTGAAACTAACACATTAGAACCGAACACGAACAGGAAATATGGAAAGGAGGACCAAGTCTTAGGCGCGTGATCCGATTGGTGGCCGGTGCGTGCCTCCCTGGTGGATGCAGCGGAACTGGTTGGTCGTGTGGAATGTGGGCGGTCTCTCCCCGCGGTAACCTGAGTGCTGGCGGCTGATTGGTCGCTCCCTCCCCCCCCGCCCCGTGTGTCTTCACTTGCGGGGCTGGTGGATGTGCTGGTTGATGTGGTGCTGCGGAGGCAGCTTCTCCACGCAGGGTGTGGGTTTCTGGTGGGCCACCTGGGCGGCGGCGGGTGTGAAGTCCCTGTCACCCTGAGGGGGACACACACAGAGGGCGTGAGGAATCACAATCAGTTCCATTTCAGTACAGTCAATCCAGGGAATGAAATGAAACTCAGTCGCTGAACTGACAGTCGCCCCTTTCTTTTCTATGAATGCTTTTCCACTCATGATTTCAGCTTCAATTCATTTCTTGAATTGACTGAACTGAAACCTGAAGTGACCCCAATTCTCCAAAACTGAGACTTTCATCTTAAAGAACTGAATCACCTGTGTGTGTGCACATTTCACACACCTTTAATGGGCGCATTACCGGATAAGGAATTACACGGATCACATACTCTGTGTTAATATGACCCCATTCATATCTGGTGATGAACTGCATGGGTCTACTCTAACTGTATGGCGTTAGTGTGGCCATGCTATGTTTTGAGAATAGCTATCTATGACGCTCCTGTTGTTCTGACTGAATGTATCGGCCTTACACATGACAGGAGACTGTGTCCATACACTTCTGTCCTTGTGCTGGAAGTCACTCTGGATAAGAGCCTCTGCTAAATGAATGTACTGTAATGTACTGCATACATCATGTTTTAGGGACAGGCAGACTTTAAGGGGTGTGACACTGAAAGTAGAGGATCCCTCAATTCCGCAAACCAAACCGATGATCTGTGGTGCTGCAGTTTAATAAATGAGCTGCACCTTCATAAATGAGACAACCGTCCCAGATTACTAACTGTAATTCTGCAAATTACACTTTTTGCTTGTTTGAATGAGCAGGCTGAACAGGTTGATAAGTCCCTCCATCTTACAACAGAAAGTCACCACAGCAAAGCACAGCAATGCAACTCCTTGTAGACATAAATGACCTGTACTGGGAATTGCATACATAGCTTTGTACAAAATATTTCTGTCATACTGTACTGGCACACTGCACTGGCCAAACCTAGTCCTCGCTAGCATACTGTCAGGACCCACTGAGTACAAACTGGCTTTGGAGTGTGCATAATGCTGCTTACTGAAAATGATTAAACACTTACCTTACAATGGTCATTTAACATAGTTTAATATTTACACACAATTGAGGCTTCAACTTAAATTGTAAATGTTTTAGAAAACATGACAATTTGATACCTTGTCAGACAAAAAGCATAAACCAGATAAGTATACCAGGCTCCTCACAAGGCAGGTCTATACAAGCAAACAAACACTTTCCATGGGACTCCTATAATGGCCCAATCGTAACTAAGAAACATGCAATAAGCATGTCACTACTTAGGAAAATGGATGGTAAACAGAGGTAAAAAAGGTAAAAAGATTTCCTTTCTGGTTACTGATTATCTGAGCAGCTGACAAATTTATATACAGTACAGAAGCTGCTGAAGCCCATATATTCTCATTCAGAAGCTGCTGAAGCCCATATATTCTCATTCAGAAGCTGCTGAAGCCTATGCATTCTCATTTAGAAGCCCATATATTCTCAATCAGAAGCTGCTGAAGCCCATATATTCTCATTCAGAAGCTGCTGAAGCCCATATATTCTCATTCAGAAGCTGCTGAAGCCCATGCATTCCCATTTAGAAGCTGCTGAAGCCCATATATTCTCATTCAGAAGCTGCTGAAGCCCATATATTCTCATTCAGAAGCTGCTGAAGCCCATGCATTCCCATTTAGAAGCTGCTGAAGCTCTCACCTTCGTCACGGCTCCAGAGACAACTACAGTTGGCTTGGGTGGGCTGAAGAGAGAAGGGACACATTCATTATGGTTGCACAGAACTTGGTTTGAGGAGAAATTCATATACCATGTTAACAGCAGGGATGGGACTGGACATGAAATTACTCCAACAGCAAACCATTCGATCACAGCTCAATCAGTATATCGGCATTGATTCTTTAACAAAAAAGCAGAACTATGTCAACAGAACCGCCTCCGTCCTGATACCAGAGGAGTGGAGGCAGATCTATACTTATGGAGGAGGAAGCTTCATGAACACAGACATGGGTGGAGCCACCACCCGTATGCAGTGGCTGACAGATGTGAACCATTTGTAGAGTGTTGAGTTTAACAGGAAACTCTTTGATTGGTTCATACGAGTTGACAGCTGACAGCACGACAGCTCCACAGATGCTGCATTCCTGAAATAACCTGCTTTCAGACCCAAATGACCTGGGGGCTCAGAGCTTCTCAGAAGTCTGGAACATATTCCTTCCGTTTGCTTTTCCTCAGGTACAACAAAAAGCAGAGACACCTTCGAGCTCCTTTACAGTCATTATTCACTCCTGTTTTGAGGACAAAGTAAAAAAATTTTCTTTCACTGAATGAGACTGAAAGGTTGATTGTGTGAAAGAAGTGCTATGATTTGAGATGACTATGTGCAGGAGGATTTTAGTGATCACAGAGACACACAGGGTATAACAGATACTCGTGCCTAATTTTTGGTGCAGGCTGTGAGGGAGCGGGGCCAACCGAACACCAGGGGGCAGCACTCTCAGCCGCCTGACTGTGACTTTGAGAATTTCACTGCAGTCCAAATGCACTCATCCCAGAACCAAATTCACTTGGAGCTGCACAGCACTAAAACACGCTTTTAAGGTAATTATGCAATTTCATCTCTCCACGCCCGCAACAACTCAGAGAGGCAAAGTGGGAGATGAATCTAATCCTTGCATTGAGTGTCTGAAGCAGTCGGGCCCAGAGTGGCCTGTAGGGTGTTTAAAACGCCTGCATCAGCAATAAGGTAAACCGGAACAGGGACGAATAACCTAATGGTGCCAAGCAGAATGGTAGTGAGGATAGGCATGAAGTGAGTAGAGGACAGAGGAGGGTGTGACTGTATCTGTGAGTGGGAAGGGGGCCACTGCTCCATAGTTCTCTCTAGAGCCTAAGACGTTCCTGTGTAAATTTCATTGTCTCTCTGCAATTCTCATGTATCTCTACCGCACTTTGTTTTATTTTTGCTTTTCCGTCTGGGCATTCCTGCAACATGCACATTCAGCCTGACTGTGTACACATTTTTCATTTGCGAAGAGTCTGTCAAACTGACAAGCGACTAAATTTGGCTCTTTGTAAACCGAGCTGAAACCTGTGTGACCTTTCTGATGTCAGGCTGTCCGTTAAACCACCGCACCGTGACATATGGAAATTGAGGAGAGGCTGACTGACAGCACAACAGATGACTGACAACGTGACAGACGAAACCCACACAGGCCTGTATACCAAATACACAGCCAAAATGCTGTATAAACGCCCACTGTGTATAAATGGAGGCCAAAATGCTGTACAAATGACCATGATGCATGAATGTATAAATACACAAATGAGCATTAGAGAAAGAAAAATTATGTATGTTTAGGTTACTGAAGAGATACAGAGGCTCCATGAGTCCCGCAGGAGATGGAGTTAATGAGTCCTGTCAATCACTTGGAAGACCCAAAAAATAGACATTTCCACAGCAAAGCCCCACAATTAGTTCAAAGCTGTGAGTCCTTGATAGCTCCTCCCCATTTTAAAGGGTCATTAGGCCTCACCTGATAACTGCCTGTTTGCCTGACTATGGAGAAGCTGTCAGCGTTGGTGGTCAAGCAGGTGAAATCCGACAACGACCATTTCACCGGCAATGTGTGGCTCCCAGGGTGGACGACAAGCTTTAGCCAGTGCGATTCAGAGAGCGTAAAACCAACGGCAATGGCGGCTGCCACGTGCTGAGAGCTAGATGTAAGGAGCGAGAATCCTCTGCATTTCCACAGAGCGCACCGGGACCTCACAGCGATGACACGCTCCGCTCTTCACATCTAGCTAGGCTGTCATCGACGAGCCTCCTCTTATTAACGCCCATCTGACTGACGGATGCTAATTGAATTTTTTTTTTTTTTCCCTTGCAAGTAGCACTGTTAGCAATAGCCACTCGTATTTAAACACGCCCCACCGTATAAAAACGCTACCCGCGAACCCTGCTGCAAATCTCCAGAGAGCTCCGTTGTGACGGAGGTCTGGCAGCTAACAGCGGAGCGCCGCTATTCCCAAAAGTGTGCAGTTACGCGGTGCGCAGGAGGATTCCAACACCTGAAAAAACATTCTCCTCTTAACGCAGACGGCACAGAAACGGTTTCGGGACAACAGACGCGCCTTTTTCCTCGCTCAGTGATTTAAATGGTGTGCAAAGACAGCACTGTGCAGATGAATTATCTCGTACACCAGTTGTTCTTGCTCTCCCGTCGACAACTGGTTTAAAATCAGTCTCTGAGGGAGGCCTGTTGTGTTCCTTTAGACAAACAGCTGAACAACACTAACCTCCTTCAGAAAACCGTTTCGAACCAACTGCCGACCACAGAACAAGACTGGTGCACTGTTCTGTCTTTGTTTCTGAAGGTCAACTGCCTTCCTTCCTATGAATGACTGAAGACGATAACAGTGCGTGAGTGCAGATGTGGCTAAGGCCTGTTTATATATGTACAGTAACCTAGCTGAACAAACTTCCCTTTCCACAGCAGTCTGGAACATACAGGAAGATTAGAACAGAAATAGTTCCTGTCAAGTTTATGTCACCCTCAACCATTTTATGGACACACTTGTTTCATCAATACGAATCATTTCCCTTGCAGTGTGGCAGCTATAGGCCTATATTTTGATTATCAAATCAATCAATTAGTCAGAATGTTACAATTAATACAGGGCAGAGGAGATTGACTCTTTTATTTATTGTTTTATTAACTTTTGCTCAGGAAACAGCAGTTCATTACTGTGGCTAAACAGCAACAAGTATATGATGTGCGTGTTGGGTTTTCAAATATTTAAAACATTGTAATATGGTAGTAAATCAAACCAAAAACCAAACAGTGTACATCAGCACAGGCCATCTGAAGCTCTTGTAGTATAAAAAAAGCCAGGACACAGGTGGAAATGAGTTAAAGTAAATGTCACACTGACAGCTTTTTCCCCTCCAGAGTTATTTATGTATGGAATAGCTTGCCAGAATCTGTGGTGAATCACACTCTTGTATCCTCCGAGACCAAACCCATGGTACAGACCACCACGTTAATCTCATTTTTACGGCTATCTCAATGTCTCAGATACCTTCACATTATTTATTTTTTATTTTAAGAGTTGCTGCTGTCTGCTAGCCTACTTTGGGTGTTTTTTTTTTAGTTTTCAATGCATGTTGCTATTGATTTCAATCTTTCAAAGTTTTACATTATAAGACTGTAAATACAAGCCAAGTGATTCCAAGATGGATCTAATTACCTGCTATTCATATGTTCTTGTGAAAAATGTAGTTTTTAGTCGTCCTTCTTTTACTGATAGCCACCCATAATTCTTTGGTGCTTTGCTCTGCGATAACATTCAACATTAACACTGAACAAAAGCTTCATCTCTTCTCCTCAAGATGGCTGCAATACCACAGCAAACCTGCGGAGGGCAGAATCATCCCTGACTACTCCCATTGCAAGGTGCAGGAGACTAGGGATGATTAATTCTTTTATTTTTGTGTTCTCGCATGAATAGGAGCATTTAAGAGATGCAATGTGGTAGTCAAGTGGGGCTGAGGCATGACTGGCAGCAACACACGAAGGCTTCCCCACAGATTAGCATGAAAATCGCATTAGCTTTTCTCACAGGTAAAGCTGTTTCCCACTGTTTCTAACCTGTATTTCATCCAAGGTTTAGAGAGACAGAGAAATGTACAATATTACCTGAAAATGTACAGTTTAATGGCTACTATAAGACTAGTAAAAAACTGTGTAACATGGTACATTCATTGCAACAGGGTGAGTAAATATGCATCATGTAGATGCTGGTGATTATTTTACAATATTATTTAAGGATTGTATGTTTATATATTAGGTGCTGAGAGATGTGTTTTTGATTTACAGATAAATTACATTCCTGAAAATCCTCTTTGACATGAATGCCCTCCCACTCCCCCCGGTCATACCCCTGCATGTGGCATTGCCCATGTTAAACACCCTTCTATCAAAATGAATGCTTCTGATGACCTGGTCAGGGAGTAATAACCACCGCGTCACTGCCCCCTAGCTGAAAGGGGCTGGTACTGCATCACAGTAAAATGCAAATAGCGCTGTTTTCTCTAAATGCTTTGCAGAGTGTTATAAACACAGACGCAATTAACACTACGCACCTTGCTTAGGATGCTTCTGAAAGCGTGCTATATCCCTCGCAAAGACCTGCTGTGTGATCAATGTGTGAGGCTATTTATAGCGTGCACCGTGCAGTGAATTCTGGGACTCGGCTCCGACACACTGACTTATGAATGGGATTTTTTTTTTTTATCTCAACAGTCAGGGTATCAGTCACTGATTTTCAGCAAAGTACAGCTGTGCAGAGGCTATGTCATGGCTTGGAAGGAGGAGGCACGTGGATACAGGAACTCCAGCGAAGCAAGGGGTTCCTGGCACCCCAGGGCAGGGGTGGGGTGGGGTGGGGGGGATGGGCGGTCTTCCCATCAGCATGAGCCGGAGAACGCTGACCTTCAATGGTCGGCATTTCCATGGCAACGTGTCCGTGGAGCCGACGGATCCGAGCAGCACGCAGGGGGAGCTCTGGAGGGAGGCCGGGCAGGGGGGCCGACCGGATCAAACCGCACACTTGCAGTGGAGACCTTTGCAACAATGGGAGACGCTACAGCTACCTGACTCACGCCTGCCCATCACAGGAAACACAGCGATTACCCTGAAAACATTTACAGTAATTAACCTGAATCAGGTAATTAATTTACTGTCGCACAATCGAATGGATGATGACGTCTTCGGCTAGGGGTCTTTAGAGCACAGTGCACTTTGGATGGTCAGGATTTTGTCCCTGCATAAAGTGAGCGGCAGTTCTCCCATTGTCTGTATGACGCACGTACCTGTAGCAATATGCGGCAGGGGGAAAACCGGCCTCTCTCAGAACCACAGAGCTCATTAACGGGCACACAGACATGCTCCCGCGCTGACATCAGGCATATTCATATCACCATTAGAGCCCGGAGTGCCACGCTCTAGCAGCCCAGAGGGGCTGGGAGCCTTCTCTCCCAGATTCATGAGTCATTGGCTGGAGAAGAATACCGGACGCTACCTCATCGGTAAGAATGGAGCAGGCCGATGTCTGTATTATTACGATTTCAGAGCAAACAATTAACCTGGCATTTCATAGCCATACAGTTTAAGATCTTTTGTTTAGAAACATAAAAATTATAACACCATATGATCTAATGTCTTCTGAGCTGAGCACAGAATATTAAAAGCAGTATTCAGGCAAAAAATAAACCAATAAAACCAAAATAATAATGTTATAATAATAAAAATAATAGACAATTTTTTATATACACACACTAAATGGTAACCACAAGGTAAACCAAATGACACACACATTCACACACACACACACACACACACACACACACACATTCACACACACACATAATGCAAAAGTATTGAGGAGGTTCTTTACTTAGCCGTGACATAGCAACAATGATCACAGGACGTAACAATGAAACTATCAGAAGGATTTCAGCACCATGGAGAGAGGACATGTCCAGATAACACTGCAGCAAACCAAGGCTCGCTGTCTTAGCCTGTAATCATAGGGCCTGCACAAAAATACCTCCATTACAACACATAGCCCTGCCTGACAAGAGAGAAGCTGGGGGTAAGAGAGAGCGTGCAAGGAAAACGGCTAATGAAAGGGACAAAGTGGGGGAAAAAAAAAACCTTAAAACTTATCAAAGATCCCCTCACTACCCAATAAGGGGGACTTCACTGAAGTTTCTCCAGTTTTCTTCCCTGTATTAGTCGTTTTTGTTCAGTGAATTTGTGAGGGAAACTGAAAATATATTGATTTTATTCAGTGTACACACTATCTCACTCACCCTGAAAAGACGTACAGACCTGCTGAAACACCAGCACACAGTGTGTCCCAATCCTGAATATTTGCACTGTATGTCATAAGCACATTTAAACGAACCAATATTTACACAGCACTAATATTATGAACACCGGCCATACCCCCATGTTTATATAGGCCTTTTTGTGGAAAATTTCAATTTCGGGCTCCTGTTTAAAACATCTCCTCTAAAGAAAAGCAGCATTCAATTCCAGACAACCTGGTTCCGGGGACTAACTGTGCCATTAAAGCCAGGCCTGTCTGGCCTGCACTTCACAGAAACGCAACAAGCAACATGGCTGTAAGGTTCTTATCCCACAAGCAGTACGGCAGCTCCAGTGGCCAGACCAAATCCAAGATCGTCATTGCTGATTGTGGCAAGCTCTAAATGGGCATATCCCCCACCTGTCAAACATTCCTGATCTGAGATTTTGTCTTAACCTTCCCTATCTGTCCTCCCCCTCTTCCTTAATTTGGTTTGTTCCTTGTCTGAACTTGCTGCATTCGTGGCTTGCCATGTTGCCTGTAACCTCAGGCTATGCAGATAACCTCATCCGCTCCTGTATATATTCACCTACATGAATTACACGAACCTGATGCTTGTTTAACCTCAATGGATACACTTATGTTCTACTGCGCCGGATGTCACTCTGGATAAGAGCGTCTGCTAAATGGTAAATGGAACTGGTAATTTGCAAAAAACGTGAGCTGTGTCAGGTTGTTTTGAAAAGGCAGAGCTAAGAAAAGGATAGTCAGGAAACAGCTAGACGATTTTAGACCTAGGGTCACACAGACACCTGGTTTAAGGAGGAGTGAGCAGACAGCAAATTGCATGTGAAAGCGTCCAGGCTGAAAGCTTTGTGCTGGCTGTGCAGTCTGCAGGGCAGAAGCTAACATACTGTATCTGATGCAGAAATATGGAAAATGAATGAGTGTCACTTACAGTCACTGCCTTAGGAAAATGTGAGTGACGGGCACTGAGTGACACCAGACACCTGCTGCTCATTCAGTCATTTCAATTATCTCACACCTACGCACATCCACACACGTGTCCACGCACACACACACACACACACAATCATAGACATACACCCGCAACTAGACAAACAACCACACATGTACTAACATATAAAACCTACAGTCTAAAATTTCAGACTACTGCTAAGGTCAGCTTTTTAGCCAGCTAATTACATTGCCCCTTGCTAGTCACACTATACAGTGCCCTCAAAATTCATTCAAGAAAAACATGAAGTAGGTACAGGATCACTTTCTGTTAAAACAATATTTAGAGAAACATTCTGTTTACAGTGATATTAAGCTGGAAGCATACCATTTTAAAATACCTGTCTGCAAAGGGTAGTATTAAAACAGGGCAGACAGATATTTACACTTAAGTTTGTGAGCTGTGAGAAGCATATAATTACCTTGTCAATGAAAGTAAACTGCTTCGTTGCATTTCTGCTAATGTTAATGTGCCTTTAGAAGCGTCTTTTTTTTTCCTTCTTCACTTTTGGTGAGGTGAGTATGTGCAACAACTTCACTACACTGGCTATTCAGCTTGCCACTGGCTGAAAAATATGAATCATGCTTCCAGATTCTGTACAAAAATGTAAAGAATGTATGTTTATGGCCAACGTCTCTGTCTCCACTTAGCTCAGGGTCACTGGAGAGGCTCTGGCTTTGTGCCTCACTCTAGCCCCTACTAGGCCTCGAAAAAGGCCATAGGGGAAATTATCAGCTCTAGTTTCTCCAGGTTCCAGTTCAGGACAGTGGAAAATGGGTTCTGAGGCATGAGCATTCCTTGGTCTGACCGAGAAGTGAAAACACAGCTAGAGGAACCACCAAGCCCACCCAGGTAAGGTGCACATACTGTTAACGGAACAGGAGTATGTAACTTCTGAATACAAGAGGGCAATGTCCTGTTATTCCTGATCTCCACGGAGAAGGCCTTTGCTGTTGCCTGTCTTTGCCATGCTACTGCCCACCACGAGTGCAACCTAAGGGCTGCTTATGTGGATGATCCATCTTAGTGCCGTGAGTGAGATCGAAGCACACACTCTAAAGAGAGGTCAAAATCAATGGACGGGCAGTGTAGCATAGTGGTTAAGGAGCAGTACTCTTAACCGAATGGTTGCCGGTTCGATCCCCGTTGGGACACTGCTGCTGTACCCTTGGGCAAGGTACTTAACCCGTACTTGCCTCAGTAAATATCCAGCTGTATAAATGGATAACATTGTAAAGAACTGCAAACTATGTAAGTTGCTTTGGATAAAAGCATCTGCCAAATGAATAAATATAAATGTAAAAATCGCTGGACTTCCCCCAAACCACATCCCCTTCTCTCTCACATCAGTACTGGGCTTGATCACACCTCTCTCTCTCATGCCAGTACTGGGCTTCCCCCTGATCACCCCCCTCCTCCCTCCCACTCTTTATTTTCGGTCCTGCATGACCCAGCCCAGGGAAAATGCAGTTCTTCAAGCAAGCACCTGCTCCCAGCATCCTCTGGGGCTCTTTGTGCTGGGGAGAGAAAAGGGCCTGGCAGGGGCTGTGTACATCTGTGTGTGTGAATGTGTGTGCGCGTGTGTGTGACATATTCCAGGGAGAGGGTGTGTGGGGGCAAATTTGAGACAGAGGGTGCGTGTATGGACGTGTTTGAGCAACAGGGTTTGTATGCGTGTGTGTGCGCGTGCGTGTATGTATGTGTGCAGTAGGACTTTTGAGAGAAGGGGGGGGGGTGTGTCTGGGGGGGCTGGTGCATGTGTGTGTATGTGTGTGGGGTAGTACCTGTGAGAAGGTGGGTGTGTGAATGTGGGCATGCTTTAGCAAGAAGGTTTGTGTGTGTGTATGTGTGTGTCTGTGTGTGGATGGTAGTGTTTGTGTGAAAAGGTGTGTGTGTGTGTGTGTGTGCGCGTGTGCATGTGTGTGTGTGTGTGTGCGTGTGTGTGTCTGTGTGTATGCTGTGCAGGCGGCAGCTGTCTCCAGGCAGATGTGACGTGCTCATCCCCATCTTCTCCTCTGAAACTCATTCAACTGAAGCATCTCCCCTGAGATCATGTTCTTTGGAGATTTGTCATCTGATGGAACAAAAAGAGCTTTAAAGACAGTAGCGACTGACAGCAGCTAAGCCTTCCATCAAAGGCCGAGCAGAGAGCTTCCCTGCACGGCGTCCTCCGCATGAGGGCTCGCACTTAACCCTTTGCTGCCGCCCCCCCGCACACAGTCCTTCAACGTGATCCAGGTGCACACTCCCCTGGCACACTATCACGGGAACAAAGAGCCTCGTATCTAGCCCGAAGTGCTGTATTAAATGTGCTGTCGGCTGCCCTGTTTTTCAGGCTTTTCCGGGAGACTTTGCACCGGTAGAGATTAGCATTTCTCCACCAGGCTCGGAGCATGCACAGATAAGGGCCGAGGGCTAAACTCCGCTCTAGATGAGAGCCAGCGATCCGGCCCTGGGCTCTGAAAGGAGCTCGGCTGATGAAGCAGGCCTAAGCGAGCAGGGTTAGCATAAACTTGGGCTGAGCGGGGTTAGAGTGACCCCTTGAAAGCAGCCAGGCTTTCCTCCATATCCTGACCATGGTGCAGGGCTATGGCCATCTCCATCCCAGCGCCCGCTTTAAAGAATGACTACCTGGGAAAGAGCAGATGTCCCCTTTAAATAAAATCACATCGTAGTGTGGAAATGCTAATGCTTAACTGTGTGAAAACGCCTACTTCGAGGTTACAAAAAAATGCAGGAGGATGTCAAGATGACAACAAAAGGAGACGCAGATGGAGGCGCGGTCTCCGTTTGCTCCAACGGCCTCACAAGCCTTGTGGGAAATGCACCCCTTGTGCCCCAAGCCCCAAACTCCACTTGCGGCTCACCTGAGAGGCAGGTGGATTTGATTATATTTACATTGCCCTCAATACGGGAATGCTTTGCTCAGCTAACATCAAATGCAAAATACACACAAGAAAAATCACAAGATGCAACGACATCCATTTTGTGTCCAAACAGCAGTCTGTGAGCAATTATTTATTATTATTATTATTATTATTAATATTAACAATGTACTTGCCTGGCAGAAAGTATTCTCTATAGCGGGTCAGACCTCTCACATGCTTTACACATCCATTTACACAGATTGAAATGTACTGACATGATATGAGATTATGACTACAATGGACAATCTGTACTGAGACAAACCTTTAAGTTCCAAGCACAGTCCCTTTCCCATGGTACACTGCTGCCCTTAATGCAGACCTGCAAGACTACAGCGGCTGGATCGTTTATTCACTCCGTTCATAGCAACCGGGGATAAAGAATCTGTAATAGTGGGTCTTTCTGCAGAGCAAATAAAAGAGTGTACGCTGTTAGGACCTTGCCTAGCCTGAACCCTAACAACGTCACAAGGCTAATTTCTCACAGGTGAGGGGATGGTAATCTCAGAAACAGCAACACTTGCTTTACGCCAGCAAGCCTGTTTGGTAAATTCAGAACGACGCATGAATGAGCTACAGGGGGGGAAAAAATGACATTTGCAGCTTTGAAGAATGAATTCACAGTTAAACCAAAAAAAGATGAGTATCTTTGTCTCTTTCTTCCATGCAGGCACTGGGGGCATGCAAAGAACGACAGATGTGGTTATTCACTGCTAAATGGCTGTAAATAATGATCTACAACCTTACATTTAGTACTGTCCCCTCTAACGTTTGTTCAGATGTATGGGTTGTGTTGTGGCTCTGCCTCTTTAGAGTAATGTCGTAAACTTGCATTTTATGTAATAGCTGCACTACAGTCGAATGCTACTACAGCTGAGTCTTAGACTGATCTTTGCTGGGATTTCTGTAAACAGATTTTATGTGCAACCTAGAAGGGTACTTAACCTCTTTCATCTGACATGCTTGTTCCATCAGAAACCTAGAATTATGAGGTGACAGGTGATGTGTAATGTCTGTATCTGTCTATCTGTCATAACTACACAGCGAAGGAACCGCTCCATTACCTAACCCAAGAAATGTCACAGAGAGGATACCATTATGCACACTTTGGGCTCCTCGTATTCTTCTGCAGTTATATGCCAGTCAAAACATATGCATGGCCAGATGACTAACCGAGGTGTTAAAAAGCAGAAGTTATTAAGCTGAGCCACGCTGTTTCAATACCAGCATTGTGCCTTTAAAATGATCCATCGAGTGTTCGCTGCAGTGGGCAAAAAAGTATGTCTGTTATGAGGCATGCCTCTTCCACCTGCCTTGGTGACATTCCTGTGTGTGTGTGTGTGTGTGTGTGTGTGTGTGTGTACGCACGTGCACGGATCTCTGTGCATATGTACATGTATGTTTTGTTCACACGCTTGCTGGTAGTGTAGTGAAGTCACTAAGGATCTGGCCTTGTAATCTAAGTTCAATTTCCAAGTGGTACTGTAACCTTGAGCATGGTAATGAACCTGAACTGCTTCAGTAATTTTTCAGCTGAAAATTGGATGGAATAAAAAAAAAAATAAGGGCTGAAAACAGTCTGAGAAGTAAACAGCCTGCCAGGCTGTGTAGTGTGAATCAGCTGCTTGCAGATGGAGTGGCACAGACTGCCCCCTTTGTCATGACAGGCCACTATGACACTATAGAGAGGTGGTGCAAAAGCTTGTGATGGCAACAGCCTATCCAAATCTTCCACAGGTGAGAGCTGGACTCTTAAATTCATCAAGATCAAACAAAGATGTGTCCACAAGATTACAAAACAGTCAGGAAACCTGCAGACTGGTCACGTTGGTTGTGGCTGACGTGCAACACCATCCCCCCTAGAAGCATGGGGATGGAATCTCTTAACAGGCATAACACATGCTGTCGAGGGTTCAGAAATCCTACCTTCTGAGTATGTCCAACACAGAGAATCCTAGCTCCCTTTCCCCCACCAGCAAACACTCGCAGTGCTCTAAGTTTCATGGAAAAAAATCTCGAGAATGCCAGCATCTGCCGTGCAGCATCAACCACTCCAGATGGCACGCTCGCCCAAAATGACACTGTGTACACTACTGCATAAATCAACATACAGCCCCATTCTGTCAGGGAAAACCCAGAGTCACAATTCCAGTCTTTTTTTTTTTTTATTTTGTGTGTTTATGTTTAGTTTGTGTGTATGCTCTATTTCAACAAATTGCTAATAAATACAAAGCAAACAGACGATCAAAAATCTGACACAGCAGACTCGTGATAACTGCCCATGCTCGAGGCTGCAGTGTTACTATGCAAGTTCGCATGCAGCAACAGGGAGCACAATCAGGGGTTCGAAGCAGGATCAACTAAAATGGAGCAGGCGAGCATCCTGTATTTTCTTATCAGAGGTTTGCTGTACAATACGAACACGCATTTTACGGCTGTCCTAGTTTCGCTGCTCTCACTTTTTTAAGCTATCGCCAGAGTCCAGGACGTGGCCGACCACAGCCGGTGTAGTACAGTGGGTGATGCGCCTTTGTAGCGCTAACTCTCGAAGGCTCGTCTTACCCGGTGCTCTCAGCCTCCTCGTTCTCCTCTTTCTTCTCCTTGTCTTTGTCCACGACCGGCTCAGTGGCGCCGCCCCCCTGGTGCTTCTGGACTATCCTCATGCCACCTGCCTTAACTCTCAGCCAAACACACACATGAGCACAGTTACCTTCCAGCAGGGAAAAGGGAATTTACCCCCCTGACTCTCCGTTACAAGATAACTTCCACGAGATAACTACAAGATAAGGTTTCGACTTTGCAATACATTTACAAAGCCGATATACTGCAACTTACCGAATAACAAAAAGATTCTCAGCAGAGTTAGTAAGTCACTACAGTGACTACCGTACACAGAGAGACACAGCTCGATGTAACAGTGTAAGGTTGATTTATCTTAATTTAGCGGCAATATTGGTTAGTTAGTGAGACAGGCATTACACTTTACCTAGTTACTCTAACTTGACTTGTTCTCAGGCCGTACTTTTCATATTGTTCGAGCAACCAGTATGGCTTCCTACCCTTTTCAAAGTCTGTGCTGATATCAGCATGGATAACTGTAATATATAAACCTGTATGACTGCTTAGCTAGCTAGTTACACGACGCTAACAAAATTAATCTGAAAGTTAGTAGGCAGTTAGCTAGTTGTTTAAAATTAGTCGTAAATTAGCTAGACTAACTAATTTTGCAACACATCTAAGCCACCTATCACTGCCTTACAAGCTAGCCTAGCTAGCTACTAGAAACTAGGTCGTTATCATATTGCAATCAATACCTCGTTAACAATGCAACCAGGTTGCAAAGCATTAAAAACACGATGCATATGCAAAAGCCATGCACGGTTGCTTGCAATGTGTATCAATCAAGCTAGCTAGTCTACTTTGCAACTGTATCAAGATAAGCTGGCCACCTATCTTGAAAGATACATAAAGTAGCCAGCTAACTAAGTTATCTGACTAACCTAGTTAGCTGGCTATCTGAACATCTTAGCTAAACTGAAAATAAGTCGATTATGGGAACAATAAGTTACCTGCAGGGAGATGTCCACCTTTCATTTCGCCTTTCGCCTTTGGAGGCGACGACATATTGTTATGTAGGTGCTTGCAAGTGGGAGAAGGTAAACTGATTTAAAAAAGAAATCTTTTCTTCTATCGAATCCGTCTGCAAGCACTCCAACTTCTGCGATTTCGTCAACGTGGCTTTCCAGTCGCCCTGCCCGCTGTTGTTTGGCAATAGAGTAGCTACGGAACACCGTACGGTTCAAAAAGTCGACGGTACGCTCTATATGTTGCATGACGAGAGGACTGGGAGCGTGTTAGCTTGGTAGCTAGGGTACATACCATCGAAGAGTTTGGTAACATAACATCGTTATTTTATCTCCAAGGCTTTAAAAAATAGAATCAAAATATTTTGATTCACAAGAAACCGTGCAATGTATGAATTTTGCTCATTGTTGTCAAGCGTTAATCATTTTTTGCTCCGCTCATTTCGAGTGCATTACAACCACGTTCTCCGATTACATAATGATGTCTGTTTTGTTCATATGTTGTTACATTTTGGGTTAGATTTACCGACATTCTTGCTTCAAAACGTGTGTACGTGCAATTTAATCACGCTTCTGTTCCAGTGTGATCTGCAATCTATTAAAGGGTGGGCAGGGCGGGGAAATCACATGCAAAACATCCTTCTCTTGCTTGTCTGATGTCCTTCTGTGATGACATACATAGCCTTAGATAGTATGTACCTTACATATTATATACTACTTATTATGCATTTACAACTACACATACTCTAAATCAACTCAGGTTGAGTACCTTCATTAAAAGTATGGCATACCTACATATTATGCTGCTGGAATTGAAACAGTGTGACTCAGTTTAATAATGTTTATGTCTTAACAGCTCAGTCATCTAAATATATTCACACACACACACACACACACACACACACACACACACACACACACACACACACACACACACACACACACACACACACACACACACACACACACACACACACACACGCCTGACACCAGTCCTTTACGCTGTACTTTATATGTGTTACACCTAGGAATGGGATGACATGCCATAGATTCATTATACACATGGATGCCAGCAGCTTGCATGGTCACCAGTCCTCCACCATATGGTTAAAATCAATTAGTCTCCAAACCTCATCATTAAGCATTCCTGAAACGCTTACACCAGATTCTCATATGTAAATGAGAGGTATGTAGAGTACGACTGGCTACTTAGCCAGTAATACACCCAATGGGAAAGGGCAAAGTTTTTCACAAAGCAATGATTAGCTCATTGGAGAGGCATCAGCAGAAGTCAGCTCAAATTATGATTTGTGCATCAGCAGGCACATCTATCAAATTATTGAGACATTAGCTAAAGGCCTCTGATAGCTGCATGTAATTACGCATGTAGATATTATGTAAATGATTTTTTTTTGCATAGCTGTTGCATATTGCATGTAGCATCATCCTAATATGCTAATGTGATTCACGCACCATGCAATTTGTAAATCATTTTTGTCAGTTGAAATTAATGGGGAATTAGAATATTTATTAAGCCCCTGTACCTTTCCAAGAGTGCAAATTTTGTCCAATGGGCTTCCAAATTGCAATAAAGTCCGTGTCAGTCAAATCAGTGCTTTGAGCTTGATAAGGCACAAAGGTATATTAAATCTGAGATCACACATATTTTCAACTTTTTCAGGTATGTATTGTGAGTCTTTGTGTGCGTGTGTCTGTGTGTGTGTGTGTGTGTGTGTGTGTGTGTGTGCGTGTGTACAAAAGAGACCTTGAACAATACTAGAAAAATGTGAGACAATTATTTTTACTAGTACTGGAGCATATCTTTGTATCTTAACAATATAACATTGTGTGACTGTGGCAGTGATTTACTTGCACTAATGTGCATCTCATTCCAGAACAGTGTCACGTCATCATCTCCAGTGGACAACAGCCTCAATATTAATTAAATCTATTGCAATATACTTTTCAATGTATGTCCACCACAGAGACAGAGGGTAGCTGGAGCCAACGTAAAAGAATAAGTGCTTGTACATGTGCATCAATTTAAAACAGTTACGGTGCAGATTTTCCACTCTACATTGTATATGGACATGTCTGTCTAATCACTGGTGTCTTCTAATATTCCATCCCATTGAAATATGAATCTGTAAATCATTGAATCATTGTGGCACCTGCTACCAACTGATACCCATGAAAGAGTAGTGAGTTAACGTGGAACAACTGCAAAACATCAAAGGAAACCATTCCACATCTGACAGGGAAGAAGCCACCATATCTCAAAGGAAAGTAATACCATTTTGATGTGTTGATGGAAAAATAAATAAATAATGTCTGTACATATACCAATATTTCATGTCTATACATGTGTCAACTTTTCAGGCCTGTGTTGGGGCGCATAAGGCTTGTCTCATTGGTAAGAAAGGCGGACCACCTTGTGGGACAGCTGCTGGCCTAAAGTGTCATAGAGAGAAAGGGATCAGTGCAGGACAATAGTTTATTTTACCTGACGGTTCTTTCCGTTATCTTTGATAACACACACATACACACACACACACACACACACACACACACACACACACACACACACACACACACGCACGTCTCATGAACATTTGTGTTTTGTCATTTGAGAGGTGGAACCAGAATCTGATATTCTGTGCAAAGATTTTACACTGGGCTTTCAGCTCTATGCTGAGACATCTAATGTTAAATTTTCAGTATTCACAATAATTGTTGTTTCACTATTCTCCAGTATGCTGTCATACAAAAATAGCATTTCAGGGAGGATAAGTCATTAATGTCACATGTGAGCGTGCCTCAAAGTTTACAGCTCTGCCCACATAGCTGTCATTCTTTAGTGATTTTAAATTACTTACACGAATTATCATGCTCCACACACAGCCATACCTCATTAGAGTCTAGTACCTTTATTTATATCCAGGAACCATTGAACCACTGAAGAGGTTGACAGTGGGAGACCTAACCTGGACCCCTAGTTTCTCTCTGAAGGTCATCCAACAGCAGGAAAGCAAATGGACAAGATTTATTATTATTTTATGGCGTGGGGGTGGGGTAGGAATCCCTAATGCCTGCAGTGAGCAATATTGAACTTAGTCTTGAAACCAGAAGGTCGCAAGATTGAATCTCAGGTGGAGCGCTTTTGTTGTACCCCTGGGCGCAGCATTTCAGCTGAGCTGACTGAATTAATTGGCAGTAAAACAGGATGATAAGTGGGGTTATTATGAAAAGAATATAATTTCTATATTTCAGTGTTAAGAAGGGAAAAAAACACACCTGTTGATTTACTCTTTTCTGCAGGCAGAATCCACTCGGTGCTGCGTTGCTAAAGCAGTGGCAGCTCCGTCCTCAGGGACACATGCTGTGTGTCATCATAAAAAAGCTACAGAGGTCCCTGTGGTGAAGCAACATGAAACTGCTCTTTGTGTGAAGGTGTAGCCCTGTGGATTATGTGTTGATTTTAAGTCTTAAGTCCAGGGACTGTTTAACGCAGGCCGACCTGACAAAATATAATTGTCCAGCTCTACAGGGGCAGAGCATTGCATGCTGGGAATAAGAGGAAGAGAAGATAATACACATTGTACCACAACGAGTAGCCCATGCCCAGGCTTACAATGAGATAATAAAAGAATTGTAAAAGTGCGAATTTTGTTTTTCATATCTAATAGATATTAGAAAATCTAACTGCTGAAAGTTGCATCAACAGAATGAATATGAATATGAAAATGTTTGTTTACATGTACTTGAGGAGGCTTAACATCCATTTTCCATCTTTATGAACAACGTTCTTGCCAGCTTTCCTTTCCAGCTGCCATTCTTTGTGTGTGTGGAATGTGTGCTGGTAAAGAGCAGCTGACAGATACCGAGCCCCACCTGCCAAACCACAGACATTCAGAATCCGGTGTGTGGCTGGTGAACAGCTCAAGCTGAGTGGTTTTGTGAGTGGCTCTGTCAGTGCAATGCTAAGTATTTAAAGTAAATTATTCTGGAAGCTTCCTCCTCTTGCAGCTTTATGGGCAGTGCATCAGCTCACACTGTCAAAAAAAGGCATACAATTCTTCCACGCTACTTTGGGATGGAGGTAGATCATGGAGTTCAGTCAGCAGAGACAGATAGAGCTGACAACTTCTTCACAGTCAGGGCCCACCCCACACATAAGGCATACAGGCACCCTTTTTGCTAGAAGTGCCACGTGTCATTGTTTTTTTTAATTACTTGACTCTTTTTTGGGGGAGGGGGGCAATTGTGTGTGTGTGTGTGTGTGCATGTGTGCGGGCACAAACATGTGAGTGACAGCACAGAACACCAACGTGGCTTCAAAATGTATGTTCTCTTCCAAGTGCTCCTGCTTGCCCATCATGGAACCATTTTTCAGTCAGACGATTAAAATGTTTGTGAAAAGATGATGCTGAAACTTGCCACGAACATGACACCAATCACTTGAAATATGAAGTGAAAATCACAGACTTGAAACTTCCCATGCCATGTCGTAACATATGTCACACAGTGAAAACTTCTAATTGAACTTTAAATACAGACCACTCCTGCTGAACGGTAAATGAGTAGACACAAATGCTTTCTAAAAACTTTATAATTGAATGGTTAGGAACAATAATAATGGATTGCATTTATATAGCACCTTTCAGAATTTCACAGTGATGGGGGGGGCTTACCTCACCTACCACTAATGTGTAATACCCACTGGGTGATACAAGGCAGCCACTTTAGACAGAATGCTCAACACATCAGCTGAGGTGGAGAGGGAAGGAATTATATAGCCAGTAAAATTAGGCGATTATTAGATGGCCCATCTGACTTCAATATGTTCAGAAAAAATATATGTTAACACTCAGCTAGCTTGCTCAGTGGCTAACTCACAAGGCTACCATCACTTAAGCATGCTAGCTAGCTCAACAGCTTGCCAATAAGGTAGTGTGGCTTTTTTTTTTTTGCATTTTTAGCAGACTTTTAAAATTATTATCTTTTGGGGCAAGGAATGTGCAATGGAATCTCAGCCACAATTTATTATTTGGCACTGACTGCATGTGTCATATTCCACCTTGCAGTTGGCCTTTTTCATTTACACCACTGCAGGATTCAGCCAGTCGCTGGCTCAACATCATTCCAAGGTAATAATATAGCCAGTTTGCCAGGGCGGTGTGGAGCTGGTTTTTGGTCTTTTACAGTGAAGAGGTATCTGCTTGTAAGGCGGGGTGAAACGTAGGCCATTTTGAGTTCTGCAGCTTTATTACCAAATACAAACCTCTCGAGAACGAATGGGAAGACATTAAACAACTCCTACCCAGATTTAGGCCCTAGGCTTTGGAACTTGTACTGAATTCACAAGGAAGTGTCTTCCTCTTGCATTCACACGTGTTTTCACACAACCCACTGCACTAAAACACCCAAAGCAAAGAGTGTGGACATTGAAAAAATGATCCCAAAGCCGTGCATCCTTGGTGGTCAGTTTATATATCGTAGCAGTTGCAATTAAAAAGATCCACAATTTTTTTTTTTCAAACACCCCATCAGGGGGGAGAACAATAACAAAATTAAAAAAGGAAATAAAATTCATGTGCACATTTTCAATACCGGTTATCAGTTAAAGACGTGTCTGTTGTTTTTTTTTTTTTTTTTCTATTTGCTTTTGAATGTGAACCAATGTGACTGTTACCAGCAGGGTTCCCCAGATTGTACAGAAGTCAGTTATCTCCCAGTCACTGGAACATCGTCTATATTTCCAAATGATAATCCTGTACGCCTAGAACAGGGAAGTCGACATCTTCAAGTGTACATTGGGATCAGGACAAGAAAGCGACCAGATTCCTGGGTCTAATTTACACGTCTTTTTTTGATAATGCTGTTTGCTGTAAGTGACACCCACATCTGCACATAAAAATTATATATATTTATATTTCTATATATAATATATTTTCATCATACTCTATTCACATTTTTTAGTCTAAGACGAACTTGTTTTGTAATGTTGAGTCTAACAGCCACCCGTTTGAGTGCCATCTTCTCAAACATTGGTCAACACACAACACACGCTCGACTAACGCTGACAGGTTTGTACATCTTTGGAGGGAGTTAGGCTCTCAGTGTCTTTGCCCTCCTGGTAATATTCCAGCCTTGACTATATATAGCTTGATTCCATCAAAACACATTTAAAAAACAAAACAAAAACAAACGAACAAAAAAAAAGCATTTACAAATGGTTTTATCAGGAGAACCGGTTACCAGCCAAAAGCGTGTAAACTTTACCTAAAGATCTCTGGTCTCGTCTGGAGACCACAATGTTTGGCACATTTTTTCTTCTCTTTTTTTGTCGTACAGGTAACATGGATGCCATTTGGACACACAAGGTTTATGCAAAACATGGCTGACAAACAAAGTTTCATTTATTCTCCTTTGACACCGCATTATCAGGAAGTAAAATTTTGCTTCAGTGAAACCCGAAAACAAAGGAAAATTAAAAAAAGCAACAAAAAGTCTATTTCATATGTCTACTGTACAACGACTTTGTTTTTTAGGCAGTGAAAAAGCGCTTCAAAGACAAGGAGTGTGAAGTGATGTGCTGTTAGCTGTGTCGAGCCGCTTGAAACATTTTGTTTAGTTTGCCACAAACAAATTCACATTATAGGAATGAACAATACTGCTAAATACTTCCGTCTTTTTGAGAAAACATATGCTTCTTGGAAAGGACACGCTGGTAATTCATACAGCTTTCCAAGTTTTTTTTTTTTAAATGTAACCTTAAAAACAATATTGGAATCCACTGTCAAGGGGGAGAAGTGGACCTTGTGTAATATACACAACTCACTCATACCTCTGTACTGTACATCAAATACTTTACAGCTGAGAAGTTAAAAAAAGAGTTAAAAAATAATGATGACCGGGGTTTAAGAACCAAAAACAATAAAGCCTGGAGGCGTTTTCTTCTGATTGCAGCACCCTCCATAAAATTCAGGTTTGAGCCTTGATCCACAATGATGTAGTTTAAAAAAAAAAAACAGAAAAAAAAACAAATGGTATGTGAAAAGCTGTTCCTTTCGATTGTGGAAACGACAAACAGTTCGTTTTTCTTGTGCTTGACTCACTCTACCACTTGCTATCTGTTGTATTTACAGGCAGTCTCTTTCCATCCCCAACCTTCCAAATTCCCTCAACAAAATTCCATCTCAATTCCAAAAGGTCGAGGTTTGCGTCCCCGCCCCAACATGGCAGGGGAACCCCTCGTCTCTCTTAACATGTAAACTGGAATTCTCTTCGTCCACATACTCTGACTCACTCAGCAACCCCTCTCAATGGAACTAGCTCTGACAAAATAAACCCACAAAAAACAAAAAAAAGTCATGTGGTATGCATGCACATGCACGCCCCGCCCCAAACCCCGACACCCACCCACCCAGCACCCCTGCACTCTGCCATTGGTCAGAGCCCCCAGCCCCTGCACTCTGCCATTGGTCAGAGCCCCCAGCCCCTGCATTCTGCCATTGGACAGAGCCCTGCCCCTGCACTGTGCTGCTGGACAGACCCCCCCCCCACCCCTGCACTCTGCCATTGGACAGAGCCTCCACCCCTGCACTCTGCCATTGGTCAGAGCCCCACCCCTGAACTCCACCATTGGACAGCGACCCTAGACCCAGGAGTCAGGTGAAGCCGGGTAGTGACTGGTCTCATAGTTGAGTTCGCTGTAGGGGCGGGAGGCTGAGTAGAAGTCCACATAGTTGCCGGTGGACTTCAGCCCCAGGTGCATGTTCAAGTCTGTTGCCGCTGGGGGGCGCTGGTGCACCTGGTCCTCATAGAAAGCCTCCTCAAAGTTTCTGCTGGAGTTCTGAAAGGCTGGGTAAGTCTCGTAGTCTTTCCTGGTGCTGTCTGCAGGGAGAGGCTGGGCGGAGACCTGAGGAAGGAGGAGACATGAAGAAGTACTTTGATTCGCTAGGAATTGAAGGGCTCTACAGGTCCAGCCAAGCAGGTTCTCTACCTCTCTTTAAACTCTTGGTAAGCTCAACTGTAAATTCAATGCCCACATCTCTGTTCTTAGAGTAAGTGTTGTATGCCTTCTGACAGCACTGTTGTACTCTTTATGGCAGCGCTCATTGCAGCAATGATTCCCACAATGGTGCTATAGTGTATGTGTATCAATAACTCAGTACTATGACTATACTCCTAACCCAACTGACAGCACTTTTTGCAAGTTGTTCTGGAAAGTTATCAATAGTGATTGCACGGTTGCAAAAACTGCCATTATAACAACAAACTAACATGAAAATGAAAGAGTATTCAAAAAATACCTGCAGTGACATGTGAACTAGATGGTAGCTTCTGAAGCTGACATCTGTGATACTAATACTTGCTTATTAAGCAGGTGCAATGAGCAGGACTGCATGATAATGAACTCAGCCTTAATAATGTAGTGTTACTTTAATGCCAGTGGGGAGATGAACTTGGTTATTCTGTGTGCACGCACCTGTCCCAGGACATGTGGGGGCCTTACCTGGATGTGTTTGATGTCCTCGTTGGGTGTTACATACGAATTCCGGAACAGCGTTGAGGTTCCGCTTGATACTTGAGCTAATGAATGACCAAGAGATAAAAATGAGGGAAGAAAAAATGAGGGAGGTTATGAGGGAAGGATGTTTGTGCAGGTCTGTATGTGTGTGTGTGTGTGTGTGTGTGTGTGTGTGTGTGTGTGTGTGTGCATGTGTGTGTGTGAGTGTCTGCACACGTATATGTATGTGTTTGTAAAGGTGTACTATAAGGATATATAACCAAGTCCAAGGCATTGTGAAACACCAGCTGAGGTAATCTCATGCTGGCTGGTGGAAATGGAGCTCCCAGAAGAGCCATGCTGACTGAAATCCCCTGAAGGAGCCTGATGCTGCCGTCTTGCAGCCCATTAAAAAAATATTCCCTATAAAATGGCAGAGACAGCGACTGCTTTGCAGAAGCAGATAAAATAGCTTTTGCTGATAATATCCAGACTTTGTTCACGATGTTATCACTCTGAATAGAGTAGCTTGACATCTCTTTTACAGGTTTCAGCAGTATCTAGGACAAGGTTATACTTACGTGTGTGCGTACATGTGTTTATAGGGGTGTGTGTGTGTGTGTGTGTGTGTGTGTGTGTGTGTGTGTGTGTATGTGTATAAGTGTGTAGCTGTGTGTGCGTACGTGCATGCACTCGTGCAGGTATATATTATGTACGTGTATGTGTATGTGTATACATAGGTATTTGTGTGTTTGCGTGCTTGTGCAGGTGTGAGATAACTGAAATGACTGAATGAGCAGCAGGTGTCTGGTGTCACTCAGTGCCTGTCACTCACATTTTCCTAAGGCAGTGACTGTAAGTGACACTCATTCATTTTCCATATTTCTGCATCAGATACAGTATGTTAGCTTCTGCCCTGCAGACTGCACAGCCAGCTCAAAGCTTTCAGCCTGGACGCTTTCACATGCAATTTGCTGTCTGCTCACTCCTCATTAAACTAGTTGTGCATGTGACCCTTAGCCTAAAGTCTTCCAGCTTCTCCCTGTTTGTACATCATAATCCATTATGTATTTTTATGTGTGTGTTTGCTGTATGCACGAGTGTGTGTGTTGAAGCACAGGAAATAAAAGATAGGCAGAAAGGGTGCTTACATTTCACAGAATTCTCCAGGCTTCCCACCTGCTTACCATCAATGCTGCCACACAGGCAGAGAGTTAAGGCAGCTGACACTGCTTAAAAAGGATGGAGCTCAGCCTGTTCGCTTCTCACCCTTAACTCGACCAGCTTGCTACTCAGCCTGTACACAGTTTGTTTGCTACTCTGGGGATTTTGCAGGGTGGGGTCATGTCATGTTTAGTATCAATATATATATGAGAAACACTAAGGACGACTGACATATTACAGAATAACAAGCACAGAGAGGCAGGCCCGTACCTCAGTGCTGTTCATTCTATATATCAGTATATAAGAAAGGTAGCTGCATCTAAGAAACTCATTCATGACGAGTTCATGTTACGGTTAGGCTTAATAATGTATGTGTACCTAATCCGATCTTGAAATCAATCTGAGCTTGAGATAAATTTCAATGTCAATTTGTCCAAAGCAAATACAATATTTTGGAAAGTGATTAGTCAGACATATGGAGAGAAGGCCACGTCAATGCCTCTTAAAAATGCTTTGTATGGCCAATCACACACTTTCCTTAGATTTTATTTTCAGGTAGTACGATCTTGTCTCTTTTAAACAGTGGTATTCTTGGCTTCTACCACTGACCGATAACACATTACAGTTTCTCCTTCTTCTCTGCATAAAAGCATGCAGTCTACCAAAGAAAAAGTCTAACTCACATTTTACTACAATGTAATAACTTCACAGCAGACCTTCAGCGACTGTGTGGGCATTTAGCAGAAGACCAATAAGTAGTTGGGGAGGGTGGAGGGGCCGACAGATCAGAACCCACTGTAGGAAATCATCTCTTCCATCTCACATATTATAGAACTTCTGCTGTTATAATAATCTGACGGGTGATGTCATATTAACCACCAGGGGGCGCTCTTCCTAGGTTTTGGGTAAGAATACTGTGTGGAACTGATCACCATGTTAGATGTAACACACTCCACTACTATAAAGCTTTCAGAGTTACATAACAAAATGCATGCAGACCTACGCAGTTTATATTACCCAAAGGAATTATACGAAACATATATACGACATTTCAAAAGCAAAACAGGGATAAAAATCAATACCATGAACACCAAGAACGCCAACTCGATTCGGCTGTAGATGATAATAATTCAGACATCCTGACCTGTTACACTATCTAAATTGTCTTAGCCTTCAGTTCAGATCAGCTTAATAAGAGAATGCCTGTATACCAAACCGATTCAGCTCATTTGACGAGGTCATTAGAAATCAAGTATTGAATAAAGCACAATAAAGCACTCTTAATATGAGTGTGACTGTCTCCCATATTTTTAAAATTACGAGACTTTTAAGACATAACAAAATCGCCGTCTAATTAGTCCTGTGAACACACCCTTCCTCGTTGGTGTTCTTAATTAGAGATGCCTCGTCTACTTTCCTCTGGGAATATAGCTCTAATCTCCTACCTGCCATGGCGTCCTTCCGGGACAGGTGCTCCCCTTTGTTTCCGTGGTAACTGGCATTGGTTCCGGTCGACTCGTAGTCTGTCTTCCTCTCCTTTAGGCTGGTCATCTCTCGGGGCGAGGCGGGCGCGCTCGCTGCGGATGAGGAGATTGGGCGTGCGGTTAGACAACAGGAAGAGCGGTACAGAGCATGCTCAGAAGAGCTACAGTCATAAGCATGTGCACCGAATCACCACATTCCCTTTCTTCCTCAATACAAATGGATGCAAAAAGCAGAGAACTGAAGGCACACAGCCCTTTTTCAAACTCATGTTTCAATGAATCAAACAACCAGTCAATCAATCAATCAAAATGCATTAACTATAGCACATTCTTCATATAGTTCATATAGTGTTTATTGTAGTAAACTATAATCATGCAAACCACAACTGGACTAGCGCTGTGTCCTTTCTGTGTCTTGAATTAAGACCACAAAAAACCCCATCAAATCAAGCTGTCTGCGTAACATTCTTGTAACAACCATTTTCCACACAAGTCGGTGGAACTGTCTTTGAGCCCAAAGCCTGAATAAAATAAATAGCTACATAGGGATGAAAAAAAAAAAAACAGGGATAAAAAACAGAATAATTTTCTCATGAAGTTAACGCGAATTCTGCAGACATCACAGTCAGTCCATTGTGGAGCCTTTCATCAAAGGCGCCTCTCTCCGCTGTGCAGGAAGGGTGTTAATTTTAATGAGGAGTCCCTACACGTGCACCGCGTGCGGCTCTGGCGGGGCGAGGCGCCCGCGCGCTGCTCGCAGTGATGTCACTGTCACAGAGCGCGGAGTGATGGAGTCACAGAGGGGGGCGGACAGGACTCCGCTGCGTCTGACGGCTCCCTGACAGCGCTGCCGCTAAATGGGTCAGATCCGCTACATCTCACCCCCACCAGCAACACCGCCCGCCGGCCTCAAGTCACCCCTCCCCCCCCCCCCGCCCCCAAAGCATACTCATGGCAACCTCTCACATACTTGGCACAGAGTAGTAACTGACACTAACTGACATCTGCACACACAGTAGAGCAACTGACACCCACACACACACAGTCAGCAGGGTGTAGTAACTGACTCCCTCTCTCATACGCTCATCACAGAGTGCAGGGAGTGACACCCTCTCTCTCTATCTCTCTCTGTCTCTCTCTCTCTCACGCACACAGACACACACTGTGGGCAATTCACTCTTGTATACTTTCAAAATTTCTGCCCATCAGCATGTTAACTGATTTACGGCAAACATAAAAACTGCACTGCAGGTGGGCCAAGGAGAGAGTAATGTGTGTGTGTGTGTGTGTGTGTGCTCGTGTGTAATTCAGAGTGCATTAACAATGCACTAAGACATTAATCTCCATGCCATTTCCTCTCTATTTTTCCCTTTGTCTGAGAAAAGCTCTCAATCAATATTCTCATCTAAACCTCAACACACCAGAGGGATCGGCATTCTCCTCAAAATGCTCTCAACAAAGTGCAGACACTTTTCCGGCCTCAAACTAAAGGCACCATTGTGTTGAGTCTTCTAATTGATTCCCCAGATTTTTTTTTTTTTTTGCTTTGCTGATTTTGTATTACTCTGGTGTTCTGAGAGAGAGGAGCACCTGAGTCATAAAACACGGTGCTCCGTTGCGAGGCGGGCGTTCCTGGGTGATGAATAGCTTTGTGTCTGCCCGACAATGTCAGAGCTGTTTCTCTGACACGCTCATGTGCCGTCTGGGACCCGTGACTCTACATCTGCAACACAAGTGCCCCGATTGTCTCTGTCATTGCAAAAAACAGATCGGAGATTATTGTGCTTGTAGAGCCTGCTTATCAGGGAATATAGCATTGCCCAGTGATACACATACACACAAACAGACACACACACACACAGACACCTGGGATATTTCTTATTTCCTGACATTTACTCACTGATAGGGCTGCTATCTGTCACAACACAGGAAGTCCCTGCTGCATGTTGTCTGTCTAAAATTCAATGGCCAGTATAAACAACCGATACCCATGATCATATACAGGATATTGAGAGTGTGGTGTGGTGGCGAAAACAGGGATTTAACCAGAAGGGTTTGGTGTGAAATCCTGTGTGTCGAATCAGAAAGCATAAGTAGAGGTAAACAGGGCACATTTTAAATGACTACTCTAGGCAAATCAAAGCAACCACTGCAGGCTTAAAGACAGAAAAGGGAACTATTGCCTTTTAAAAATGAACATCCAAAAAGACATGTGTGCATTTATACAGTTATACTGCAGTCTTATCAGAGTGAGTCTTTAACTTTGATGTTAAAGACTCACTGTAGATGTCTCTGTTTTGTTGACACACTTCATGAGAAGCTGTTGTAAACCACAGCCGAAAAACACAGCTTACATCATCTGCATTTCCATTAATACAGCAGGGTGGCTTCAGGTTAAGCTCCTCGCTCAACTGTTGGGCAGCAGCGCCTCCCAAAAAAAGCCTTTGGGCTGTTGACCCAGCTCCTCGACCATTAAAGAACATAATTCGGTTTTCATGGAGAGTGTTCACTGCTGCAGAGAGCTATTACTGCAGTGTGTGTGGTGCACTGTGTGCAGCTGATGATGGATAGGGGACTGTACTTGGACTTGAGGGTTGACCGCTTGGGCACTACTATCCCCTATAGGGGCACTTACCCTGGAGCACTTCAGTGAAATATCCAACTGGATAAATGGATAATATTTAAAAACGAGGGTTCAGGGTTACAGATAATTCCGCACAGCTCTTTATATCATCCGAATAGGTCATTCCCTTCACCGTGCCAACCATGTCGCCCCCATCCACACAGCAATAGGATCTGGGAATTTGCGCACAAGTTTTATGCAGCTCGATATCCTCAAACACAGCCTAGTCAACAAGGTTGGCCCCTAAGCAGCAGGCACACCCTGTTTCACCGCAGTGGGGTTGGTCAGCCCTGTGGCTTGCGATGTGGACGGCAGTGGGATTTCTCGCTCTGCTCTCCCGCAGCTCTGGCTCACCCTCGGTGCATGCTGGGAAGGGGCTTCTCCAGAGTTTCCGCATGAAAGTGGACCCCCAGATCCAAAGTAGATCCAGTGTCGCTCAGAAAAGAGTTCCTGTCACATGGTGTATTGGCTGGGTCACGTGACCACTGTGCAGCATGGGAAATGGAGTTCAGACTTTCAACTTCAAGTAGATTATCCCTTTTCTTTGACTTGAACTAACTTTTGTTTACTGCTGTACTGATTTTTCTATTTTCTATTAAAAAATTAAATTCAGGAGAAGAAAAACAACAGAAAAAGTTAACTTTAAAAAGTGCATGTTTGGCCATGGACTGAAATCTGCAGGCTTGCACATATAAGAAGTTAATGTGCAACAATAAAGCACTGCAAAATCTACTACCCATAATTCCCAAAACCAATTATATCAATAAGCACTAAGAGACTTATCACAAGGAATGGATCTGAAAGCACTCCTACTATACCGACACCCAATGATAGTGCTTGATCACTTCTGTTTAAACAATAAAACAAACTCTAAGACACCTTCAAGTCCATTGCAGGTGTGAGGGAATGCTACCTTATTGACCCTTGCATTTCTCCCATAACATTGCTATGGACGGAGAACAATGACATTTTAATAGGTGGCTCTGTAGTTCATTGGTGAGGAAAATGGACATTTTAGCAGCACCACTGATCCGAGTATTTAATGCGAGACACTTCTGCAAATAGACAGCTGCAAAGAACAGATAAAATGTTGAATGAAAATGACACGAAATGTTTGTCAGGAGTGGGGTCTGCCAGATAAACAGCGCAACATATATGTGAACATGAGATAAACGGTGTACATTGGGATATACTTGGTGGGATGTATTACTGAGGGGGACAATAGTGTCCATTTTAAAGAGCCTGACTGTGTTGTTTATACGCAGGAAAGCCTTAGCTGATTCATCTCTCGTCTTTCAAATATCAAAACACGCTTTTCATCTTCTGAAATGACATAATTCGCTAAATAATTAATTTCACGAATCTCCTCCACAGCTTCGAGTTAGGGACCTCAGTTAAGGGCCTCATTCAGGGCTGGAACCTGCAACCTCCGCCTGGCATGCTTTGCTTTGGGGAGACGCTCCTATGATGAGCTGACAACTGCGACACGCTTCTGAACCCCTTCTCAGGGCATCGCTCTGAGGGGTTATCGCCCTGCCGTAACTCCACCTCTGCGGCCCCCGCTTTGATCTGTCTCCGAGGGGCGAAAACAGGAACATCGTGTTGAAAAAGAAATACCGCCTGAGGAGCTGGGGGCGGGTTTTCGGGGCCGGATCAGAGCTCCTCTGTGCTGGGGCGATACGCTCACTTTGCTCGGTTACATCAGCAGGATTTCCATCGCGGTTAATCATTTAGCGCTGTGTTACGTAAGACGAGAGCTCCGGCCTTTTCAAACGCCGCCCGACGGTTCCACAGACCCAATTAGCTGCAGAAAAAAGACTCCCTGAAGGTGACCTTGGGGGAAAAACTACTTTTCCGGTTATAATATTATGTGAAGCTCACTGGAGAGGCATTATTGACTTAAACCATTCCGCCGCTAATGCCGGCCCTCACTTCAGTGGTCTAATTAGTTTACTCAGTAATGGTTAGTGTGCAAAATGATGTGAAACCACGAGTAAAATACACAGCAGTTTAAAGGATATCAAGAGCTGCTTTTTAAAATCACATTTAGTCATCTGGCAGACCAGACCTTGGGCTGTCATTTGGTTTACCTTCAGGTAAACCCTGTGGTGTGCAAGGCACTGTGTGTGTTATATATATATATATATATATATATATATATATATATATATATATATATATATATATAATACAGACTGCCTTGCAAAAGTATTCAGACCCTTTATCATTTCTCACATTTTAGTGAATTACAAGTGATACAATGAAATTTTGTTATTTTATTTTAAAACACTGAAACTCAAAATTAAGGTGACACTGGTTTTATGTTAGGAAATGTTTTTAGGAAAAATAAAAAAAACTGAGAAATGCTGCTTCCATTAGTGTTTAACCCCTGTGCTCTGGAAGCCCCAAGTTTACACACATTAGGTGCAATATGGTTTTTGGCCAGGAACCCTGGGGAGAGTTTTTAGTTGAACGTGTTAAGCGCACGCTAAGCAAAGGGCCGTTAAAATGCAGACTTGGAAATGCTGAGGTGTGGCCAACCAAACACTATCTCTGTGCGTTTCCTTTCTCTGCTCTCAGTAGCCTCCCATAGCTGGAGTCTGCCTGTATGACAGATGACTGCAGATGCGCAAAAGGTGACTCACCTGATCGATTGTTCGGGGACGTCCGGACTGGGGAGATGGAGGGGGTTCGGGAGGAAGAATAGGGTCTTTGCCTGTCCCTCTCTATTGTGGAGGCAGAGCCCACAAAATGATACTGAGAATATCCATCCTGCAAAACAAAGAACATGGCCAACCAATTAGATCGCCTGCACTATTCCAATACTGACACCTCCATGTTGAACTGCAGCATTACATTGCATTATTGGCATTTAGCAGACGCTCTTATCCAGAGCGACTTACATAGGTTATAGTTTTTTTATAATGTTACCCGTTTATACAGCTGGATATTTACTGAGGCAATTGCGGGTTAAGTACCTTCAGCAGTACCTAATCAAACCGGCAACCTTTCGGTTACAAGTCCGACTCCTTAATCACTATGCTACACTGCTGCATTAAACCACTAACACTAGCACAGATGACACCAGTTGCAGTATTCCAGTACCGAAGACAAGCACACATCAGCATATCCACAATATATGACCTGTTGCTTGTTTTCCACTTGGGGAGAGGAGCTGCTTAATTAGCTTTCATCCACACAAGGGCTCAATCTCTAAGAGTGACACAGATTAACATTGACTCTGTGACAACTTTACACTGCAGTGCTGGCACTTTCAGCCCAGTTAAACGAGGCATGGGCCGGTTTGTCTGAAAGACGAGACGCGCTCTGCATCTCTAAAGTTCGAGCGGTTCCCCTCAAGTAGACGCACTTGCGCATGCAAACCCAGCCCGGAGAGGCGCATGTCTGCCCCTCTGACAAAAACAGCAACATGAAAGACTTTGATGTTAAAGCCAACTGCAGAGTCATTAAATATGAATCGAGCATGTGTGTGAGTCACTGTCGGCGGCTGGGGCCTCTGGCCTTTGAGAACTGAGCTGTATCGGTGTGTGTGTGGTGAGCTGGAAGTCCAGTGCAGGCAGGGAGGGGCGACTCTAACCTGCCTTTCCACTGGCAACTGGTTTACACCTGGCACACCATAGACGTGGCTCCTTATCCATATAACGACTTTGGTTAAACGGTTAAATGCAGCTGTGGCCCTGTGGACACTATGGCCCTCTAAGATTGGAGATGCCCATGTTTGAGGTGTAGGATAAGCTGCCTATCCTGAATGAACCTGAGATGTGAATCAGTGCATGGGCTACAGATAGGCAGGATACTGGCGGGGCAGTACGATGCGAAATGGGTGAGGGGTAATCTTTACTGTAACACTCCACAGTGCTACCCAAAACAACACTGACACAAAGACACAGAGTCACACGCTGTCTGGTATATTGAGTGTATCCCGATACTGTGGGAGGTGACATAATTACATATTACATAAATCTGTCTGAACAAAAAACAAACAGAAAACAGGAGCTATTTAGCTGGACTATCGCGCTAGCCACAGAAACATATATCTGTCTGGTATTGTTGCCACAATAGCAAGCTAACTGGCTATTACTCTGCTGCCTAGAAACACAATTAAATTACATGGCTAAAATAGCCAGTTAACATATAATAAATAGACAGCTAATTAAATGCAATAACAACTAGGTAGTTACAGTCACACTAATTTGTTTACTGTGGACAACACAGCTAGCTATCAGAACTAGCTGGCTAACATTGCTGTTAACCAGTTGTGGGGTTGCAGGCTAAACTATTGCAAGTTATTGAATATGAGTTAAATGTTTTTCTGTCCTGAAATGTTTGCAGGGACTTTAAATAAAACACATAAACATACTGAGCAGCGGGCCTCCTCTTGAACAGTTGAGAGGAAATCATCTCTCAGCAATGCTGATAGATGCTGAGGAAGGAGGGTGTCCCAAAGCAGACATTCTAAACCCGTTCCCCCACCTTTTCTCTGACTCAGCTAGCCCTTTCAGTAATGTCAGAAATTCCTCACACTGAGGGGACAAGGGTTATGGGGAAGAGGAGGCGGACAGGGATACAGCTTCAGTCTTTCTAAGGTCTCTTAGTTCTCAGTTAGCACCAGCAGTTGTTCTGCCAGCCCTCAAGGTAGCACTCTAGCTGTATAAAGTCTCAGAGGAAGCGAGCTCTAGCAGAGTTGCTGAGAGTTGCTGCTATAGCAGATCACAACGGCTTTCTAACTTATTTTCTTTTTTAATCTACACCATTTAGTGCACTGCGTCTGTGGGTGGGGTGTGGTCCCTTTTTTCTGGTGGCAAACCATTACAGGCCACAGTTGTGGTCATGAGTATGGAGCTCAGGTTTAGCAACACACTACAGGAAACATTCTGTAGTTCTGCTCTTTGATGAGTCCAATTCAGGGACATTTATTTCCATTTATTTAGCCACACAAAAAGAAATCAGTTTGTTTTATTTCAGCTTGGTAGGGCTGAGTGTTGAGCAGGCAACCTTGGATCTAAATAAAAAAATGTAATTTAACTTGCCAATGGTACAATTCAGTGCGTATGCATAAATTGATTTTCTGTCGTATCTGTTATGAAAAAAAATGTAAATGCACTTCTAACCTTCATGACTATGAAATTAGAATCTGCTACGAGAAATCAACTGCTCACTATTTAATTACTGTACAGCTTTGCTGCTCAAGCAACTCAATCATAAAAATGCATAAAACAAACCACCGCACAAACTGAAATGAATAAAATAATCTGCAAAGTATACCCCAGCAATGTCTTGTATCCTTTCCAATGTAACTTATATGTATATACATGTTAGTAAAGTATATACATGTTATGGCTGCACAGTCTGGGATGTCGGGACCCAAATGATATCGAGTCACATTGACTGACATCACAACACCCAGAATACACTGCAGGGCGCTCACATTTTAATGACTGAGAGAACAGTACTGATTGGTAAGGGACCACTTTTCAAAACCTAATTTACTCTGAATCACACTGAACCATGGCAGCTGTTTATCAAAGCTAAAATCCTAAACCATACACTTAGCAGTCACCAAAAATATACTTTAACATGCTTTATTTGAAAATGTTATGCAGCAATAGTGTTGTGACTATCATGTGGGTACTACTGGGCAGAATTTGCTTCTCTTATCACAACACAGAGCTAATCTCTGCAAAGAAGTGGACCATGAGTAGACCAAAACAAAGGCCCAGCAAAGAACAGCTCATCAGCTACAGAGGTCCTGAACACACACACGACATTCCCCACACACACACAAACAGGAGGGATCACCCTACATACACACGCGTGCGTGCGTCCGCACACACACACACACGCACACACACACACACAGTCACAGGACAGACTGTCTTGCAGACAATCACAATGCCACAGTTCCTCTACAAACATCTGTCTAACCAAACATACGTTTCATTAAACACACTTCGGCTCATCAGTGAAAAAGCTGACTGACCTCTAATGTAAATCAGTGCAAACACAACACCAGGACGGTGGGCATACAGAATCATTGACATCCTGGCAAAACTACCAGGATCAGATCCAGGCAAACCATGGCCTGTGGGCTGCATCAGCCCTGTTCATTGACTCAATATAGCCCGTGGCAACGTCAAAGGCAAAATCAAACTTCTTATTATTCATCAAAGTTAACTGTCAGTACACAGGAACTTTCTTTTAGTTTGATTGCCACTTCTGGTTGATATAATGCATTGCTATGGGAATATAATATGTTTAAAACAGAATTTAATCTGATTTGATTTATAATAAAATGACTTTCCTCAGAAGAGTGCATTCTACCATTCTGTTAAATGTAACTACAGGCTACAATCTTTGATGTTGCCCACAGTAGCACCCCAAAATTCTTGGAGTGGCCCACTCATAAAAATTACTGCCCTCTCCTGACCACGGACAGAAAGGTGGTTTCACTTGGTTAAGTGATAAAGAGCAAAAGCACGGTAAGAATGAACACAGTGAAAAGGATGAAAGTGAAGGTTATTACCGCTCAGCGGCTCAGAGGTTAAGGCAGCACCGTAGGTCAGGGGCTATGGGGGTTGTATTTGTGAAGGGAATGTAACGTAATCTCCTGTAATAAGGTATTTTACAGCCATCAAGAGTACCCTGTCTGACATTCCACTCTATCAAGCAAAATGTACTTTTCCTGCAGGTTCACACGGGTCGGAGGTCATGCCCCTGTCTCCCATAACACACTGCAGTCCAGGACTCTTGCCCCGCGTTCGCGGACCTTCACTGTTGCCGTAACGCCGACGGAAAGGAGAGACTCCCGTTGCTGAGCAATCGGCAGGCTTGTTGTGAATAATAGCATTGGGCAGGTATTCGAAAGTCAGGGTCGCAGCGGTAAAGAGTGGCATATAGAGCCAATTAACGCTGGCGCCAAATCCAATGTCACCAGCACAACGGGCAGCGGCGGTTTGCACTGGCAGCTCTAGTGATTTTTTTGCCCCCTTTTTTATTCTATTTGCTTGTTTTTCACTCCCTATTACTGGGTCTGCTCAGTGTTTCTGCGGCTCTGCCTCTGTATAGTAGGTAACTGTCCATTATTGAGTGGGGGACATTTCCTCTTCAAGTCACATAATGAAATCTGAAATTCGTTCTATTGTGACTGTAATGGCAGCGTGGGAGCCTTCTCTCCTTCTTTTGAGTCGTTTTTCTTCACTGATCGTTCAAATTCCAGCGTTCCAACGTCTCGCTTATTTAAGCACAGGGTGAAAAGTGGGGCAGAGAGGAGAAATGTTCTCTTCAGAAATGTAATAACTTGATAAATTGCTCCAGAGGAAAAATATGAAGGGAAAAAAATACGGGTTTCATTACAACATTTACATTCATATTGACACATTTAGTAGAATACTACAGTTATGGGTGCGGTTGGAAGAGTTTACACAGTTTTGCAATGCCACCTATAGTATGCATGATACCTGGTATCTTCACCTATGAAAGCTCCTCCAGAGAGAAGCTGTAAGAGGAGTCCATTCCTGTCATCAGTTCTTGTATAAAAACAATTCCAGTTTGCATGGCATCAGAGGCTCGGACACAGTCACATCACTGACCCTATGGTGGGGAAAACCCTGAACCTATCAAAAGATCCCTGGAAAAGGGGGGAGTTTCATGACCCTTGACCCCAACAGATGAATAATTCTCCATATGGACTTCAATAATTCAGGACATATTTTTCAGTAGTAGTCAAGACTGAATAAATGGGTCATACACTTCCAATTTTAGACTACGACTTCAATTAGAATTCGAGAGCTAGAATTAGAATTACAGTTAGTCACCTCCTGACAAAAATGGTTTCAGAAAAGTGGAAATCGTTTCACCTATTTACTACAAACCGAAGTGATTGATTATATTGCACGGCTGTCAGACTGATTGCACACAGTAATTCACAGGTGATAAAACTCCAGCTTAGTGTCAAACTGGGTGTCATTTGCTGCTCCCTTACCCCATGGCTGTTCTTAACCTCCGCATACATCATTGGCTTTTTAGATTACAGCTTGCCGGACCGACTGGAAATATGACAGCCAGAGCGATAGTGCGAGTTCATTACATGACCGGCGAGGTTTGTCTCAGCGAGACCTAGCCGGTCGCAGTGAGTAGCAATCAAGCGCACAAGGGTATCTCAAAAAATGACTGGGGTGATTTCGTATTGCCTTGGTCTTTCTGAGCACTCAGAAGAGCTTCAATTGCAAACTGTTTGGGAGAGCTAAGTAGAAGAACTCTATAATAACCCCACATTTTGTGGCAACAAAGTTGTGCTCTTCCTTTAATATTTTCCTTTTAGACGTGGCTACAGTGAGCAATTTGTGAACCTCTGTAATGGACTGCCATAGAACTCCTTTTCCCATAGCTCATCTGATGGATTTCTCATAGTAACACCCTGTATTTCTTGCTGCATTTTATGTCTGCACTGTGCTATTGATATGGCGCTCTTCCATATCTTATTTCAGGCTGACTAATGCCCATCCCCGCATAGCTTGGCTGTAATATCTGGTAGAATGTAAGAATGTAACATTATGTAACTCTCCATGTAAGGATTCCAAATTAAAGAAATGGGAAGAACAATGCTTTATATAAAGGCTCCTAATAAAGACGTACTAATTAGTGATGATCAGATTTGCTCATTCAATATTTATAAGTGAGCTGTAAAGGATTATCATTTGTGAGTCATTTGTTATCAAATCAAGCAGTGCTGTCATACTTGTTTTGCGCAGTTAAAGAAACGCATCATACATGTCAGTTGTCTCTTGCTAAATATAAACTGAAATGTGGCTTTCTTACAAGCCCAGGGTCTGGCAGCTCATTTGCACTGCCCTGTGAATTTGACTACCTTAAGAAGCAGAAAGGCATTACAGCAGTTTGGTGTAGCAGTACTTGTTACAAGGAGGTTGCGGGTTCAACTCCTGAGTGTTGCATTGCTGACGTGCCCTAAGGTAATCAAACTTAAGGTAACCTGTAAACATCCACCTGGATACGGGTGAGCGCTTGGTGTGTAAATAACAACAGCACAGTTTATTTGTGAGCACGCACAGCTGATACACCTGTGGTAAGCTGAGTTTCAGTAGGGGGCGAAAATGAGTAATTACGGCACAGTTTGTCCCCTGCGGGAAAGCAGCTGCACGCCTGTCAGCTGTGATCATTTCCTCTGTCACTTCCAGGGAGGCCTGGCTTCCCACAGGTGACAAAGCCCCCTCACCCCAAGGTGTCACACAAGTCGCTCTCTCTCGCTGCGTGTCACGCGTTCTGCCCCTGCGTGCGAGCGTCGCCTTTCTCCCGCACCGTTCCTCTCCGCTGGAAGGGAGATTCTGCACTTCAGTAATCTAACGCCCGGGAATCTCGTTCAACTGATGACAGAAATCAGCCCACTTCTCAGTAAGGTCAAACATACAAATATTTTATAGACATCTGTGTGTTCAAACTTTTCCGTCTGAAATAAATGCACGTGAAGAAAACAGACTGACTTGTTTAGTTCATTACTCAGTGGTCCTTGAGGACATTACCGTGGACATTTTTGTGCCTGTGAGAGGTGCCTGTCAGGCCTGCAAAATAAATTCTAAAATGGGCTACAAGGCCAAACATGTCTTTTAACCTACATTTTAATGTCTTTAAACCTACTTTGATGTGATAACCTTTGACATTCTGTGAATTCTCTCTCTCTCACACACACACACACACACAGACACACACACACACACAGAACATATGCAGGACTGAAATTACAATTACACATAAACCGGTGAAGTCGACAGAGGAGGTCCACCAATTAGAATCACAATATTAATAATCATCAGTAGCTTAAAGGATGCCATGCTCTGATGACACCTAATTTACACCTGAGGATAAATTATGTTGAGGACCACTGATCTCACGCCTTTGCAAGAATCCTATTCTCTCAGTCCAGTCACGCACACGCTTACACGCACACATCCATCGTTGCATGTCCATGTCTGCGTGTGCAGCATCCGTCTCTCTCGTTCTCTCTCAGTCTCCCTCTCTCTCTATCTCTGTCACACAGTTTGCTTAGGAACTGCTGTGAAAGTCACCTCTATGGCGCCCAACTGGGAAACCAACGAGTCCCCAAACTGACTTCATGAAACTGCACGAAGGCGCTTCACAATACGAGAGTCAGTGGGGATGTGGGGCAAATGAGCACAGAACCTATGGTAAAAGTGGGACAGAGGATGACATCATATCCTGTGGATTATAAGAAAAAGTTTTCACGGAGACCCACTGAGGAGGTCAATGCTATGACATGGTTAAAAATGCAACGATCTTCATCGAGACATACCTTTACCCTTGGCGGCAGAGTACCATAGTGGTTAAGGAGCAGGACTCGTGACTGAAAGGTTGCTGGTTCGATTCCCAGTTGGGGCACTGCTGTTGTACCCTTGGGCAAGATACTTAATCCACAATTGCCTCAGTAAATATCCAGCTGTATTAATGGATAACATTGTAAAAAAAAGTGTAACCTATGTAAGTCACTCTGGCTAAGACCATTTGTTAAATGCCAATAATATAATGTATCCTAGTGATCTGATGATGTCAATAATGGACATGCTTGCAATGTATCAAAATCAACAAAAACTGAAAATGTCCAGCAAACATAGCAGTAATTGTGTTGTGTGGACTGTAGACTGCAGCAGAAATGGAGCTGTTTCCTCCCCTTCAGAACACCGTCAGGCCACAATTACAGTTTAAGAGCGATGGACAGTATAATGTATTCTCCATTTGTTGAGTATCGAATCTTGTCTCGGTCAGTTTGCATCCTTTATATACGTGTAGTTATTCCTCCAAATGAGAAGACGATAAACGATAAATCTTGAGTTATTTCTATGCAAACAAACGACAGAGATGTGTGATCTGTATCACTTAAAAAGAAATCAATGGACTTTGCAGTCTGTCAGCTGCACATAAAGAGAAATACCAGAAATAACAGAGCTTTAACTCAATACTCCCTGTGCAGAAGTGAGGGCCGACTTCAATTGAAACTGCCACGGTATGTATACAGAGTCACACAAAAGAGAATTGCTTGACAATGAATTGAACCAAATAGCTCAAAGTGCGCAGCACAACAAACGCTTATCGATTGGAATTTTTCCGTAAATATTTCAGCAGCCCTGCATAGTTTCTTTTCATCGTTCCCGCTGCCCTCTCTCGTGTCAAAATAACGCAGCCTGACTGGATGTTTCAGCACGGGGCTGTTAAAGTGTTTGAAATAATTGTATGTTTGAACTTGCTCTTCCGCTCAAAATACATGCATCATGCAACTGCAATCAATCCAGCTGAACATCTCTCCGTACTGTGCACTGTGAACACCAGTCATGTTTGGGTGCTGTGTTCCGTACCCTAAGAACTGGTTTAATGCCCAGGACTATGCTTCTGATGTGGGAAAAGCTGTTATACGTTCTGCTGCTACAGAGGACTAACAACGTAGCTCTTACACGAAATACCTGCAAGATAAAAGGGTCTTTCATGCAGCTCCTGTTTCAACTTCAATTCCTGCACGCATACGATGGATTTGTCCTGCTCTGAGTTGTTTGGGGTAAGCCAAGTTTCTTTTTTCCCCATAGCTGAAATGCAGGTGTGACTGTTATGCCGTGCACCGTTTATGCATTGAAACTTATAAAAATGCTTTTGCATTACTGCCCTTTGAAAGCATCTTCCTACAACCTCCTGTTATAAGGAATTTATTTATCTAGGTAAAGTGGAGACAATTAAATGGCCATATTGACCCCAAGACAAAGGTGAATGGCCTGGAAACTTAAGCACAATGACTCAGGACCAGTCTAATTTTCCATCTGAATGAATCCTATGAAGGCTCTGATAGATTGCCATGGCAGGGGATGGGCCTCACCAGTGCCATCTATCGGCTGCCCTGGTCCTGGAGGGCTGCTATGTCTGCAGGGCTACTGTACCCTGGTCCTGGAGGGCCACAGTGTCTGCAGGGCTACTCTACCCTGGTCCTGGAGGGCCGCTGTGTCTTTCCTTCCAAGTGCTCTTGACCACCTGACTCTAACCATTGTGTTAACTGAACTAAACTGAACCTTTCCCTCTGCTGTAGTGTGAGTTATGGACTGCGGCCCACATGAGTGCAGCTGCGCATATCTGCACAGTGAGCTTACCTTCTTATAGAGGCTGCGCAGGTCTCTGTACTGCCACATGCTGCTGAGCACCTGAGACGCCGCCTTCACCACCTTCGCAGAGTGCCTGAAAAATAAAACGAGGGACAGAGGGTTACTGACAGTGTACAAAGTATGAAAGAGACAGGTTACTGACAGCACACACAGTGTGAAAGAGACAGGTTACTGACAGCACACACAGTGTGAAAGAGACAGGTTACTGACAGCACACACAGGGTGAAAGAGACAGGTTACTGACAGCACACACAGTGTGAAAGAGACAGGTTACTGACAGCGCACAAAGTATGAAAGAGACAGGTTACTGACAGCAGACACAGAGTGAAAGAGACAGGTTACTGACAGCACACACAGGGTGAAAGAGACAGGTTACTGAGAGCACACACAGGGTGAAAGAGACAGGTTACTGACAGCACACACGGTATGAAAGAGACAGGTTACTGACAGCACACACAGGGTGAAAGAGACAGGTTACTGACAGCACACAAAGTGTGAAAGAGACAGGTTACTGACTGCACACACTGTGTGAAAGAGACAGGCTACTGACAGCGCACACCGTGTGAAAAAGACAGGTGAATGCCTCCACACACAATGTCAAATTGACACAAGGTTAGCGACTCACCCCTCTAAACTCCACCCCTGCTTTTGCCTCTCAACTTCCTACCAGCTACAGGTTAGCCCAGCATGTTTTGACTTCTGGGGTGGTTCTAGTGTGTTCCCATCTGTACTTTTGGACCAGCTCCCTACATGTTCTTACACTGCTTACATTACCTTACTGTTGTGACAACTACCACTGTCATTGCTGAATTGCTGCAAGTGATCTTTGGTTTGAAAGCCATGTTATATTGTCTTTCTAGGCATTAAATATAATACCTACTACACTTGTCTGAACATTGATGAATACATTTAAGAAAGCATTACTTTTTGTAGTGAGACAATGTTTAAAAGAACCCAATAACAAGCATGCACTTTTGTGACAGCTGGTTACAATCTGTCAACAATGTGATTATGGCTGTATGATGCATTTGACATATTGAATTTTCTCTTTACTGAGAGACAGTAGATACTCCCACAAGCCTTAACCTCTCTAAGCTTCACCAACAAAAAATTCCCATTTCAGTGGGAAGACTGAAAAATAATTGCTTAAATAAGTGTATTCAGTGACTCACTAAAAAAATTGAGTTGGGTTTTGAAAAGATCACAAGAAAAAAGATCATCTGTACAATACCTAACGATACATAACTATTGCATCATGGCATCCTTTTAATCACAGGCTAGCATGGCGTGCGTATCTGTCACTGTTCTCCATGGTATCAGTCTAGACGATTCATCCTCTGGTGTCATTGATTAATTGCTCTTGTTTTTCCATTCATTTCATCTGTAATAGCTTGAGGTGTTTGGCTGCCATTGCCTCTGTGAGAGGTGCTGTCTCACAGCGCCTTTGTCAAGTTTTATGTAATGCGAAGAAAGAGAAACTAATGGGGCAATACCTCACATCTCTGTCAGACACCACGCAAAACAGGATTTGAGGATCTGACCCAACAGCATCTAGATCTCCTAATTAAAATCCGATAGACCTGGTGAAATGCAATTAGCTGAGGATAAATAGGGTTGCCAGATCCATTTAACACCGGGGCCTGTTTGCTTGATGCTATTGAGGATGTACAGGGTAAACTATTGTATTACTGCACAGTTTGTAGGATCCCCCACTGACAGTAACTCCCCCCTCCGCGTGGGGTAAGAGCAACTCCATGTGGCTCTATCAGGCTAATTAGCGTACTTGGAGTTTACTAAAATCATTTCTTTCCATTTCTTACAAGGAAAAAAACACATCAAGGTGCAAGAGGTACCATTTTAAATGCTGACATTAATAACAGGGTGTGAATTGATGCCTATGTTTAAAGTGGCGACTCCAAATGAGAGAGCTAGGGCACTTTATGTTCCATTCTAAAATTAGGGTGTGAATTTTAACAAGGAACACCAGAGACCCACACTTTATTTGTACACCAAAGGCCCACGCTTATTTGTACAGTGGGTTTGGAGCAGCTGCTTGAAAACTACTTATGCTGAATTCATTTATAAAGAATGAAAATGTATTTAAAAGCTAATATAACTAAGTCTTAGTCCTGATGTGCTACATTTCTCTTACTGAACAGCTTTCATCTCCACCTCTCTCCCTCCCTCCCTCCCTCTCTCTCCCTCTAATTATCAACTGGATGGGTTTTCAATGGTTTTGACGGTCAGTCTAGGTGAATTCAACACCGTCTTTTGTTCTCTGATGTAGGAACGCGCTGCCCTCTAAGCAAACTGACTTCCACGATAAACAAAAGACATCTTGAACCATAGGGGGAACCTTGACAAAACAAAAACCTCTTGAACTGAACCATGCCTCAGAAGAGTACGTCAATCATGGTGCCAGAGAACAATGCCAACCACTAGCAATACAGCCAGATAATGGTGCTACGGACTGAACTACTGTAATTGAATTAGGTACCAATAAACACTTCAGGTGTGGCAGCACGCCAGTTGGAATTTCAACCACAACAAACTACAAGGGAAAAAAATCCCCCAGGTCAACCAAATGCTTTTGGACCCATCAGAACACAAGCCTGCAATCCATCAGCATTAAAATTTTAAAGGGCGCCCAATTTTTACTACCATTCTTTGCATCCCACATTCAAAGGAAGACATTGGGCCGACCTTGGCTGAGCTCCGCGCTCGTTATTTTGATTGGCATACAGAGCGCACAGTGCTTGAAGTCTACTTCTGCCCACTTTCCTGCTCTTAAAAGGAAATCAGCGCTAATTCCTGAAGGGACGGCTATTATCATCAGGGTGGGCGTTTAATAGCCCGGCTTCAACTGGAGTCCTTCATCTCCACCCAGCCCCACCTACCTCCCTTCATCCCAGCGCCTGATTGGCCGAGACACCGCACACACTGACCAGGCACAGCAGACAGCACTTAGTCTTGTCAGCTTTAACAAAAGTCTCATAATTATCTGCACAACTACATATAGCCAATTACAACTCTTACAAAAAGTAATATATAATAAAACACAAAGTCTGAAAACAAAGTCAGATATTTTAAATAGATGCATGATGAATCTGACCATGATGTATGTGAACGTGACACCTTTTCAGATTACTTTAAGAACAGGGGTCCACTGTCGGATGTCATCCTGAAATGCATCGTGGGAACGTGCAACCAGCAGCGGGAGTAAGAAATCCCTGCCCTTTTCCACACATCTGAGATCAATTTGCCTGCCCCTAATCAGTGCTGCGAGCATTTACTGGAAAGCTCTGACTCTGACTCTGGATCAGTTGGATGAGCAGGAAGCGGAGGGCACCCACTTGTCTCCCTTGCTGCGGGCGATGCCAATGAGCTTCTCGATGCCGCCGGCGTCGCGCAGGGCCTTGGTGTTCTCCATGTTCTTGGTGATGACCTCGTGCAGGGCGCAGCAGATGGCGGTGACCGTGTCGTCAGACATGGCTTTGCTGGTGGTGCCGTTGGTGGTGGCGCCGGCGTTGCCGCCGCTGCTGTTGTTGTTGTTGGTCCCTGGTAGGCGGTGGACAAGGTCGCGCATGGCATACTTGCCTAAAGAGGGGATTGAGGGGGCGAAAGGGAGAGAACAGGAAATATGTTTGGGTTCGTTCTGCGCCGCACAGGCAAAGGCAGATACTAAATCTACTAAGTGGAATCTCAGACTTAAATGCCTACAGTGGAAGACTGTACATCCACTTACAGTAATTTCATCTATGTTGGTGTGTATTCATGCCACTGCAGAAAATACCTATAACTACATTCAAAATGTCTGCCTTCCCTGATGATACAGAAAGGCAAATACTGTAGCTCTAGTAAGCTGTAAGAGTTTCCAAAAGACAGATGCAAACATAATGGGAAAAACAAAGGTCAAGTATTTTGTCCGCTCAGTTGAACAATTCAGTGATTTTGTTTTTGGATTTTTAAACATAATTTTCCATAAATTCCACTGAAATAAAATGGTGCATAGGCACAAGCCAAACTTGCTGAAATCCTGCACTCAAAGCCAAGGACAGCGCACAGAGCATTGCAGTCAGACTGAATCTTTTCCAGAGTTTTAATGCACTTTTCCCAGTATAGGCTGTGCAGTTTAACCTGCTGTCTCACACACAGCAAACAATAAAACAAAAAAAATGTGACACCGAAGGAATAACAAATTCCAGCTTTCTCTAGAGACAGCCCTGGAACCTGCTCAAGGACCTCATCGTTAAAAAAAAAACTGTCACTTGTTATTTTTGATATTTCTCTTGGGCATTTTAATTCCTTCTTAACTGTCTACTGTTCAAATGAGCGAAAGCGTGGAGAGCATGCAAACTAAAACATTCTCAGCATTCAAAGAGGCTAAGGAATCGTACACACAATTTCTGCAGTTACAGAAGAGGTTCCATCTCCAGTAAAAGATGAAACAGACTTCTTGAAGATGTACAGACTCCTAGGGGGAGCTGAACTACTGCTGTAAAGTGCAGGACCCAGGCTATGGCCCACTTCTTACTGCTCTCTCAGATACACAGCTTTATCAGCTAGCATTGCAGAGCATTCTGCATGAACCTGAACCTGGAAATGAGAGAGGCTAGTTCAAAGATGAAACATATTTTGCTAAAATTAAAAATGAATGTTTACTTCAAATTTAGGTAAATATACACCACAATATATGTAATATATATGCTGAAATGTATGACATCTTGCCACTCAGTTGTTATTTGTTATTTGTGATATATATATATATATATATATATATATATATATATATATCAGTGGTGGCTGGTGAGCTGAAAACAGGGGAGGCTGAAACATTACCTTTAAATCTATCATTACTTTCAACCTGTTCCCCTTTATCCTCCTTGATTAACAATCAAACAAATAATTCACAGAGTAATTGACACCAATGCATAAATAGAGTAAATGATACTGCTCGAGAAACAGCGCAGATTGTCTGTAGTTTGTGCGCTATTGCGAAAGCTACAGCATGAGGTTGTTTAATTAACAAGGATGGCAATTTGAACAATTAAGTGGCAAGTAATCCCAAAGCTTTCTCTTAAATGTTTCACATAGCTTTCTTGTGTTACAAAATTAAAATTACAAAACGGAGCTAAATTTAGTTAGATCGATTTAAATTACTGAGAATAAACTTCTAGGTTAGGTTGAGTGCAATGAACAATAACGTTTATAACACAGACCTCGCAAAAGCTGTGATGTGTCATGAGCATTTAATGTAATTTAAATCGATAAGTGCCATCCTTGTTAATTAAACAATCTCACGTTGTAGCTTTCGCAAGCACACAAACTACAGACAATCTGCGCTGTGTCGCGAGCATAATCATTGACTCCATTTATACGACTGGTGTCAATTATTCTGTGAATTATTTGTTTTATTGTTAATCAAGGAAGATAAAGGGGAACAGGTTGAAAGTAATGATAGATTTAAAGGTAATGTTTCAACCTCCCCTGTTTCCAGCTCACTAGCTGCCACTAATATATATATATATATATATATATATATATATATATATATATATATATATATAATATTTGTGTGTCTCTGTATATCTGTATTATTTCTGCTACTGACAGTAAATAGCAGGTAGGCCATGTGTACAGGATAAAGGTAACCAGCACAAAGAAGAGCTTGCCTTACAAGTAACACAGGTGCATGGAAAATGTTTTTATTTTTTGTTGTGTGAGAAAACCCCATTGGCTATTGTCCTGTGTGTTACTCAGAACTTGGAACAGCACACTGAATGCCTACAGTCCTGTTCTGCAGATTATCTGAGCTGTATGTCCTCTGGATGGGTGTCATATGCATTCTCAGACAGGAGCATCCACTATACAGTAAAACTGTGCATCCGCAGAGAGCTGAGTCATATCCTGCTGTATGCCGCTGGATGGATTAAAGTTCTCACGAGTCTCCTTATGAAGTGCCTTCCACCCCTGATAATGTGGAAAGATATAGCCTGATGGCTATTAATCAAAGAGCACTAAACTTTAAGTTCTTACAAAAAATGTCTGAAAATAAAGATAAGAATAACAAAAAATACAAAGTTTGTCTAAATCTAAACTAAAAAGTTTAAGGGAAATGTACACTATGATTAGATAGATTATGGGCCAAGAAATACATAATGGTTACAAAAATATGTTTTTATCATCAATGAGACAGAGAAATTGAGTGTTCTGTTGACTGGCGTTGGCTTATCTTGCACTTTCAGACAGACTTTCAGACAGACTATTTTGTGCTTGAAAATATAATATGGAGGTACTTATCCAAAAAGGATGAGTTCTATTCTGGAAGAAGACTTACTGAGAAGAGGTAGGCAAACATTTGATATTATCAACTTCAATTGATCATTATGATTAATTCATATACAAAAATACTTCAGATTCCCAAAAGAACTGCCTATGATCAACACAGTTAGTATTCACATTAAAAGTAATACAAATATTGATCGTAACTGGCAACCAAGTTGAAACACTGCTAAAATGGATACTGGAGACTGTCTATGGAGACATCTGAATGACAAGCACATACTCCCACACAGAGAAGTGGAATCAAGTAAAGTAAACCACCAAGGAACAGGCAGATAAATCTAGGCTTCCATTTCTGAATTGGAATCCCACCCAAAACCCCAACTGGGCCAAACGCTTTTTTGGTACATAAATGAACCCTGCTGGAACAAGTCCTAACACACAAAATTACGCACTTATACAGCAGGTCATTTGCTGACATGATTCAACTTACGCACCGTGCCTCACCTGGAATTAAAACAGTATTTTGTTCGAATTTTCCGTTTCTGGGCCTCTATGCTACCTTGCTGGCCTGATAATACTTCATTGAGTCTGGCCCTCTGCACTTAGGTTAACTGAATACTTGGCACAGAGGCCTGGTCCCCTGCCAAAATAAATGAGCTATTTAGCAAAGTTACACCCAGAAAGAATGGCACAAGCATTTTCCAGGACACAGCCACGTACTAACAGAAGGCTACAGTGCACAGTTTTCTTCATGGTACAGTGAAAATGGCTCGCAGTAAAGCAATGTTTATTCCCGGCCAATTAGCTCAGTGGGGTCCAGTGGAGAAACATGCCTTGCTGGACTTTGCTCCAAATCAGCTCTTAATTATTTAATTGGGCCCACTGATTGTATGGCCCCAATTAAATAATAACACCGAGATACAGAGTTGAAGTTCAATTGCTTGTTGTTGCAGATGTCGTTGGGCTGCCGGGGGGATGAGCTATAAGTAGCGGAGTACACTGACAGGCTTAATGATAGTGCGAAACCATCAAAAACAGGTTAAGGATAAATAAATGAAAGGTCTCCTATAGTAATATCATACTACTGTTCTCTCCACTCTCTAATTTGTACTGTAGCTCATCATTACATCATGTTACATACCATTAGTTTTTTTTTTGCTCTTATCCAGAGCAACCTGCATAGCTGACATGTCATCCATTTATACATCTGGATATTTCCTGAAGTGCTAAGGCGTGCAACAGCAGTGCCCCACCTGGGAACTCAACTGACAGCCTTTGTGTGGCAAGACCTGCTCCTGACAACCATACCATGACAGGCCGAACATCCTCTCTAATACCCTCTGAGCCAGGAGAGCAGTAACTTAATGGAACTGAAGAGATAACCAGGTAAACAGAAAACTAAACCTCTGGTTAAAGTCAGGACAATGCAAATAAAACAGTGTTTATGGAGCCGGAATGTCTGCACATAAATGCTCTTTTCAAAGGCTTGCTTTTAAGCCCTTGGTTAGCCTTGAGACTCTCTACCATCTAGACTTTCTAGTATCTGTGGACACTTCAACATAAGAGCCTTCAAAAAATCAGCATTTAGCACAAGCCCCATCAGAGCTCAATTCCAGCAAATAATCAAACATCAGGACAAAGATATGCCTTCCACAAATGCCAGGGCTTGTAATGTTCAAAAGCCATTCTTACAAAAAAAGTAACAGTAAAACATTAAATCAAAAAGATATATTTTTTTTATTTTATTATTTATTTTATTTTTATTTTAAGAAAGGCATTTCAAAATGCACTGTATTTACAACATTGGTTCAATTGGGGAGAGTGGGTTGACCAGTGGCTTGTCCTGTAGCTTAATAGTCACCCCCTACAGGTCAGTTGGGTGGTGGTGGTTGACAACATGTGTCTCAGAGGAGAGAGAGGTGTTTGTCTCGAGCTCCCAGGTTGCTGGTGGGTGTTGTAGCTTTGGGGCATCTATGACAATTGGGCATCCCCAATTGGGGAGAAAAACTGGGGAAAAGCATTGGGAATTCCAAACTCAAAAAAAGAAACACTGCACGTCTTATATTCACAAGCACATATTTCACAGCATACTGTGGTATATGATGCTGTATTGTTGTTCAATTACACTATCAGTCATCTCATTTCAAAAGCTTTAATATCGCAAAGCTTTTTTACCCTCTTTAGTGACACAGAAGGCTATGCCCCCTCGTTAGCCAACTATGAATTGGTAGTCCACAGCAGTTAGCTTTCTTCCACGTTTGGGGTTACTTCAGCCAGGGTACCCTCATCCCATTGCTCATTAGCACCCTCTAGGGACTCGTCAGGCACCTGTGAGTGACTCTGATGGCAATGGAGATGTGCCTATCCTCCATTTAATATCCACTCTGCTGTGGTGCACACATATCATGAGAAATAGCTCCTGCTTGTATGAGAGGACCCTGCACAGGGGAGAGCTTAATGTACAATTGGTAATTCCAAAGTTAGGGTGAGAGAGGGAAAAAAAACCTTAAAAAGAATGACATTCATTTAAAAAACTGACCTTTAGAGTGAGCGGATATTTCCATATTCAGCTCAGCGGAGAGCCCTAAAATATGGCTAACACTGTCCAGCAGGCCGGGGGTGGGGGCAGGGGGGGGGGGGGGGGGTGTCTGCAGGGAGCCTACAGAGCAGGTGCCAAACTCTGCCACTTTCACAACGCTGACATTCTGGGGCAACAACAGAATCCCTGTCGCTGTGAGCAAATCCCAACCCACACACTGCTCCTCACACGGAATAATTCATTAAAAAAACGAATAATTGTAAATTGCAGTAAACCGCGTGAAATTGCATCTACGGACACTGCGCCACCTTGCCGGGTGGATTTCAGTCCTCTAATATCTGTATCAATTAATTCATTTAACGCCAGACAAGAAGGATCAGGAGAGGAGGAGAGACGATCTCCCGCTGAGAAAATCCATCTACTGTGGAATGGAGGTTCAGACTGTGGCCGCCTTATGGCCTCCATCCACACACTGCACTACATCAGCTTATGATGATCTCATAATATTGGCACATTAACATTTGTCTGAGTTCACCGGTCTGATCTCGGCTTTGTCTCAGGCTATGGCGTCTCCTTTGTGTCCCACTGGGACCATTTTAGCTCCAGCCAGCCAAATGATTCAACACCCAAAATCTGTGGGCGGGGCCTTCTCACTCCAACGCTTGAATGGCAGGTCGTAATTTCGACAGAGGCCACGCCTCCATTGGAACCCTATCTGCATTACAGGGGGGCTTACTGAACTGAGAGCCGCATCCAAGTACAACTCCTGTCCCCCCAAAAGAAATCCTGCATCATCATCTTCAATCAAAAGTGAACGTAATTAGACAGTGTAATTCCAATGGGAAATATAATTCACCACATGATGAAATCTAGCCTTTTTCATGTAGACACTGAGTGAACCAGTTTCTGATAATACCAGATTTGGACTTGAGGAAATATTCACACAGTGTTGCAGTCACATCCGTTTCTCACGTGTGACATTGTTTTAGAACAGCTTCGTGTAACACATTAGTATTTTGGGGGGGGGGGGGGGTGTCAAGTGTGTGTGTGGGGGGTGTCAAATTATGCTACATGCTTCCCGCATGATCCAATTACCAGTAATCTAAATGAGCCCTTTTCTAATTCCAATACTTATAATTACACTTCAGCTCCAGAAAGTTTCCTGTTGGTACTGAAACAGCCAGCATAAGTCTGGGGAAGGCAGTTGCCATGGAGACTCCGAGAGCCCACCAGGAAACCAAATTTACTTGAAAAAAGATCAATAGCCTGTTAGCTGTGTCATGAACAGAATTTCAAACAGCGAAGCCACTCTGCACAAAAAATGCCTTTCAGAACTTTCCTCCATAAAAAGAAATAAAATAAATAATCATAAAAATGCATTTAGAGAAGTAAACACATTTTTGCTCCGTACAGTAAACTCAAGCCCCTGTCTTTGTTTTATTGCGCTGGGGAGATGGTAGCGCGCAGTTTCGGGTCATTAGTTTGTGTTACCGTTATGAGCTCTCTGCACACTGCTCTGAGACTGCTGACAGCCAGGAGGCTTCTCCTCTAAGGATGCGTTCACGCGCTGAACTGTCTCCCTCGGGACCTGCATATGCCTTAATGAGGTACTAAAAGACTAGGCGGGCTAGGTTTGATAGCCCTTCCTGACACTGCACCAAATTCCACACAGCCGCAAAAGTCATTCTTGCAGCCTGAACGAAGCCCTGCTAAAGCTACCCTTCGAAGCGAAGGCAGCTTTCGCCAGAGACATGAGGATCAGGCACTTCCTCTCTGATCCCATTCCACAGCCCTGTTCTGTTGGTCTGGCTGTAGCTCCACCTGTATTAGTGAGGCATGTCAGAAAGGCCTCCAAGCTTATGAGGAGTTGATGACACAGTGTAATAAGAGGCAGAGGGGGCTCCAGGGTAGCTCAGTGTGTATGGCGCTCGCCATGAGGGACTCCAGCTGTGTCATCAGCCAATGATGACCAGTATTAAACTGGCAGAACAAACTGGCTTTATTCTGCTGGGAACAGGGGTGGGGATACTGACAGGAATTCTCGCTCTCAGCCGTACCGTTATTCACCACAGGCCTGCGAGTTGCTCAGATATTGTGAGCGATGTAGTGCCTATCCTCAAATGGGCTCCCATTCTGCCATGGAATAATGTGTGGCCTGCGGTGTAAAAAAATGGCCGCCAGCTGCGTGTAAACAGAAGATCCGAGGAGTCCAACAGAATTGCTGAGGAGCATTAAGAGGAAAGGAGGCACCTACCGATGAGCTCCTTGTTCCTGACGTCTAAGGCCATGTTTCGCAGGGCTGTCGCCACGGCGCAGACCACGCGGTCGTTGTCTATCCTGAGCAGCTCCACCAGGATGGGCAGGCCCTTCTCCTTCCTCACCGCCGCTCGAATGTACACCGACCACTGTGATGAAGAGAGAGAGAGAGAGAGAGAGAGAGAGAAAGAGAGAGGGAGAAAGAGACAGAAACAGAGAGAGGGGGAGAGAGAGAGGAGGGGAGCGCGAGAGGGAGAGGGGAGGTGAGAAAAAAAGGAAAGAGAGAGAACATACCATGTTTGCCATGCTGATAAAGCTCAAGCAAATTTCAGAAAGTGGCCTCAGTTCCACTGTCACATGACAGTACATGACCCTTGCCATTGGTTTATGACTGCTTTATCACTTTGTAGCACAGGCATGTACTGGAGGCTTAATGAAGTCGTACACATCATATCTAATGCATAAATGGAATGACCAGAAAAGTGTTCTTTATTCCAGCTCCAGATGAAGATCAGCAATATGCCTTTACTTGATATATCGTACAGGGAGTATCAAACCTCCCCTCCATTTCCTGAATCCATCCAGCTGAAGAGTTTGCAACACTGGTGCAAGAATTTTACTCAGCAGCTTCCTCATGAAGGTCTTAATAACCGTCCATATCCAGAGCACTATTTTAAGTGAATATATGTGCACTAAAAGAGTATTACAGTTCAGAGTAAATTATTGCATAAGCCCTTTAAATAGCTACCATACTCATAAGAAAGAGCAAAAAGAAGCAGAGCAGGCCCTAGGCTACAGACAGACTCCGTATTAGTGCTGCATAAATAGATAAAACTAATTTTATTAAGTTAATTAGGTTTTGCGGGTACGGAATGAGGAATCTGCATAATTAACACACACTTCGTGTCCTCGCTGCTGGTTTGAATGGGGGGAGGGAGGCGCAAGATTCTGCGGTAAGTTTCCCTGAGACAGCTGTCCAGAATGAAGGTCAGCTTTAAACACGGATTGCTCTGTCAGCGAAGAAGGCCACGCCCCTCAGGAGGCGGAGCCTTACACTGGGAGAGAATATAAATGAGCAGCCCTCTTCTGCACGTCTCATTCTGACCACCAATGAACAACAACTTTTACAGCTTGCTCTTAGGCTCTTTGCTGGTGAATGTATGATTTATTTTCACCTTGGAGTGATGGAATTCTATAACACTGTCATATAAGCTTCAGAGGAGTCTTGAGCTCCAACATGCAAACTCAGTGGTGCTAAGAAGCAACGCATGAGCGTGCCACTGGAGATGATGTCACTCCTACAGCCAGAACAAGAGAGCGATTGGTGGCCTGAGTTGGAGACCTGGGTCTTTAGTTCAATGGGCCAAAGAGAGCTTTCCCCACACAAAGAGATATCATCTTCATATCACTGAAGCCTCTGGAGTTTGATTTAATCACTGAACACTTTGAAGGCTGCTGAGGAAGCTTCACGCATAGGCAGATAACGTCAAAGCAGCTTGGTGAGGCCTTGTGATTACTAGTGATTGTGCGATGCTCTTGGTGTGACCGCGTGAGGGTAGCTGATCATAGCATCATGGCAATATGGCATGACCGTGTGAACGCACCACTGCAGTGTGGTCTGACCGCGAGGTTGAAGGGGGGGGGGCCTACCTTCCAGCTGCCAGCCGCCAGGTTCTGCAGGGCACCTGCCGCGCCCTCCAGTGTGTCCGGGTTCGAGCATTCAGACAGCAGGGTGAGGTAGGGCTTGACGATGGAAGGGTGCCACAACATCTGAATCCCTTTAGGGGGGTCTGCGGATTCGGGGAGGGGCCCCACACCGTCCCACTGAAGAGTGCATGAATGGAACACACAAAGAACCAAGATTTCAACGGTCATTCCCACACATTAAGACCTGTGGTTTTTAACTGTCTGTTTTTAATGGTTTTTCCAAGTTATACAAGTTTATTTTGGAACTGCCAACTAGATGTGCTATGCTCATATCACTGTACTCATGCAGGAGTGCTAGGGTGTAGGGAAAGGAATCTTCCAATAGACTCACACACTAACAAAAACTATTGTTCACACTGTTTTTTACAGTCCTCTAGCATGCTACAGTAAGCTGCTTACTGGAGGATGGGTGTGGCTTCAATGATGCCATCCAATCAGCCTGCAGGTTCCTGAGAGCAGGAAGATAAGCAATCCCTGCTGACATACCTACTCCTATCCCAAAGCCAATTTGTTCCACTGTTGTGGGTTTCTGGTTGTCACCGGCCAATGACATGGCTAAAATTGAACCCAGGCTGTTGAGCTCAGTTTGCTAGTGCCTTAGCCACTGCACTTTATACTTAATTTTACCTGACTGAGCAAGTCAGAGGACTGAATGTTCTCAATGTTTGTGCATTTACAACCCATAATTCCCTGGTGCACCCCACCAATCCACCACCGCAGAACAGTCGTTCCCTGACAATATAACGGTTTGAGGTCGGTTTGTCCCACAATGCCTCCGTTTTGTCAAGGTACGCGCAGTTCCAGAGGAGGGAAAGAAAGAGAGAGAGAGGGAGGGAGAGAGAGACATTGCGTGGTGCACAGCGTGGGTTTAACTGTTAGTTGTCATTAAGGCTCCACATGGCGAGGTGTTCGCGACACACGCTGAGCTTCAGAGAAATTTAGCTTCTGCTGCAGAGAACGACAGACGAACGTCAATCTCGTCTCAGTCGCGGAGAGCGTTGACTCTCAATTCCTTCTTTTGACTGGATAGAACCTGTCGCGTGTCGAGTCGGATCGCGACAGGGTTACAGCTTTTCTCCATAAAAACACCTCTCTTCTCAAAGCACAAAGCGTTTGTGAGTCGCTTACTGTCAAACGGATAGAAAAAAATACTTTTCACAAAGCATAAAAAACCACTGTGTGTTTGCTCCTTACAGCGAGAAAGTGTTAAAGTAATCTAAAAAATGAAAGTGTTTTTGTCTCTTTAAACTTAATCCGACACGACGGCGTGCGTTCCTAAGGACGCATGGCGAAACAATCAGTTATCGTGAACAAAGGTGTTTGCTCCTCATTGTAAACTGTAAAATCGTTCGGCATCGGGGCAGGAATTGATTTTCAGTACATCTAGATACGACTCTTACTTTTGAGTCAGAGTGTAACAGTTCGCTTTACTTTCCGCAGCCGTCGAGGAAAACTGCAGAGGAATTTTAAGAGAGCGGGGCGCGCCGCGGTGATCCGAGCCCAGACATTCCCTCCGCAGCAGAGGCACCGATGCGCCAAGCGGTCGGCGCTAGGCGTCTGCATAGCGCAGCCTACGCACACAGCGTGCGGATGCTATCAGCCTCTTGCAAAAAAGAAAAAAAAAACCTCTCCCATTATTATTCTTTTCAGCATCGACAACAACAAAGCCACAGCAAGTACAATGCGTTTTTAGCTTTCGTTTGCTTACCGTCCTCCTGCATCCGCTTATTCTCACTGGATTTCAAGTCAACAATCTAAATGCCTCTCTTTCGGCACTAAGGCTTAATGCTTGGGAAGCTATAGCTTGGCTGCTCTGAACGACTATAAAAGTATAATCCTGGGTTGTTAGAATAGTGCACTGTGCTGTCGAAGGATGCTATATTTCTACAGCACATCGACCGACGTTATTATCCGTGCACGCTTCGCACCAGACAGACATGAAAAACAAACAATAACAATAAAAAGTGTCTGAGATGTTTAATATTTAAGGTGCAAACTTTGGCGGGGGATGAGTCATTCCCTCTGTTTAAGATTAGACTGAAGGACGGTCTTGGGGTTGAGAGGGGGGTCAGACTTCCCCCTCGGGTCAATTAAGATGTATAACCGGCTCGACCCGCCTCCACCGAGACGGGACAACAGTCTTAGCTTAGATGTGCAGCTATGCCCCGTAACCGCGGTCCAGATTGATGAATCATTTAAAAGGGCTGCATTAGCAGCCTCCGACTCCCGGCCTAGGTGTCCCTCCTTAATGTCGGCTAATTGCTTTATGTCACATTCATCTGGGTCTGCTGGAAAATTCCAACGAGTCAGATATCTTAAAGGGAACCGGAGTTCATTTCAGGCAATGGACTCTTGAGAACGATGGAAGTGTTTTTGAAACTTAAAAAGGCAAAAAGACAAAAAAAAAGAGTGCTTCTGTGAGAGGATAGAACTCAGGGAAAATGCCTCGTTGGACGCACCAAGCCCTTGAGAATAGGCCTTTAAAGGGTGCCAAGTTCTCTCAACTGCACATTTATCCTGGGGTTTAGGATCAGCCATCTTTTTTATTTTTTTAATTTTTTTTTTTAGAAAACTCCTGGGATTAAAAGCTATCAGTGTAATACAAAAACAAACCCTGGCGATCTATCAGAAGAATTCCCCCTGCTGGGAGCCCCACCTGATCCTGCGCCTTCTTCTTCTTCTTCTTCTTCCCCCAGCAGCCCGAGCTCTCCCCGTCCTTGCTGTTGGCATCGCCACAGAGCAGCCCGTCCAGCTCGTCGGTGCCCATCTGCTGGCCCTGGGACGTCTCCGCCGCCAGGCGGTACGACAGGTTCCTCAGAATGCACACACAGTTCTCTATGGTCTGCGGGAAGGGTCAGAAAGAGCAGGGGGGGGCCCAGTCAGCTTTGGTACTCTCTCACATTCTGCGTCAAAGGAGTGCAGTGCAGGGGTTTTACCACTAGAGGGCGAGATGTAAGGAAAGGGGTGAGGGTGTGCAATTTGTCTTTAAGTATTGTGGTACTGCTGAAGCTGAAAATGCTATGATAGACTCAACTGTCTATGAGATCAAAACGATTTCTGCAGCTGAAAGCGGAAACGGGCAAGAAACAATGCATCAAACGCAGCAATGATGAACATAGCCATGGACAGCATGTTTGATAGAGACATCTGGTAAACAAAAACACAGATATCACTGAGGAAATTACAAAAAGCTGCCTTTTACTTCTGGGAATGTTTGGACACTGACAGCTACAATTGAAATCTTTGTACATGACAATCTTCTTCACAAATAACAATAACCACGTTGAAACAAACCATATAGTACAAATGTGTCTAGCGGATGCAAGGTATAGTTCCATTTCAGAAGGACTCCACATCACAATGTCGACACAAATGCATGCAGATTAAATAAATGTGACACTACCGTCATTGAGGACAGTAAGATGATGGGACACTAGGGATTTCTACTGTGTGTCCTTGAATTTAATTTGATATCATTTGAAACTTTACTAAACTGCAAATGTCAGTCAGTCAGTCAGTCAAGAGACAGGCAGTCAGTCAGTGAAATAGTCAGACATTCAGTTAGGCAGTCAGTTAGAGCGTCAGCTGGTTAGGCAGTCAGTTAGACAGTCAACTAGTTGGAAATCTGAGCAGTCAAACAATAAATCAGTCAGTCAGTTTGAAGCCTTGCTACACAATGCATATGTCTGTCAGTCAGTCAGACAGATTGTCAGTCAGATGGTTAGCCAGACAGGCAGTTAAATAACCAGTAAGGCAGTCAGTCAGTCAACAGACAGCTGGCCACTCAAGCCCATTATATCTACATATACAGCTCCTATTCCATTGTTACTGTATGTCCCATGTTATTGCTATTTCCTCAGGTACTAATAGGTGTCAGCCTTGTGAAAAATCTAAGTATGTTCATATGGAGTTGAGAACATAAGGTATACACTATATAATGCAATAAACATGCAACAAACATGAATGTATGCATGAAATACATGTAAGACAAATATTGATTTGTTTCTCCACTTTGGTACACAATGCATATGCCACCTGCATCAAAGAGTGTGTGTTATAAAAAGCCAAGATGCCGCAATCTCTTATTTTCTAAAATATATACAATGCATGTGCATATTACACACTCACAGCGCAGTGTGTGAGCAATGAACAATTTGTTCAATGTTGAAAATATAGTCCTCATCTACATCATTTACTCTATATTGTTACATATATCAGCATATTATATTTCCCCAAGGTAAGTTGCTATAAACATAGCCTATTATAAACGTCTTCATAAAGAAAGGCTGTTGAGAAAAGTATTTAATCCCACATTTGCAAAAGCTCCAAAAGTGAATGATTTACTCTCTTGTCACTCCTGCATATTATCTTCTTTTATTAATAGCATTTTACTTGTTGGATTGCTGTGCTGGATGGAGTCCAGAGAAAAGCCGTCTGACTAATCCCGGGGGAACACTGCACAGTCATGCACATAAGGACAATGGGGGAATCAGCCCTTTAAAAGGGGGTGGTGGGGGAAGAGACAAAGGATACCTCAGAGAGATTATAGGCTGTGCGCATTCCAACCTGTTACCATACTCCCACATCAGTGCCAGAGGATTATGGGTAAATTATCTGAGGGAAGGAATCCGCACATGGTGTGGAGGCTGAACAGCACACAGCACAGATTCCATATTCTTCCGCATGGTGCATTCTGCATTCTTCGGCATGACACATTATGTTTTAACACAGAGACTGCACAATGAGGTTAGCCACGTGGTTCCAGGCCATCTTTAGACCTACCAAACACCTGTGCTTGCATAAGGGTCCCACAGTCCCTATACAGCAGAAACAGCACATATCTGTGTGGTGTTGTGGATAGGCAGTTAGGCTTCTGACCAGGGAGTTCCAGGCCTGATTACCAGAGGCACTGTAGCTGTGCTACTGAAGCTCTGGCAGTTCAAGCTTTATAGTTGAACTGCATCAGTAAAATATCCAGGTGTATAAATGAATAATGTGTAAAATATAAGCTATGTGATGTAGGATGCCCTGTGTAAGACTGCCTGCCAAGCAAATAAATAATGGAATGCAGTATATGTCACTGCGGCAACCTTGAGCATAGACTGCTCCACAAAGCTGTGTGCGCGTTTTTTTGTATGTGTGTGCATGGGCATGTGTGTGTGTGTATGTGTGTGCTAGAGAATGTGTGTGTGTGTGTGTGTGTGTGTGTGTTAGAGAGAGTGTGTGTTACTGCTCTGTGTGAGCGCCAGCAGAACAAGGCCCGCTCTGAGGCAGAGAGACATCGTTTCGGACGGAGAGGAAGCGGACCTTGCTGTCGATCTCGCTGCTGCCCAGGGCGGTCTGGATGACATACAGCAGTGCGTCTGTCAGTCCCTCGCACTCCCGCATCCGTCTCCGCGCCTCCTCGCCGGCCGAGCTGACGTTCCTGTGGCAGCAGAGTAAGGGTCAGCACACCGGCCCTCAAACCCCCGGCCCCAGAACACGTACACGCTGCTTAACACCCCAGGACAGACACACACACACACAACACTGCCGCAACCTCCAGCCTGAGCAGTGGAAGATTTTTTACATTTCTCTCCCAAGACACAAAAATATACTGTGGCAAGACTGCTAACTCGAAGATCATTTAAAGTTCAAGTTGAAGAACTAGTACACACAGCTTTGCATTGTGGGTAGAGTACACTACTAGGCATGAGCTACGGGCCAAGAAGTGGAATCAGGGTACTGCACATGAAATCCAACTTTGATTCCTCTTTGGGAGAGATGTAACGAATCAATTGCAGGTCTCCATGTATTACTGATAGTCATGCACAGTACAGGGAACCCCCCACCCCCCCCCCCCCCCTTCTGACAGAACGGTTATAAATCTTCACCGCTGGTTGTGTTTTTATTGAATTACCTTATGAATGGGAAACCCAGTTTGCACATATTGCTTTGTCCATGAAAAGGGACACCAATATTCCTCAATGAAAAAATAATTCCATTGCCTTTATTATTTTGTGAAATTGTTTTTTATAGTCACTGAGTGCTTTAGAGACTACAGTCTTCCATGTCCGTAATCACATTGGACTTTCCAAACATCGCTATGGGATGCATACGATAGAACTAATATTCAATAAAGGACTTTTTCTGTTCTACAGTTTTCATCTTCGGTGAAATCGTGATACAAAACCATTTAGCATCACAAGCCATGAGCGCTTGGCACCCTTTTAATAAGTACATACTGATTTAACTGATTAAAGACTTTGATAATGCTGCAACAGAGGCTGTGTTCTGAGCAAAACATGATGAAACGCCGTACCAGTTTGTTCTCTCAACTGACCTCCGAAAAACAAACAGGAGAGTATGCAGGATCGTATTAGCAAACTGGCTTGCTTAGCACGTAGCCTTAATCAGTCCCACTCATACAGCTGGCGTGTCTACATATTCTCTACATATTCACCATTCTGTTATTTACAGACAAAATTTAAGTGGAAAATAAATAACGGTAATGGTTACCACAAATACCCACTGCAGTTATATAGAAACGGCAAATGATGCTTTATCACACCCATTTCTGCTCATATTGGGTTAGATCCTCATAATAGCATTATAATGATAGTCATAGATATTAAGTTCCTCACACCCTGCGCTCCTGCCTGTCTCTTTACTTTATTACCAGCCGATTCCATTTCAGAACGCTCAGCGTGGGTAAAAAAAAAAAAAAATCAGCTCAAAGGCACAGAATGATGGGTCTGCAAGCTGATCCACTGCAGCCTCTCTATCAGTTATGTATAGAATAACTGAATAATGCATATACAGTGCATTAGCCTCTCTGGTTCTCTGCACTTTACCCTGTCACAGCAAACCTGACCTACTTCTAAAAAAATCACACGGATGTGTTTGGACTGGAGAATTAAAACCAAGCAAGCAAACGCTACATCTGATGCACCTTGGAGGGCTCTCTAAAGCACCCCAGGGTAAGTGTTTGGTTGGGCATACAGAGGAGTTAATCATACACCTTTATAAGAGTGTGTGCTAGTTACAGTCATGGTGTTATTTACCGAAGACTTAATGTGTGATAACTATCCCCATGATATAAAGGTTAAAAGTAATGTTGAACTCCCGTCACATATATTTTATTTAAATCAATATGGACAAATTAAAGTATCTGAAGCACATACTCCACCTCTGATACGCTTGGATGTATGAGCTCGCCTCCATCATAAGTGGTTTACGATCACTCTTTCACACCTTCTTTTCACTGTGATGTGTTATTGTTACAGTTATGAGAATTATGGTAACTACTATGTGTTGTGATGGGGAAAGAATTAAGTCGTTAGATATTTTGCTAATGTGGTACGGCTGTTTTTAAGGTCTTCAGCTATTGATAAAAAGGTACAATTAAGCTTAGAATGAATCATTACTAAGCTACAGTTCCAAATGAGGTAATAAAGACAGAGTGTAGTTGCTAATAAAGCAACAAAATCTCTTCCCAGCATCTATGATACCACAGACACTCAGCTCTGCATCATTTCCTTGTGAAAGAGGTTCTGGCACAGACATTCTACTCTGAATAGATGTTCAGCTCTGTGTGTTTAACACTAACAATGATATCTGATTGTTGAACAATCAAAGGGACAGACCTCATTGCTAATCTGCTCTGGAAACAGTGAATCTGTGGTGCTGCCTCACCTGAGAGGCCGTTTTGAATTGGTTCGGTTGCCAGTCGTGACAGAACCCCGCCCCGCAGGGGAACGGCGTGTCCCCCGCCATGCCATCTGTGACGGATCACAGGCTGCCGGCACGTTTCTCTTGGCCCCCGGTGACTGCAGACAAGGGATCGCCGCGGCAACACGCCACGTTACCGGGGGTGGGTGAGCGGCACGGCGCCGTGGCACCGGCACCCGGCCCATTAATATTCAGACTGGCTTCCTGTTCCTCTAACAACCCGTGAAACCGATTAATTAGCATTCTGAGACCAGAGATCTCCACTCAGGTTTCTCTTATAAGGTTGGAATCAGCACGTCTCTTCTCTCCACTCAGCACTTCAACACACCTGTGCTCTCATGGTGATTTATCTAAAGAGCCTTGCAAAACAAGTAAAATACAGTGTGTTGGAACACTTTCAAGTGAAATCCAGAATTGACAAACAAATATGTAATCCATATAATAAACAGCTAACACTTGTGAAATTACACATACGGTAAAATATAGTCAGTATCTATAAAAATTGTGTGTGTAAAAGTGGTATTAACTGATATAATCTGTATTATGTGCTCCACGCTTTCACACATTAAAATACACTATATGGACAAAAGTATTTGGCCACACCTGTTTTTCAGGGTTCGGGCTAGGCCCCTTATCTCCAGTGAAGGGCAATCTTAATGCTTCAGCATACCAAGACATTTTGGACAATGCTATGCTTCCAACTTTGTGGCAACAGTTTGGGGAAGGTCCTTTTCTATTCCAACATGACTGTGCCCCAGTGCACAAAGCAAGGACTATAAAGACATGGTTTGATGAGCTTGGTGTGGAAGAACTTGACTGGCCCGCACAGAGCCCTGACCTCAACCCCATCGAGCACCTTTGGGATGAACTGGAACGGAGATTGCGAGCCAGGCCTTCTCGTCCAACATCTCAACTTCTCGGCCTGACCTCATAAATGCTCTATAGAATGAATGGGCACAAATTCCCACAGAAACTCTCTAAAATCTTGTGGAAAGCCTTCCAAGAAGAGTGGAAGCTGTTACAGCTGCAAAAGGGGGACCAACTCCATATTAAAGTATATGTATCTGAATACAATCATTACAATGTAATGGTCAGGCGTCCGAATACTTTTGTCCATATAGTGTATGTATTTCTTAAATTTTGGGTATAATTTTCTTTTTACCTTATGTTGGCATATGCTATATACACTGGGAATGGCATCAAAACAGTGCAGGCTTTATGTGCGTTCATCAGGCGGGCTGGCTTGCGTGAATTAAAGACGTCAGGAAAGCGTACGCTAGGCTAACACAGTCATTGAGAGTTTCTCAGGGAAAGGGCTCAGCATCCTGCACCAAGGTACAAGGGACATTGCAGCGAAAATGTCATCACACCTCCCTGGCCGCCTCTTGCCCCGTGTCTGAAGCAGAGAGGAAGCAATACACCCTCTCCACTCAAACCCCTGCTGTTTGGGGGGGCAGTTTATTCTCAAAGACTTTGACAATAGCCCAAAAGCATGAAATGTTTTAATAAATCCTTGCTGAGAGCCAGGCTCAATAATCCTGCAGTAACGTACAGTAGCAGGCAGGAGAGCGCCTTTCATCTTCAATCCTGCATAAAGTAGTCCAGTTTGGATCTGGTTCTGGAAGGACATGAAAACTGTGACCTAATTAGAATCTTTTAGATTGCCCTGTTAAAAAAAAGAAAAAAACTATGCCTTATGTTGTCTCTTTCATTGCGTTGAACCAATTTGTCTACTTCACCTCTTAGTAATTAGCTTGGGAAGTTATCAATTTAAAGTAATTAAAATGGGATTCAGTCGTGCGTGTCTGAAGGTGTGCTCTGTGGTCTTAAAAGATCATCTCCCCTGTTTCCATTTTCTCCCTGTTTGCGGCCTCAGCCATATTTTCTGCAGAGCGTCTCACCACTCTGAGGGAAAGAGTGTCACACCCAGACACAAGCTCCAACTGCACCATTTCAGCAATGTGATTAATTATCCCTCTTTAAACACTGAGAGCTGCCTAAAGTCTTGAATGAGTCAGCCATTTTAGGGAACTGTGTCTTTCCTTTATGACCCATTGACGGTTCTGAAAAAGAGGGGAGATGGTCAGGGGATTTTTAACCCACAGATAAAGAAAAAATGTTATTCACCTCCAGCATTGTGCGTTGCTTTTGGACATGGATTTGCCAAGACTGACTGGTTGCAGAACTCTGCTTTGAGTTTCCGAGTCTCCAAAGCATTGCTTTCTCACAGTTTGTGGTCTATGGAACAACACTATAGCTGAAGAGCACTCGTTGAAATATCTGCAAAACTACACATCTGCAGTAACCTCTGCTTTGGGGACATACAAGGTTTGAGGCGTTTTAAGGACATGGGACTTCTGTATGTCTCATTTCATATACTGTTTATGACGCTGTCACATGGTCATGCATGAAGCCATTTCCCCTTTGGGGATGAATACATTTAAAAACATTGTATTCTATTTCATGGGATAAATATACACTTTCAACCCATGCAAACAGAGCCATAACAGCCTGAAGGAGCAGAAGATCTGATCTCATGTTACATTATTGTCATTTTGCAGAGGTTCTTATCCACAGTGACTTACAGTTTTATCCATGTATACAGCTGTATATTTACTGAGGCAATTGTGGATTAAGTACCTTGCCAAAGGGAACTAAAGCAGTGCCCCAGCAGGGAACCAGCAATCAGCAGCCTTTCAGATATGAGCCCTGCACCTGCCCTGATCTGATCTGTGGTCTGGTGCTACTGTTCAGACAGCCAAGGCTCCACCAAAGCAGCTCTTTGATATTTCTTTACTACACAGTATGCGCCTGCTGCTGGATATGTTCAGACAGGACGGCTGTTCAGACAGGTCGGCTGGAGAACCTCCGTTCTGCTTCATCGAGGTGATGCTTGGTTTCCACACCCTCCCAGAACGTGCTGTGAGAGGCATGTTTCAGCAGAGGCCTGCACTGAAGAGCGGTGATCACTCGGTTGCGCCCAAATTTACACACGGACATCAGCGTCCCTCCCAGCTGTGCCTCAGGCTGTCCCTACACCTGCAATCCTAATTCATTGGGGGGGCACATATCCCTTATGATCTGAAGGGGCCTGAAGTCTACCTTGACATCACAACAATGTGCTTAGCCAGTCAATGAGCTCCCAGTGTCTTCCTGGGCCAAGTTATATGCCACTTGTACTCCCTTCTCATGTGTCCCAATCCTGTTATCTGTCTTTGTCAAAAATGGGTGTATCAGGGGGACATTATACTTCAGACCTGCTTAGAAGGTATATACTGTACTGTGCATGGTTAAAATTGGCACTTAGGGTGCTTCTACAAGACTGGAAAGTGCTGAGCGGTCGGGTGTCGGGTCGGATGTGCTTTATCAAGAAATGCATATCAACATTGTAAGGGCCACCGATATGCCGTGTGCTTGGTATATCCGACTGAGCACTTCACCTGGGGTTCATTTTCAAGCAAATTCCAATTACTCACACTCGAAATTATATTTGTGAGGTGAGCTTCTCATTTTACAGAGAATGTTTAACGAATGAAACTGTTTTGCTCACATCAGTATTGCAGTACTGTGGCCAAAACAGGACTTTTTGGTTGAGTGAGTATTTTGAGCATTTTTGAGAGAGTCGGAGGATTTTCTTCCCTGTTACGACTTTGGGGGTTTAAAACGTGATTTCTCTTCTTTGAAGCCGTGGCAGGGGAGGATTAAACTTCAACAACACCACTTCAGTGGCTCTCAATGAGTTATTAAGTGTGTTCTGAGAGCTCTGGGAAGGAGCAAAAACAAGCAGCAAATATCCCCCTACCAGAGTCAGTGCTATTTGCAAATACAGTTCACTTCAGCTCGCTCTCGGCAAACCGAAGCACACATGCCTGTGGCAAGTCCCAGGGGACCTCAGAGTGTCCGTATTAAAAAATAAAAACAGAGAGGGCAAAATTTCACCAGATCATTTCTCTATGAGGGGTCTCATTGAAAATCCCGGGCATGGCTATGACAATGCACATACACAAGAATGCAAGCATCAAAGCTATACTAAATTACTCCTGAATCAACTAGGGTTAAGAACCAGCTGTTTAATGCCATTATAATGGCCGACAACAATTTCATCAAGATTACTATCATTGTCTGAGGTATAATAGTTTATATTTTACAGTCCTTAGTTTATCAAACGCATGGCATCTCCTTCAGCTGTGTTAAATAACACATGGAGCAGTGGTCTAACAGAGAGAATGGGGTAATTACCGCTGACAAATTTAACAAAGCAACAGGCGAGGCCAGCCTGTAACCAATAGCAACCTGCAGGTTTCAGAGTTGCCTTTCAATTAGCAGCCGATTTACACCAACTGTCCACATAATGGCTTCAATTACATGCCGAGTCAGAATTTATGATCCCCTGGAAAATTTAAATACTGCTCAAACAACGTGAGATGGAGAAACAGAGATAGAGGCAGACAGAGAAAGAGAGAGACAGAGACGGAAAGATGGAGAGAAGGAGAGAGAGAAAGGGAAAAGAAGGGGGGAAGGAGCAAAAACTGTAGAGGCATTTTGTTAATTCCTGTCATGGCAGTAAAGAAAAATGAGGAATAATTCATGACTTGAGTGTTTTTGGGACAGAGAGCAGAGATGTTTTGCAGATTGATACTGTTCTGTTCATTGCAGTGTGTCTCTAACTGCTTTTACAACAGAAGACAGCTTGTTCTTTGAATTTGGGGAGGGAGAGGGAGAGCATAACCGGGGCTCAAAATGAAATGTAGTATCTGCAAACAAATAAAAGAACATTTGCCTCAAAACCAGTCATAAGCAGTGCAGTTATGTGGTAGATCTCATGTCGTTCATCCGGCGTTTGAGGATGAACACAGTGTGAGTAGAACGAAGGAAGGAACGAACTAACTGCATGTATAAAATACCTTTCATCCTTTTCAAAGGAATATAAAACACTTAGCTGCATCACTGCTGCAGTTTTGCACTAAAAAACATCAGTTGAAGTAAAGCGATGGGCACACAGATCACTGGAGAGACAGGTGGAGCACTGACACATAGAGAGGGGTGTACATGGACTGAAGAGAAGGGGTGGGCCGGGGGAGAGGGGGTGGAGCATTACAATAAAGGGAAGGGGTGGAGCATTAGAGAGGGGGCGGGGGCATTACAATAAAGGGAAGGGGTGGGGCATTAGAGGGGGTGGGGCATCACAATAGAGGGAAGGGGTGGAGCATTAGAGAGGGGCGGGGCATTACAATAAAAGGAAGGGGTGGGGCATTAGAGGGGGTGGGGCGTCACAATAGAGGGAAGGGGTGGAGCATTAGAGAGGGGCGGGGCATTACAATAAAGGGAAGGGGTGGAGCATTAGAGAGGGGGTGGGGAATTAGAGAAGAGAAGGGAGGAGCAGAAAAACAGAGGGGTGGTGGAGCAGGAGAGCAGAGAAGCAGAGTGGGAGAGTAGAGGAGTGGAACAGGAGAGTAAAGGGTCGGAGCATCGGGGGAGGAACTGCAGAGGGGAGAGGCAAGGCGGAGAAGAGGAGCAGCTCCTCAGAGGATATCGCGGGAGCCACACTGACCTCAGGCAGCCCGTGGCGTTGCGCAGGACCTGAGAGGAGTGCAGGTGCAGTTTTCGGTCCTCTCGATGGGGCGAGGCCTCCCAGCCTGAGTGTGGGATGATCACGGTGTTGGTCAGCACTGCCAGGGCGTCCTGGATAATAGGCATTTTCAGGGCATCACAGGAGGACAGGTTCCACAGCACGCCTGCAGGGGGAGACAGAGAGGGTCACACAGGGAACAGCAGAGCATGTGGTGGTCAGGGATGTGTGACTGGAACCAGTAGCACTGCCCAGATGCACGGCCATTGTACCCTTAAATCTAAACTGCCTTAGCAGAATGACCAAAGTGTAAAAGCATGATTTATTATGATGTTGACATTGCATCACTGTGCTAAAATAGTGTTCTACACAACAGAACTCACCAGAAACGCTACAAATACCATCCAATACCCACCATCCAACAGATCCTATCAAAAGTAGATTTTTCACAGTTATACTGTTATATCCTTTCATTCAGGAAGTGAACACCAGTCCAATGGGTGCAAAGCTATGGGGATCACATCCAATGACACAATTACAATTAACTGACCAACATATTCACAAATGCATGTAGTCTTTTTTTGCCCTTCCAAATATGTCAGCTCCTGTGTTGACAATCAACCAGCTTTAAGAAGTGAATATTGTTATCAAAACTGTCATAATCCATCATAAGTCAACAGCAGAACAGTAATAACTTCTTGATGAGGAGTGACAGACAGTGCCACAAATTCTCTGGAGGGGACCATGAGTCTTCTTAATCCAGTGTTTTTTTTTTTCTTTCAGGAGCGTTGGGGATATATTTCAGATAAGGATCTGTTCCTCCGTTTGGTACACCACATTGCTTGTCAGCTGAACACAGCGCCGCCAGCAAGAGCCGCTGTGATTGGCCAAGCCTCTGAGAGGAAAGCAATTGGCCAGGGGAGGCTCTGATAACAAGTAATAGCTTTGAGTCACAAAGCAAGGTAGTGGATGAGATAAATCAGTTACCTTGCTGTGCAGACACAATTCAAACGGGCGTCGTTAGCGGCTCGGAGAGAGAGGGGACCTGCACAGCCACGTGTTCTGGGTGACACCAGCGGTGATCACAGCCACCTCCCCTAAGGCTGTAAACCGGCTTCATCAAACGCAAACAGAAACACCTGGCAGCGACTGATCTGGTTTAATTAGCCCTGAGATATTGAGGCGTATCACTCAATCAAAGAGAAGAAAACACAGTCTCTCAGAGCCGGCAAGCTGCAGATGGACAGGAATTCAAGATGGAAGAACGAGGTTAGGGAAACAGTAAGCATCCTCATGTCAGCAAAAAGGCATCATCATCTCTCACCAAAGAAAGCATGAATCTTGTTGCCTGTCCTGGTGGGAAAGCTTATGCAGGGAAGTATGAGGACCCAAAAACCTAGAATTGCAGTATTAGAAATAGAAATCTAATTTATTCAGTAGAAGCCTTGCCAAAACAAAGCACCCCATCTCTTCACTTGGCTACAAAAAGATAACTCAACGGAGACAATGCAATTCTGCATCAGGAACCATTCTTGACACATTACCTTAAAGCCCTAAATCCCAATGGACACTGATCCGCAGATGATGTCTACTTTCTACGATTACAAGTGACAACGTAACTAGATATATATCAGTTAATATGATTTCTACAAAACAAAACACTTTGCTCATCACATTATCACCTTCATATAGAATTCATGTCTGTTATACATAAAAGACATGCCTATCAACTGATTTCTGCTTGTGTCTATTCTGTGTCTGTATCGGACAAAAAAAAAGACATTTTTATGCAAGTATATGTAACTGTTACCCAACAAAAGTGTCAGCAATGTATCATTCAACGTTCTAATTAAGTGTTTTTCAAACAATAATTATGTTGCAAGTGCAATAAGGTTTTGTTCAGTTACATCGTTATTAAATATTTGCCTTACCATTGTAGGTAAATTTCCAAAGGACACTCCTGCCTGGTCAACGGAACAGTTGTTTTTTACATCAGTGGAGACTATTTCTCAGTTAGATAAGCAATGATAACAGTCTGCATTGCACTGGATTCTGAGATAATTTCCTCTGAGACTTGCCTGACCAATGGTTCAAGATAAGCTTTCTATATCAGAATTCTTAACTTATGTCAGCTTAACTAACCACTATCAGCTGTAAAACAAAACTTTTCCTGGACCAAGGCACAGTGAAGTTCACAAGCATCATTAGCTACATCATGAACACAGTGTGCTCATGAAATATTCACTGCAAAGGCAATCCTTTACAAAAGCAAGTTTTACATTAAGAGCAGTGTTAGGTTCAAGAGCATTAATTTTATTTATTTTTGTATTTTTATGCATTTTTGCAATTATTTATTCACCAGCGATAAACATAAACTAAAAGCAGTTGCTGTTCAGTTTGCTACTGAATTCCAATTCAAATTTTTACATTTTTTCTCAACAACAACAAAAAACTAGTTAGGGACCATTGAAAATTGCTAGCTGATAGCAAAATATGCACAAAATGCATAAATATTCATGTCAATATGAAAACAGAACTTACAATCAAGGAAATGGAAACAATGGACAGCTAACCCTAGGTTAAATTGCGGGAAAACTGATACCTCCAAAAGGTTCCCACAGCAATCAGACAAAAATTTACTACTGAGGCAGAGAACATCAAGAAAATCAATGTCAACAGTTGAAGACTGATCCGCAGACTACAGTGAGAACATCCTACACCCTGCATGATGAGTTTACTCAATATTTTTGAGCAGCAGGACAGATTCAGACATTTTTGCCCCACATAACTGGTTGTTAGGTGTTGACAAATTGTACAAGCAAAGATTTGCTTTGTTTTTTTTTTTTTAGGTCAAACTGATCTACTTTTAAGTGAGTGACATCGAACACCTCTCTTTGATGTAAGATAATGACCCACACTGGGCTTCAAAATGGCTTCTGCAATGTGTCCCAGATCACTACACACTATGGCTTTTCCACCGTCAGGAGGCAGCCCATTCTGACAGGGCCTAAGTCAAGTGTTCATGAGACACTCTACACATCACTATTTATTAATACTGTGACAGATTCCCTCATCCAGAGTGACTTATGCTGAAGTGCTTTTTACATATTAAACACTTATGCAACTTGATATTTGTTGAGGAAATTCAGGTTCATACAATGGTTAAGAACACAGTGGCAGACCCCAAGCAGGGAAATGAATCTGCAAACTTTTGGTTGCAGTATTTCCCATGAAGTAGGGTGATTGCCAATAAAAGAATAAACACATATTGTCTGAGTACTTTCTTTGTGAATGATTGAGAATGACAAAATATAAAAACTTTCATTACAACAACCCAAACACTGAGCCAACTGTCTACGGGCATAATTACATAATGCTTTTTGTTAGACTACAATGTACTGTGTTATTGTGGTGTGTGCCTGTGTTTTTTCTTACATATTCTTTTTGGCATGCTATGTGAAAAACAGTTTTTGCGTTTTTAAAGGGAGACTAATTGCCCCGTTTCTCTGAGCCCATTTGCTTCGTTAAAATCAATTCCAGTGATTGTGTTTGTGGACAATCAATGGAACTTAATAAAGCCATCTCACTCCCACAAAACAAATGCCTAGTAGCTACTATCAGCTACATTTATTGCGTTGTCTACCTTATTAATGAACTCTACACTTTATTTTCAGCCAAACAAAAAAGTTGAATGATTGGGAAATCATTTCTGTTAAATCTCACTCTGACAGAATATTTTTGTAAATATCTTTGTTCGAGACTTCTCTGTTCCTTCCTGCACCAGGTAATATATCTATTTAACATGTATCCTACATTTGTCAGATGCAGTCAGATGTTGAGGTTCAGCTTCTACAGCTTCAACTGATTGTGAATTGTGTGACTGATGGAATCTTGTGTAAAGTACATAGGCTACTTTACAATGACATTAACATCGGTTACTAAATCTGAGGGTCATAAATCTGAGGGTGTCTGTACTTCTGCTACCAATTTTTTTGGTCTAACAGCAGTTGTTTTGTAGATCCACACTGATATGGTTGTTCTTTTTTTTGCTGAAAAGAAACAGTGACGACAATGAGAGCATCCTGATACAGGTGACCAATGAAGTCACATGTTGGTTCAGCTAGGAGTGTCAACAAAAGCAGGTCTGTTCATCAAAAACAGAAACTTTGAGCATTTAAACCACAATACATGGTCAAATGCAGAGCACATGGACCACTAGCTCTGTACAGTCCTAGTTGATGGGAGTCAATTGTGAGGAGTCAATTTGTTGTACTTGGCCCCAGAGACTTGATTCATTTCCTTAATAAGAAACAACTAACTCCTGCAGCCCCAGTCTATCTGGGCAGTGATTGACAGCATCATATTTCCCTCAAAGAGGACACAGGCATAAATAAACGCCCCACAACAGCCATAAGACTGCCTGCTGGATTACCCACGATGCCACAGCACACTGACAATAGGTGCCTCCTGTGATGTACACAAGATGTGCAGGAGGGGGTGCTGGTTATGCAGTATTTGATGGACAGGCTGTGCACCCCTGGGCCCCGCCCCTGCCCTCTTGGATGACAGGCATTACTATTAGATGGATGATCGGATGCCTTTACGGAGATTGGTAAGAGATTCGAACGGCATCTTATTTACAGGAATTCCACGGTGACTGTGAGCTGCGAAAAAAAAAATCCTCTATCGCTTGAGGCCATGACACACCAATTACTGTATTTCTACAGTGATCAGGGTGTCAGTGAGAGAAACATCAGGCTGCTGATACTGTACACTTGAAGCACATATAGGGATGCTCTTAAAGGACCAGCGCAGTAAAAATGATAATTAAGATTAAAATAAGACTATTAATAACAAATACACTGCCAAAGCGTCGTGTGAATTTACCAAAAATTAGGTAGGTAGACTACAATCTCTGCTTTCTTTTGGCATAGAAAAAAGGCACTGCTTGTGCATCGAAAGGGAATTTTGAAAATAAAATGCTCTATTGCTCTACCTAAAAAGTAGCATCCCCAATCATAGCTCAGCTATTTCTCTGCCTAGGTGAAGAGGAAGCCCTCATCAAGTCCTGCTCCTCTTTTTCTTTGTCCTTTTTATCTGGCTGCTGTTCTTACCTCAGCCAATGTTCCAGTCTTAAACACTGTCTGTTTACAGCTGCTTGGCACCCACTGTGTACCGTCTTCACACGAACCTTGCATTTCCATTCTACCCACGATCCTCGGCGAGCGAGGCCTCCCTCTCCGGGTACAGCACGCGGCTCACCTGATGGTGCCGCGGCACATTTTGAGACGGCATTAGCATCTCGTGGAGGCCCGTAATCGCCCTCCTTTGATTGCCTGTAACCTGCGAAGAGTGTTTTCACTCTAAAGGTGCTGGAGGTTAATTGCAACGGTCTGACACAAAGAGGAGAGGGCTATATCGCCGGGAGCGTTCGCGGCTAGAGACAGAGAGACGAGACATCTGCTGAGATGAACTGGAATGAACTCCGCAGGGCGGGAGGGGGTGTGAGAGAGAGAGCAGGGGGCGCGAAGGTTCCCTGGGGGTCGCTGCGGGTCGCTAGCCATGCAAGCACAGGAATGCTGGGTTTATTAAGCCTAATGGTCACAGGGAAGACCCAACAAGTTTTGGTTTGAAACAAACGCAATTGTGTGTACACTGCATGAGGCTGAAACTGTGGTCTGCTGTAAATTCAACTTAAAAGGCACCTCAAGGAGCTCTATGTGAAAATAATATCAATGGAAGATGCTTACATTGACAAGCAGTGTATCTGCATGTTTGTTTCATGCAAGGCTCCTCCCTTGGTCTGTGCCCATGGTGTAACTACAAAACGGGCTGCAGAGTGGTGTACTGGTAAGGAGCAGGGCTAGTAACAAAAAGGTTGCTGGTTCAATTCCCCGCTGGGGCACTGCTGTTGTCCCCTTAGGCAAGGTACTCATCCCACAAGTGCTTCAGGAAGTATCCAGTTATATAAATTGATAAAATTGTAATCTGTGGATAAGGGCATCTGCTAAATGGTTAAAATGCAATGTAACTAAACATTAGCATGGTGTTTCATATGAGCCCCAGCTCCATGAGGAAACCAATGCTTTTCAGCAGCTTTTGTTTTACTGCCATAGAAAGCATGGATCCACATGTAGACTTCCCCCATTCATTGAAACAATTTCCATTTCCATTTCTTGTTCAAAGGTGGCCCTGAAATCCACCATACCATCCATGGTGGATTCAGGTTTTGCAACCTTTTCAAATGAAACATTCTGACCCTCACTCACTCACCTGCACTCAAAAGCCACAAATGACGTCAAGTCTCAATGACTCAGCCAAAGGGACAAGGCCTCACTTCTGGTACAAAGATCATTATGCCATTGGCGGGCCACAACTTCAATATCACTGAAGCATCACTGTTAGATTTCATAACTGGGAGAAGAACAAGCCTGGAAAGGAAACTCACTCACTGGTTCAAGTGTTGTGGGGGAAAAACTCCCACTCCAAAATGGCTCCCAAGTTCAACACTGTGACTCTGCTTGACGGAAAGACAACTGGGAGTGGCCATTTTAAAATCCGGGAGGTCGCTGCCGTGACTGTTGCTAGGGGAAGTGGATCAAAGCTGCATGTGGGTGCTTCGTCCTGGAGGTCACCAGCTTACTCCATAAATGTCAGCGTTCTCCAGGGTGATGCTGCTCTGCTGGGATGGTGTGACCTATAAAGGCAGAGATTCTCCTGACCCTCCTCGGCACGCGTGGGAGAGAAAGGGCAGAGCTGACAGGAGAACTCCCGTCTTGGTCCCAGCTTTGTGTGGATCTACCCTCCTGCGACGCTTGCTTACAGAAATCTCCACAAAGTAACTACAAACTTCCCAGCTCTAGAAGGGCAGAATGAGATTCTACATTAAAGCGGCTGTTGTGCCAGACTGGGTATGAGCAGCAGGCAGTGTGCTACAAACAAGGAACACCGAATAAATATGTTTAAACTCATAATAGCACTTAAACGTTTTTAATGATTACCCACAATGCTTATATCTGGGGCCTATCACAATCCCTACCTGCTCGCAGAAATCCCTCAGATCATGTCCCCATTGTCTCCGGGCCTTGCATTTCACTGTGGCTCCCGGACCACATATCTGCGACTCCCTGGCCCAGCCCCAAATTATTACATGCAAAGTGCACAGAGGTGGAGCTGCCACGGTAGGCCCGACAAAGTAAAAAGGAAAAGGCCGCTAAAGGGTGAGGCCAATTTTCATGCACAACAACCCGAGGCAGTTTCGCGAGAGGTAAACGTGAGATCCCTGCCTGTCCCACAGCGCGCTGTGGTTCATTGCTGCCACTGCAGGGTGTTCAGAGCGGTGAGCGTTTTTGCGCGTCTGAGCCATCCTCCTGCGAGAGGGTGCTGTAATGAGTCCGAGAGAGGGCCTGCGCGTTTGGGTCTGTTGCTGATTCTGTCACTCCCTGCATAACCGCGCCCTCTGTCACAGCACATGCTCATTTCTAATCCTTCACTGCACCTGACAGCCTGAGATATGTGCTATCAGCCAGCGAGGCAGGGAAAGAAATAACATATCTTCACACTGAATGAGGCAGAATGAGGGACAGCTATGAAGGGGAAGGCCAGTACAAATAAGACCTCACAGCCAGTTCAAAGTTCAAATTGCAGGATGGACTTTCCATGCCCTAAAAGCATCATTCTCCTCTCCTTGAATAAAGCCTTCAGCAAGCTGTTTCATACCACATACAGTACAATGAAAAAACACACACTACAGAGACACACGATAGAGACACAAAAATACAGAAATACAATACAGACACAGACACACAGACATGAATATGATACATGCGCAGTACAGACAAACATACACACACACACACACACATGCAGTACAATACAGACACAGACACACATGCGCACACGTAGCTGGAAAGGTCTGGCCTTTACTTCTTTGAGCAAAACAAATTGCCACATTCAATTTCCTTTGCAAACCAGACAGTAAACATTTACTCTGGCAAGCGTTTCTCCAGACAACTACATTTGGCCTCACAGATGAAACTGAACTATCTGCGGCAATGTGAAGGTGAAAACAGATCTGGAAGGTCCTCCACCACGCTAACGATGGCGATTCCTCATGAGATCACATTACTTGTTTGCTTTGCAGTCGTCCCTTGTCCAGAGCAATTTACACATCTTAACGTTTGTACCTAATCCATCTATGCAGCTGGGTATTTACAAATGCGATTTAGACTAGCTGTCTCGCTGAAGGCTACAACACCAATGACCACCCCTAATTTAAGCTTGCAGCCTTCTGGCTAGAAACTCAGCTCGTGAAACACTACCACAGTGCCACCCTGCAATGCCACACAAAGGAGCCATCTTATCGGGTCAAACACTGAGGCTGCCATTTTTATTCCAGCACAATGCAGCGCACACCTTAATATCACCTGGCAGAATAGGAACAGCTTGAGAATGATAAAACCAGATGCTTCAAAGGCCACAGGCACTGTTTAAACAGCAGCCGTCTAAGAGGACTTTGCATGTTTACCGACTGCAATAATGTAAGTTTACTGCTGAAAGGCCTTATGGATTCCTTTCTGGAGAGGGAAACCTAGTGGAAGTGTTTTGTTTGGATATGTGGTGGCTGTGTGAATCAAAGCCTTTTATTTGGTCCATGCAGCAAGACACCTAAGGTTTAACTTCTAATACTATTTAAAGTTTTACACAACTAGCCTTAAAACAGTAGCATACTATACCCTGGATATAATTATATACTAACAGCATAGCGATCATATGGTTACGTGTGAAATAACAGATGTGTAACTGTTATATTTAATACATACAGCAGTTGCAATCCATATCAGAGATGGGGTCAATTCATTTTCAATCCATTTAGTTTAGGAAAGGATCTTAAGTGCACAATCATCATAAAAATAACGGGTACTTTTCAATGCATGAATTGAATTTTGGGTCATCTCCTGAATTGCCTGGATTGAGACCCCGGCTATGCTCCGTGTCCCCTGAGCCCGCCGGCGGAGGCGGGGGGCGAGGGCGGCTCACCCGTGAGGAGCTCGCGGATCTCCACGTCGGAGGTCTTGCGCAGCAGCCGCACGAGCGCCGGGATGCCGCCGCAGTTCTTCAGGGCGATCTTGTTGTCGTCGTTGGCCTTGCCGTACACCAGGTTCCTCAGGGCCCCGCAGGCGCTGCGGTGCACCTCCGCCATGCGGTGGTCCAGCAGGTCCACCAGCAGCTGGATGCCCCCCTGCCTCCGGATCTGACACACAAAAGAGTCGGGGGTGAGATGGGGGGGGTGTCATTACAATGGTCCCTCATTACAAAGTCCCACATCCAGCATCCAGTTCTGTTCATAACCACAAAACCAACATCACATGGAATATAGAAACCTACGTCATAACAAAAACATCTTTTCCAATATTCTATGAAATAGTGGAAAAAAAATATAAATATATATATATATATACACATATATATATATACACTGTATGGGGTTGACAAAATAATCAAAAAATTAAATAGTATATGAATATTTGTTAACTAATAAGGACTGGGCCACCCTTTGCCTTCATTTTCAACTGTTTCTAGTGGGTTACTGGACCATTCTTCAAGAAAGAAAGCCTCCAGTTCTTTGGGAGAAGACAGAGGTGCAAAATACTCCACGTTCTACATTCCAGAACTTTCCATAAAGGTTCAAAGATGTTTAGATGGTGATTGGGGAGGGCATGGAAGGTGATCCCAGTGTTCACGAAACCAGCTTTAAATCTGTTTAGCAACGTATATGGGGGTGTTATCACCTTGGAATCTGAGAACAATGTTTACACCATTGCACCAGGGTGCACCTGGTTGCCTAAAATGGCTTTGTATTCCTTGGCCATAATTCTACTGTGCAGACTAATAGTCGGACCCAATGACCCCCATGAGATGGCTACCCATACCATAACAGATCCACCACGTTTAACAGTTGGGAACAGGCAGTGTGGGTTGAAGGCTTCCTTTGGCTTTCTCCAAACATACACCCACACAGATTTAGAAAAAAAGAGTAAAAGGCAACTCATCAGACCACATTGCTCTCTCCCACTGCTCAGAAGTCCAGGTTTTGTACTCACTGTATTAGGCTATCCATTGTTGCAGTTTATGAATAGCAACTCTACCTCAGCTTTGTGAAGCTCAAGACTAACAGTTTTTGTTTGAGACAGGATCATGGAGGTGTAGATTCAGTTCTGTCTAGCATTTATCCCGTAAAGTGTCCATCTATCCCTGTCAGTGAGCTCTGACTTGTGACCACTGTTCCTTTTCCCTGATGCAGGTTTTCCTTGTTTGGCATATGTCATCATGTTTTTCAAAGCTGTTCCTCTTTAATAACTTAACACTTTCATAATTTTGCCATTTCTGTGAATGCAACTCAGGCACCAACTTTGTGTCCTCTTTCAAAATCTGTTAAACCTCTCATGTTGCTTTAGAAATTTGTTGATGTTCATTTTAAAACACCTACACCAGAAACATATTTCTACTGACATTAATTTACATTAAAGACAGTAATGATATTGACTTTTATTTAACGTCATTCATTGTTTCCATTATTTTTTCCAACCTCTGTACATATTCTACAACACATAAAATCTGTATTCTGTACTCTACTTTCCCTCATTGCTATAGATTGTGGAGCAATTTTTAGATGACCTTTTCTCTGCATTTGTGCATTTCAAAGAGAATGTGTAACAGAAGTGCAACAGGTGGTGGATGCAGAGAGGAGATAAGAAAGTCCCCAGGGCCTGACCGTAAGCAATTCTGTGCCAGAATCGTACAGAAATCTTTCAACACATCTTATTAAATTCAAGATAACATGAAGAAACCACAAACGGCGTGAAAAAGGGGAGATAAGGCTGACCTAAAGCTACGCGGCCATTGCCAAAAATGTCACGTTGACTTAGCACAGCGGGGGTCAAAGCTGTCCATGCGATTTCAGTAAGCCCATTCCAAAAACAAGCCCACACGCACTTCAAAAAACACACACTTAATAGACAGTAAAATGGCCAGAATCGACACATTACTGAGATATGACAAATGGCATAAATCAGCTAATGATGTGTATTTATATATATACCGCAAGCAATGTAGATGTAGCATAACTTTTCAGCACAGCAGTTATTTTTCTCAAAATGCAAAAGGGCATTCAAAATGAATCTCTGAAAACCTAGGGAAGCCCAGGCAAAGTGCTCAGTTGAAGGTACCCAACATCTGTCCAGCACAGTTCCCAAGGGCTGTCTGTTTGAACAGATATAATGTTAAGTGAGGCCAGGTGATGGTAGGCTTTCAGAGTGCATGCAGTGCACTGTAGCATTACGCAGACTGGCAGCGCTGGAGGTGAAATGAAAAAGGCCTGGCACAGAGAGCGGGTGACCAGGCCTCTAATCGCACCAGCAGGTGCCAGCAGCAGATGTTCCTCGGCACACAACAAGCCAGAACCAATCAACATCGCTGCTTTCCCTCTGCTCCAATTAACACGCCCTTACAGGGCACTGACAGCCAATCACATGCTGTGCTCCAATTAGCACACCCATACAGGGCACTGATGGCCAATCACACGCTGTGCTCCAATTAACACGTCCTTACAGGGCACTGACGACCAATCACACACTGTTTTCCAATTAACATGCCCTTACAGGGCACTGATGGCCAATCACACGCTGTGCTCCAATTAACACGTCCTTACAGGGCACTGACGACCAATCACACACTGTTTTCCAATTAACATGCCCTTACAGGGCACTGACGACCATTCACATGCTGTGCTCCAATTAACATGCTCTTACAGGGCACTGACGGCCAATCACATACTGTGCTCCAACTGACACACCCTTACAGGGCACTGACGGCCAATCACATACTGTGCTCCAACTGACACACCCTTACAGGGCACCGACGGCCAATCACACGCTGTGCTCCAATTAACATGCCCTTACAAGGCACTGACGACCAATCACAAACTGTGCTCAAACTTACACACCCTTACAGGGCACAGACAGACAATGCCACGCTGTGTTATAATTAACACACCCTTATTGGTAACTGACAACCAATCACACATGCTGTACCAATTAACATCCCATTACAGGGTACTGACAACCAGTCACATACAGTGCACCAACACCAATTAACACCCTTCCAAGGCACTGTAGGCTAATTGCATGCTGGGGAGAGAACATGCTGAACAGTTACCCTATAGCTTATTATTAAAACTGTTGAGAGGAAGTTATGTTTAACAGGCTCAAACAACAAACACATCCCATCTTTAGAGATGGAAGGACCTAAGGAACATACTGTCCAGTGCATATGATTTGTACACACTCCAATGTTCCAGATTACATAGTGTATGGACAGTAACGTACTATAGTGGTGTGGGTCACTCTCAGCCACACAATAACAGCAAGCCATCATGCTCCTGGCCAGGAAAAGACTTATATATATTTATATAAATATGGCACTAGAGAGAAAGAGGGAACCACCTACATTTTGTGTTCTGCAGTGTGTTGACAAAAAGTTTGTACATGGAAGAAGCCTCCTCCAATAACAACTGATTAAGGTGAACCCAGCCCTGACAGAGGCACTACGATGAGACACAGTAGCGAGTGTCGGCCATTTTGTATTGCACGCCTGAGGTAACAGGGCTCTCTCTTATTCTGCAAATCCGAGAGAAGGCAATAAAAATGTCAGCCTTTTGCCTGCGGGAGCAAAGCGCCGCGCTCGTCATTAACCTGCTCTGTTTCGGCAGTCAGAGGGAGCGATGCTGTCAGCCAATATCCTGGCACCCTCCCCTGGATGCTGTCCCTCCGTCAACAGACCCCAGGGCAGTGACGAGTTCACTGGAGTCGCTGCCGCTGCTCATAGGCTCAGCTCTTAACGGGGACTGAAGCAATTCATGTTTGCCAAAACAAAGACGGGCAAAATGTCACCGCTTTCCTCTTACGGGGCTCAATCTGCTGGATGTGCCAGCACGAACACGCAAGTCAGAGAGTAGAGAGGAGTGGTGAAGGCCATTCCTAGCATTACTGTTAGAACATTTACAGCTCTCAGATTTAAAGCTGTGGAGATCAGTGGTCCAGAAATCACACTGATATGACATTCTGAAATCACCACCTGATACAGTAGTGGTAATATTTACGCATGTGAGGAACACAACTTCATTTTATTTTTACCAACTTCTGTATTAAAGCTGAGAGGGACTACTGAAAACGGTCTCAGCGGATGAAACGCACCAGAGATTTCCAGCGAACTTAAGCGGTTCCATTATCGCACACATGCACGCACGTTACGTAACGGGGAGGTGGAATTGTGCGCCGTTACCGAGAGACTTTGATGCCGTGCAAATGTGTCAGATTATTTCGGGAGCGAGACGGGTGACGCGCGCCGCGCCTCTCAGCTTCTGCTGCGCGGCGAGAAGCAATTAACTCTTTAAATGTCGCCGCACTGTAATCTGCCTCGCATCGCTGGGCGCCGCTGCCGGAATTGAATTTCGCAGATTCAATCTGGGCATAATTCATCACCTCAGCGTTCTGTAGAGACAATGTGCTGTCACTGGTGACTAACAGAATATACACCCCTGTCAGAGCCCAGGCGACTCACGGGGACAGCGCCTATCTATATTTCTGTGATGCTCCCTGGACAGGACGCTAGCCTAGTATGAAGTCATTACTGTACCCACAATCCACCACGCTTAATTTTGAAATGAGGGGCTGCGAGGACCATGTCTTTGGTGTATTATGGCTGGGAAATGAACTAACACCTTCCCAAGGTCAGGGCGGACACTTCAAGGTGATACACATGGTGCAATTACATTAAAAACGTTACTGTCGTTTAGCAGACACTCTTATCCAAAGCGACTAACATAGGTTACAATTTTATCCATTTACACAAGTGGATATTTACTTAGGCAGCTGTGGGTTAAGTACCTTGCCCAAGGGTACAGTTAGGAGTCCTTCTCCTTACCATAATGCTAACATGCCACCACTGCAATTCTGTGGGGCGCATCCATTTCGGGGAGCTGTTGGTATTGGAGGTGCGAGAATAGAGGGCAGCGGAGGGAGGCCTTGTACAGTTCTACGCCTGCTGGCTGTCACAGGCCAGCCTCCCCTGCGCAGTAATGAAAGCTGTGATTGAGGATAACAGTCACTCAGAAACAGACACAACTCCAATGAGCTCGCTCCGCAGCGTTGGAAAAAAAGGCAATAAACGCTTGATTGAGCTCTCCAGACATCTGATGACTGAATTTCTTCTTCTTTGAGGGTGGCGGCTACGACTTTAATCTCAAATTTGCACATATTTGCAGAGGGGAGGAATTAATGGATATCAAAAGCTGTGTTATCAGCCGTGCATCACGCGCGTTCTCCACTGCCGCTAACGGTTCCTGGCCGTATTCTGATTCAATTTCGATGCCTTCTGAAGATTAATCAGCCCACAGCTTGGCTGAGAGTAATGATTCCCCAGACTCTGGCGCTCTTGACAGCTCCCCCCACAAGAGAAGATGTTCACAGGCTAATCCTGGTCTTCCTGTCACTGGAAAATATGGGGAAAAATTGAAAATGTGAGACGAAAGCGATATCACACTGATGTGCGCTGAGATGATTATCATGCTAAACAGAACACTGCGTGTTTGTGTGTGTGAGAGTGTGTGCATGTGTGTATATGCTTTTTTGTGTTTGCATGCGAGTGAGCATTTGTGTTTTTGTGTGTGCGTGTGTGTGTGTGTGCACACGAGTATATGCACACATGTATGTCTATGTCTACATGCATGCGCGTGTGTGTGTGCCTGTTTGTGTGTGTATACACATATCGGTGTACGTATGCATATGCGTTGTTTGTGTGTGTGTGTGTGTGTGTGTGTGTGTGTGTATGCATGCCTTTGTGCAAGCGTGTGTGTATGTGTGTATGTGTGTGTGCATTTGTGTGTCTGTCTGTGTGTGTGTGTGTGTGTGTGTGTGTGTGTGTATGTATGTGTGTTCAGTCCTTGCCACCATGTACTTTCAGGTTGAGACACTATTTATTTATCTCCATCATTTCTACAATGTTGGAATACGCTATATATGTTTTGGCCATGTTGACATGACAGCTGTCATGATGTCAAATGGTGAAGCTCTGAAACTCTTATGATGCTGCACAGAATCCGATGAACCCTACATCAAGCGCGTGTAAGTATAACCAAGCCAGCTGAGTTCAGTTCATTTATGGACCCTCAGAACAATGAAATGATGCAGGAATGCTAAAGTATTTCTCCTACAGCAAACATTAAGAGCAGCACAATGTTTCTGAGTGATAAGACACTCCACCGTTCTGTGGCTCAGCTATTCATCAGATTGCACTTAAAACCTGGGCAGTGATTTCTTCTTCTTGGAGTTGATTCAACAGATTTTTCTTCCCTCCAAATGTAATATTTGTTAATATTCATATTCCCAGTCTTGCCAAACAGCTTAAACCTTGGGGAAACTGTTATTGGTTCACAGCCTTCCAGAGCCTTTCCAAGCAGTTTTTTTCTCATTACTGAGTGGCTGCACTATTAGATGATAATTACAAATGCTGAGAGAAAGCAACTTTATATTCAACAAAGTACCCCCAGGGAACACATCGCTTAGAAAACACAGTAATACATTCTGATGAAAGTCACATTTTCATTGCTTGCTGTTGTTTGCTTTCAAACGGAGATGATCATCATTTCATCAATCAACAATTTTATCTGATAAAAAACAACGGTGCTTATTTGGAAAACAAAAAAACAGTACTAAATCTAAATCACCAACACTGGACAAACAAATCATTACACGAGAAAGCTAAAAGCTACATTCCCCTCACATTTTAGTTGAGTCTGGCCACCTTTCAAGCAAGTGCTGATCTGAGAACATTCAATGACCAGCATCAAAATAATGGAAACAATACCCATCTTAGGGGTCCATCAAAAGACCATTGAAATGAGAATGTAGGTGAAGCAATTAGGTATATATTAGATCACACAACAACAATGACAAATTAAGTTTTTTCTGTGGCCACCAGTCAAAAGCTCTACGGCAGGACACCCCAGGGGGCAGAAGTGACATCATAACGGCAAAAAACTGCTCTGTATTCCTTGAGCATGAAAATCCTACATCCCTCGTAACAGTGAATTACGAATGCTTTGTTCATCCAATCAAAACACTTTTCCTGTGTTTCATTTTCTTGTAGAATCACTTCAGGTGTCGTAATCAGTGGTCAGCTAAGATGTTATTTCATTACATTATTGTCATTTAACAGACGCTCTTACCCAGAGTGAATAGGTTAGTTTTTTTTTTTTTACATATAATCCATTTATACAGCTGGACATTTAATGAGGCAATTATGGGTACACCAGCAGTGCCCTGGCAGGGAATCAAACCAGTGACCTTTCGGTTACGAGCCCTGCTCCTTACCACTATGCTACACTGCTATCAATATGGTGGCATAAATCCAGCAGTTCCTGACTTGCTATGCAGTGCAAACGGGAACTCACTGCCTTCCATTACAATGGTACAGCAGGAAAGCCAGCTTGCTGCTGAGAGCCTGCCCTTTTCTAATCCTAAAAATGAATTTTGATTCTTCTGTACAATTAAAAGGGCAGTTTACATAAGCAGCTAATTCCTTTTTATCTGATTGCAGTACCTTTAAGCAAGTTAAAAAAAAAACAATTTGCTGTAAACTGTTACAATGTGAAAACACCTAGGTTTAAGTAGAAGCTGTCAACCATTCTTCTAATCAAAATATTTATTATTTAATAAAATTCAGTCTCTTAGTTTGTTGATTGTTTGATTGTAATAATTATAATTGTTCACTGTGAAGTGAAAAGGCACAGCACTATTACAGACACAATTTATTAAAAACATAAGTGATCCTTATTAAAATTGCCAAATTTCTTAATTATGAAAAAACAGGTTCAGGACACTTTTTAGTTTAAAGGTAAGCCCTGCTTTCTATGTTGATTAGTGATGGGAGTTGAAGCTGAAGTGTGTTACTTGTGACTTACTCAAAGATTTGGACCAATCATGGTATTTTTCTATGAACTGCAAAATGATTTGATAATAACAAGTCTGCGATTCATAACGCATGATAGCTCCACCCAGAATCGGGTTTATGAAGCCTAACTTTTCTATCACTAGTCTTTGCTCATGGGCCATCCTTGTGGTAGAGGGCTACCGCCTTCGCCGCCTTACCTCTGCCTTGATCTTGTTGTCTCCGAAGCACAGGTGCTGCAAGTAGGCCGCAGCATTTGATTGGACAGAGGGAAACTGATGCTGGAGCATCTGGATGACCTCTGGCAGCTCCGGGTCTCGCCACCCAAACTCCCTACAGAGAAAGAGAGAAAGAGAGAGATCCACATTCAAACCGACCGCAAGGCATTCCGTGGGTTAACTCTGAGAAACACACCTGCTGTTATCTGTCATGTTTTCATTTTGTTATCGGTTTCTGTGCGACAATTTTTGTTTGATTTCAGCAACATGCCAAGCTTGCACCAAAAGAAAATAAGAAGTCTAATGACTAGAAAGAGCCATTTGGCCCAGCTAGCCTTGTTGTTTTACATACAGCCTAGACCGAATGGCAAGCTAGTTGGGCTGAATAACCTGCTCTCCTCACTGAACTTCTTATGGTCTCCAGTTAACATGTAAACATTTTATGTTTATCTAATTTGTTGCAGTGCATTGTAAGCGTGGTTGACAGTGAAACAAATTACACACGCCGGATGAGCCAGGAAGTCACACCTGTCTAAACTCCTAACTTGAATTGGAGGACAGAGTGGGGTTTGGTCGGACTACATGGAAGCCATGGTGATGAGAGCTTCTCCAGTATATCCCTTCCTCCTTCCAGCAGCCACAGCTTCAACCCTCCACCACACAGACTGGTCCTATCTATTTCCGTCTCCTGCTCCCTCTTCCTCACGGCTGACAGCATGCATTTTTAAACAGCGTTTGAAAGATGAAAGATGTTTTTTCCTCTCTTCATTCTTGCATGTGTCATTAGTGGGGAAAATGAGTTTATTTCAATGCATAAATTATGATTAGGAACTCATTAGCGGCGAGCATGTTTTCCAAAGTTCGGCATATGGATTTCAAGGGGCCACCGTCATCACTATTTCTTGTTTCTTTTTGAGTGTGTTGAATATACTATTGCATCATTTATCTTTGGAGTCATTCAAAACCACTAAAGCCCTACAGCCTCACAGCCTTCTGGAAAACTCAGTGTTACACCCCCAGGCACTTATTTTCAGAAAACCACCTAGGGTGCCCTTGAAACTCCACCTGTTTCCCTCCGCAAATTTTGACCCGTTTGTAAAATCCTTGCCACCATTAATTAACAGGTGTAAGATATTTTCCCTTAGGCTAAAGGTTGCCAGTTTCACATCCCAATTTTCTCTGTGTTATTTCATGGTGGGCTAATTACTGACATGGTTTGTAAAGACTACAGAAACAATTTGCATGCCGTCGACCTTCTTGCAATGCAAAACCGGCAGTGAAATCCCAGACTCTGTTTCAGTAGTTTTACAAAGTCCCTCATTAGTGTAAAAAGTAAGTAATGAATGCTGTGTTTCGGTAAGATGATGAATACAGGCCCTACTCAAACCTAACACAATTTCACATCTGAAAACACTGATATGCAAAGTGAAACCATGTCCTGTCCTTCTTATAGTATGACTCACAGTCTAGAGGTCACACAATCAGTCCAGCAATTCAGCACCTCGATAGGATGGAGATGATGTAGGAATCTGAAATAGTTAGCTCTTAGTACTTTCTGTTTCCCAAACCCAAGGATCTGTTTGCCTACGCTAAATCCTCGCATCCGACATTTTGCTCAAGTGAGAGAGACTAGTCCAGAATAAGATGGGCAGAACTTAGGTAGAATCAGGCAAAATCAAATTTCAGATAATTCGGGCAAGACTGCACATGTACCACCATGTGCAGTCTTTTCAGTTCTTTTAAAAACCACAAAACTTTTCAGTTATTAATGGGGCACAGGGCATTTACTCTGAGATTGTGAAATGTCTATAAGCTTCCACAGTAGCACGCACACATTATTAACCCTCAGACCAATGACCTAACGTCTGTTCATGCCATCTGCACATGCTCGAAACACACATGGTCTCTTTGCTTAGCATACAAACACAGCCGACTTCCACTGACAGCTGCATGTTCTGTAAGGTCAGTTTCTGACATCTGCTGTCCTGAACTTTGCAAAGCTGTCTCACTTTTTACAGTTTACAGTTCCATAGTCCATGGCACAGTATGGTGTAACGTGTAATGACTAACACTGCAGTTAACAATTAATGTTAGCAGCAACCTCCAGCGGGCACATGCACACGTGCACAAAACACAACCACAACAGTAGAAAGAACAAACCCACACAAAAATGCTTCAGTGAAAATATCAAATTAATATTTTTTTGCGTAATATTTGAACTAGTAATTTATTTATGTGTATTTTACTCATTGTGGAAAACTGGAGCAGAGGAAATACCTTGGTGGAAAATGAATCACTTTCCATATCAAACCAAGTCAAACCAAGTCAAACCTCTCAAACAGGAAAAATAATGAGACCACTGTGCCACATTTCTTGCCAGCTGAATGCTATTCCACATAGTGACTGATCCTTGGTAACCTTTCGGTCACCTTCGCCACCGTGTACTGCCAGCGTGGGATCTCCTCGGGTAGACCGCAGACGTCACACCGTCGTGTGACCTCAACCATCCGCGGTCTCAGTCTGCCAGTCACCGAACACATCTGGCTGCCGCCATCACCCTCTGGCATCTGGCAACCTCTGGGCGCCGTGAGCGACAGGCCCGCACAGGAAGCTGCTGATTGGACAGGAGCTTGGCAGCTAATGAGAGCGGACAGGGCCTGTCAGGAGCGCTGATTGGATGCACCGCCTCGCAATTTATCACCGTTTCTATTTATAGCACATGCCAGCTGAGTCCCTAAATCACTTGCCATTAGTTTTGGCATATACATTGGCATCCCATAGCAGGGCAAAAACCATATTACAATTCATTACACTGATTCGTTGCACACTGTCCTCTCTGATGGAGAGTTGTTAAAATCCTAAAAATACAATGGGTTCCCAATGCTTCAGTCTTCATACTAGTAATGGAAGAGTCAGAATTCATGAACCCCTAAACAGGTGGAGCTATCATTTGTCATTAGCAAAATTTGAGTACCTAATTTGAGCCAGTCATAATATTTTTCCTGAACAACACAAAATGTTTTGATTAGTTCGCAAGAGTCAGTGATTGACAGCACCAGGTAGCTCCACCCAATTCAGTGTTTGAAAAACCTGACTCCCGTCAATACTTCAAACCACACAGAACTAAACTCCCATGTAAAGGAAATACACCAGGAACCAGCTCTCCAAGCTTCAGATCTTATTCGTGTTTTATCAGGAGTGTCACTGCAGCATGAGGGAGGAGAATATCAGCCGAATGTCAGTAGCTTTGTGCATTAATCAAATTCCTCGCTGAACGGCTGCCAGAGCTCCCCCTACGCCCACTCAGCCAGCCAAACCTGACCGGCGTGGGCGTCGCCCAACTGTGAACAGTGGCGCTACCGGCAGCAACTGGCATGCAGCCCGCAGACACAAATATAATTGATTGTCAAATAAACAATACAACAGAAGATACATGAAGATATATAGTGATTTCTTTTCCTCCTGTTTCTCGAGGGACCTGAGGACACACAGATGAATTCAGCACGTTTTTGGTTTTACTGGCAGACAATTCTAACATTCTAACAGTCAATAACACCTCATCTGGGCGTGACTAACATCGTTCCCAAATTTTCAACCTTTCAACACATCGAGATTTTCTTGTCTCAACTGTGAGATTTAACAATTTTTTTTTTATATTATTATTCATCACGTTTCTACTGAGGAGGCAAGGACATTACCTTCGCATGGATGCAAATTGCTACAACTATTCAGATGAAGTAGCTAATGGTGGAGGAGTCCTGGGGTAGTTTTCAGACACCCCTCATTAACAGAGGTACATCATTTCAGACATATACTGAGCTACAGTATGCTCTTAAAAATATATATAAAAAAAAGGCACAGGCTAATTCTCGTTCTGTTTTGACCAACTGATTCTTAGATCTAAAGGCAAACTGGCACTTTCCATAGACCGTTTTTGTAAGCCTGACAGATGTATTAGTCATTTATCAGTTTTGTCTTTGATCAGGTTTTCACAGTCTTTATCAGACACCTGTCTTATAATGGGGATGTATTCTACAGTGTTGACACCCCTCTGACCTTTACTTGAGTTCATGATATTTTGCAGGTTTGCCACAGAAGAAAATCTCTCCAGACTTTGTCTTGCCATCACATGGGAAGCAAATGGGGAAGAAGAAAGTTGTTACTGCCATCCTCACAGAGCCGTGAATCTCATTAAGCTGTCATCTGTAACCTTCAGTTATGGCCGCATCAAATTGGTTCTCCAAAGCTTGGCTCTCTGATGTTTAGCTACCGCGCGGGGCGTCTACAGTTTAATTAACCGCCTGTCGATGAGTGCTGGGAGACCAACAGCAAGGCCAGGGAAAATCAAACCATTCACTGACAGAACCAACAGACTCTCGAAACTAAACAAAAGATGATGAAAAGATGAATTCCCGGAACATTCTTTTTCTTCTTCCTCTTCCACGATAGCCTCTTGAAGTGGAAAGGCTGGGCGGGAGAGAGTGTTTGGTTTATATGATTTGTCTCAGGAGGCGTTGGTTCAGTCGGGCGGAATCTTTTTCTCTTCCCTCAACTGAATGCATTCGGTGAAACTACAATCCACAGGGTGGGGCACGCCTTTTCAAAGCCAGTTGACATTACCGTGACCACTTATTCTGTTTCCCTGGTCCTTCACCACAATGATGCTACATCCTCACTCATTATGGTAGGCTGTTGTATGAAAGACTGGTGTGATTCAGACACTTGTTATGAATAACTCATGAATGTTCATCAAGCTTCAAATAATGCTTTAGTGTTTGATCAAATGCTTTACAGTGACCGCCATAAAAGCATTTGTGTGGGGCTATGAATGATGTTAACTTCAGGATGGGCCCCACCCTAAGAGTCAGTATTTTCACTACGTGTTCATTAACAATGAATTCAGAAGAAGGCCTTTAGTCAAGGCATTTCACACTTCGATAAACATTGATACTGGTTACTTTTCTATATGCTGTATGTTCTACAAGAGCCAGGAGATAACCCTGTCTTATACAAAGAGACAGTAAGGCTTGATTTCAGCATGTGAATAAACAAAACAAACCACAAGCAAAACTGCTCCTTTTCCTCTGTGTTTTTCAGGAAAACTGAGTCAAACAAAGCCTTTCCCCCTGTGTGCAGCAGCAGCAGCAGCGAGCATGCTGGGAGATGACTAAATTCACTTTAATTAGCTGAGCAAACAAACGTCTGGGTGAAAATGAAGCCCTAACCACCGGCGCTAGGCAGGTGTGCGGCGACGGAGCGGGCTGCTCTACAGTGGGACCTGAATGCAAACACAGATATCACCATAAAGAGCTGTTACTGTGTGTTTGCAAACACATATGCATGCCACACGCATAGCACTGAATCACGTACACATTCCAATTCTGCAATAAAGATATATGTGACAGATACATGCACACACACACACACACACACATATACATGTCCATGATATATATGATTGTATGTGTATGTAAAAATGTGTATATATAGAATAAAGGTTGTTGCTACATCAGTGTAAATAAAAATTAGCACAATGTCAATATCAGAATATGAAAAGCAAGTATGAGTAAAGGGTGTTGTACTGGAGTAGCAACACCCTTCATTCTAAATCTAATTATGAGACATCTTTATTGAAACAATTTCCTGGTCAGTAATTAAATCATTCTGGTTTAACCTGCAAGCAGAATTACATTATGATAAGCACTGAAGAAATGCTTGCTTACAGGACAACAGAGGAGTTTCATCAGGGCTTTGATGTTATAATTGAAGTGTGAGGGCCGCCCTGCTTTAGGGGGTAATTACATACTTTACAGTAACTGCAGTAATACTGCCATGGGGAAACAAATCGAGCCAAATATACAGTACTTATACAATAAATATAAGTAAATATGCAGTATATTTAAGATCGATACCTATACTATGTACATTAATATGGTCTAAATGCTCTATTTTACACGAATGAAGCTGACCACGTATAGGAGTCATTTTGGACTCACTCACCTGTTATATAATACTCAGTTCAGTTAAATGGCATGTAAGTTAAAACACAGAATTTGAATGCATTCATGTTATGAATTTGTATTATGCAATAATTACTGAAGCACAGGCATATAACATATGTTGAGAAAAAGGACTGTGCTGCTATTTTCCCGGATCTTTTTAGAAAGCTGCCTGGATGCTTGTCGAAAGGGCAAGAAAAGGAAAAAAAGGCTTTCCAGCGATCAACAATGTCACCTTCTTTCATCCAACCAAGTGATGAGTATTACAAAAGAGATGCAGTTGTGAAACTGGGCATTCCATAGTCTATACTGTCTAAGATTCTAAAAGGTCACCACAAGGCTCTTGAAGAATGAAGGAGAATGAATTCACACCAGAAAGACACCTTTGCGGTCTTCAGAGTACCAATTATCACTCTCAAAAATAAGGTGAATTGTAATTTAATTTTTTTTTTAATCTACAGACATTTCACTTAATTTGCTGACTGCTCAGTGTCATTGTTGACCACAAAGTTCTATTGCTCTCTCTCTTTACAACTATCGCTGTCAAAAGACACAGGAAAAATATTTTCATTGGACTAATATGCGATTAATTTATTACATTTATTACATTACATTAATTTATTACATTTTTAGTATCCATCCATGTTTGTCTACTTTTTAATGTTAAATCCATACTATTTATTGTTATGGGGAGGTAGTGGATTGGTTTGTCAAACATACATTGGCTGGCTTTGTGCTTCTTGTGAAATGACAGGGAGAACCTGAGTACACTTCGCTCAAGAGCGCCCCCATGTTTGTCTGGACTGTAATAACACTTTACCTATTTCACACAACCCAGTATTTTTTATCATAGCCTGAACCAAATTTCTAATTGTGTTTTAATTATGTTTTTTCCTTCCTTCCTTCTTTCCTGCCTACTGGTAGTTACTAGAAAAACCATCATCACATGACCCAAATATCAAGCACTGGATTTAAAAGAAAAGCACTCTGAAACACACTGAAAATTCTAGTCAAAGTACAGGAGCAATCGTCAAGGAGACGCGTTATTGTCCTTTGATGCATAATTTAAAATCTAAGACACATTCCGTCATCTCACAAAGGCTTGCAGCACAGAAAATATCACTGCAGCGTTTGTGTTGGTGTGCAGCTTTCTAATGAGGGCATCTCTGAGACAGGAAGGGAGGAGGGGCCTGTCTGATATCACCATGACAGGCGACGCACAGTGAAGTGCTACTCCCTGACCAAGGGATGAGGTAAAGGGGGACAATAACCCACTAGTCTTCTCCACGCTGATCCCCACAGGCACACAGGTGACTGTTCCCATTTAAGATGAATGGGCTTGAACACCATGTTGGCCTGAGATAGCTTGACATTTGATTGGCCGGCTGCCCCCCACCCCGCCGACCACATGACTGCACCTGGTTACTTGCAAAGCGATGCTGACTTGCAGAGCCGATGTGCATATGCAGGCTTCAGAGAGTGAATGAATGAGTTTGTTTTCAGGGAATGACTGAGTCACTCCAGAGACTTTTTTAATTGGTCTGCTAATACCCACTTCCAGAGGACCTTACATCTTACATACTGTTCTTTCTTGCAGACGGATTACTAGCTCAGTTCCATCACCACTACATAATAGTCGCCAGGTATTTGTGAAAAAAAAAAATGATTGCAGGTTGTATTCAACATTTAAGTCCCTGTTGACATTGTGAGTCTGATCTTTGTGTAGGAGTTTTGTTAAAAGAACTGAGAGGGGAGCCAAAAACAGCTCCCAGGGCTAGAGATTTCATCAACACAGTTCAGCCACAGAAATCCAAGGAAGAGAGCTTTATCTTCTTAATTAAGTCAGCACAAAAGACACGGTAGACTCAGCACTGGCACCTCTTTGAATTAAGGCTGAGATCCTTATTTACAACCTAGAGGAGGATGTCCGTCAGGGCTGCAGTCAATATCAGGACCACGGAGTGCCAGCCAGGGCTGGATTAATTACATGGAGCAAAGCACCCTGGGATACCAACTCATGGAAACCTCCATTTCAATCTGCTACTTCTGCTACTACTCACACAACGCTATGGCAACAAAGAGTAACCACATTTGTGGTAGCTGATAAAAAATATGCCAGAGACTTATGGGGAGTGTTTGATTATACACACACTTTACCACAGACTTTGTGTAAAAAGTAAAGCTAATTAAAGTGGAAATGGTTTGGTTACCTTCACCCATTTAAAAAGTTTTGATATTAGCTCCCACAAAAAACCCACCCCCCTCCCCAGCAGCGTATCAATCAAAATCAGTCCTCAGTATGAAATTCAAAAATCAACCACACAAGGCCAGCCATTGGAGACCAGCAGGTGGAGGGGGAGGGGTGCACAGCATGTGGTGTTGACATTGTCGTGACTCATAAATCTTTAATGGAAGTCCCAACAGCAGCGCTTCCTGCTTATACTGAAAAATGTCAGGTCCAGCCATCCTCATTCAATCTGGAGGACCAAACACTACGGCAGACCGTGTTCCTGTAAATAATGCATAAAGCTAGATGGGGCCGCATTCATGACTGTTTTCCTACAGAGCTCTGAGCAGACACACACACACACACACACACGAAGACTGAAAAATGCAGCGCATTGTTTTTATATAATTGAATAACCGCGTAAGAGTTTTTTCGTGTAATCGGACAAAAATGCCGCCACACGTTTGCAGTTTCTCCACTTTCATCTTTGTCTAATGCCGACAAACGAGTGTGGACTTCCACAGCAGCTGGTGGCGGGCTCTTCCTTTATTTAGCTTGAGCAGGAGCCGGTTTGTCACGGACCATATGGTCCCACGGGTTCGGCATTAGTCACCGCGGACCACCGTTGGCTGCGGATACGTGACTTTACTTCAAACAGTCATGGCCCCTCCAGGCTAAAACAACTGGATGGCCGGCCTTGTCTGGGATGAATTCGGCTGCCTGCACTTTACATATTTGGCACATGTATGCGTCTGGATATTTGCCGAAGCAGTTAAATCGGCTACCCGTAAGGCTGGGTGCACCACCGGGGAATTAATCCCATGGCCTTTTGGTAACAAGTTCAGTTCTTTAACCTTAGATTAGCTGGTCTCCCGGGAGTGGGGTCCTTGGTATTGGTGGTGGTCCGGGTCAGTGTAATATCATCCTTTATCTCCGTTGGCCATGAGCGTGGCTTTACCTTGTCATTAATGCACTCTTGCCTCTTCGTTTAGTGATGAATGTAAAAGAATGTTGTCAAAGTGGTCGAAGACCAGCCTGCATCAGTGAAGCCATTTATTGGATGAATTGAAATCAGTTTTGTTCCCAGGTGTCCAAAAATATGTATATATATACATTTGCAAGCACATATGTAGACACGCACAGACCCAGTCTCTCTATTTCTCTCTCTCTCCCTGTCTCACACACACACACACACACACACACACCCCTCCCGTCAGAGGTGAGCCATTCTTCTTGCAATGCACAAAGGCCAGGGTTTGAAGGTCATGTGTCATCCACAGGTCAGACAGGTTCTCCAGGCCTGGTGCCGGTTGCCCCTCTTAATGAAACTACCCCACAGATCATCATTCAACTTAACGAGCTACACACTACCCGGATCCCTTTGAACATATTCTCACAGCTGAATCTCAGCGCAATTAAGAGGCTTTTCATTGTGCTGATTATGCCAAATGATCTGAGATGCAGAACTGACCTGGCCGCTCAGCCCAGGGGTTGAGTACACCAAGCTGATGCAATTTACACTCAACTGCTTACACTGTTCAGCGTTATATGGTCCTCACCATTTACCGCTATAGTCCCTCTGCACATGCTCAGTCAAGTAGTCATTTAATCAGTCAATCAATCATTTCAGCAATCAGTCAAGCTGAATTTAGTTTAGAGTCTTTCACAATGGGATCGTTACAGCGCGCTGTCAGTGAGTATAAGTGTATGTAAATGTGCCTTCAATTAGTTTGCTTAAGGGAAAGCATACGTGACTGACTCTGTGTAAGGAAAACAAGGAGAACACTTCCAAATGTGAACTTCAGGTATTTATCTTTCATGGTTCACTATCACCCACCACTAGCAGGTGTACAATTACAATCCAAAGGACACTGGGCCCTTCTTGGTGTGCTCTGTGACAACTTTTCCTCCACCGTTTCTTCATCTTTATACTTGATATCCAGTATATAAGGAGTTAATGCCTGCTAACCTTCCCTGTTTAGATTAGCAGAAGCTCTTATTCAGTGTAACTTACAATATGTAAATTGTATCCATTTAGCAACTGTAGGTGGCTATTAGCCCAAGTAACTCAGAGCAATCGTCTTGTCCATGGAAACAATGGCTGTCCTCCACCTGAGAATTACAGCCCTCTGATGTCAAGCCCAGCTCGTTAAACAGTACATCATTGCAGCCTAGCAACATGATCCTTTTGCCTTCTGTGCACCGTGGTTTAGCATGTGATCACCTGCAGCTTAATCTCGATTGATGCTTTCAAGGTTGATCCCAGCTGCAATGAGCTTGTTTTAGTCTTGTTTTGGACACGACTTGCTTAGGCCACACGAGAACCCCTGAGAAACCCATTTGAATTCACAGTTGGGCATGACCTCTCACCCCCAGTTGCAAAGGTCTCTAAATTTCTTGCTGCTCTCTAGAGGAAGCTAAAATGTTACAGCGCAATCCTTGTAGTGCAAGATCATCTTATTCCAGTTAGTGGAATCAGGATTCAAAGACTATGCCATGGTGGGAGAAAAGATTCCCTATGATCCTTAGAATCCAGCAGCATCACATCTCCTGTAGCTTTTAGAGGCAAAGCCTACTTGTACCAAATTAAACAGGAATTTTCCTACTCCGATGCCACCTTACGATATAACATAGATTCAAGTCTATTGGATATGATGAACAAGGGTCTTAGCTGTGTGGTTTGGGTTTGATCCTAACTCTTGTCATCAGCCAACAATGACCTGGGGCTCACATCTATGCAAAAAACAAGTTTTCCATTCTGTTGGGGGTAGGAATGGGTATGCAGGCTGTGTTCCTTCATCTCTCTGTGGCACCCTCTAATGGCTCTTTCAATGCCTACGTAGTCCCAGTATGATATTCGTGCGGATCCACGCATCCTCCAATCGGTGCCTGCCCCGTTGTGGTGCACTCTGGGACTTATAGACTGAGAAACAGCCATTGGCTGTGTCTGAGCGCTTCAGAAGATTGCGCTCGCCTCACTTCAGCGCTCCAGTGTAAGGGGGGTGAGTGATGAGAGGAGCCTGGCGTACAATGGGCGATTCCAAAATTGGGTGAAAAAGAGTGGGAAAGCATAAAAAAAAAAAAAAACAAAGGAGGCTAACATTTCACACAAAATGAGCCACAGCCATGTAATTCTTAAGGAGAGAGCTCTGTAATAACGTCAGAAGAGGAGAGATATTCTCCAGGAACACAGCATCCCTCAACCCAAAGCTCATTCTATGGTTCCAGACGAGCCGCTCTTCTCTGTAATCTGCTGTATCTGACAGCCCTCCAATACCACTTTTCTCGCTTTTGTGTATTTTTCGTTTAGCTTCTGTAACTTCCCTAAACGCTGATTTGTGGCAGAAGATGAAGAGGACGACACCATCTATTTTCTCAGGGTCTGCTTTTCTGCCTGTGGGATCGGTGGGCCCGCGCCGCCGGCGGAGGGCCCGTCCCATCCTTCAGACGCGAGTCGTCTGACACTTTGGGTCCCTGTCGGAACGGAAACGAGGAGAGAGGACCTCCGCGGCCGAGACCGCTTCATCATTTCGCCACACGCTCGGGTCAGGCGCAGCTCTGCCTTTATCCAGCATCGCGTGGCAATTTACTCAGCATCGCAGGATGCTGTAAGGCATTACCCACAATTCATCAGGAGCCGGGTGGGAAGCTTTCAGAGCTAAAGGGTCAAAACATTGTCTTGTCAAAGCTTAAAGCCCATTTTTCCACTCACATGAAGACAACAGCCACACAAAACCACAGTAACCACTGCGCTTTTTGGTTCATGGCGAAATATTTCCTTCCTCCTCTATTGAAATTGATCATTTAGTGATTTACTAATTTGTAAGTATGACATATTTGTGTGGCGCAAGTAGAATTCAGTCTTCTTAATACTGAAGGTAATACAAATTCTTGAAACAGACTCTTTTTGAGAAGAGATGACAAGTCTGGGATTACCAGACACGCACAGCTAAATATATGCAGCCAGCCGCGCAAAAACCACATGGTGTCCTCACAGACACAGGGGTCAAGCTGAGGACAGATTCAGAAGTTCTTTCATTTAACACACTACAGCAATATGTTGGTTCTCATTGTTTAAATCTAATAACGTAATAGATCAATTAAACTTTTCTAAAAAGTGTGCCTTGGAAATATGGATTATTTTGCCTGTTTAATACGTGATGTTGTCTCCAAACTGGTGGGAAAAATATGATTTTCTTGTAGTGGTACAGTTTCACCTGAAGCAGTGACCATTCCCTTCTTTGTCTACCCGTTGTATGAAACAAGGTAACCAGATAAAGCTTTATACTCTACACTGCTGTTTTTAATAGGAAAACGATACCGAATATTTAGTGCCAATTGACACTATTCCGCTGAAGTTGCACTCCTTCATTCATTCGGTTGGGATTGACCCGAGGTAATTACGAACTGAGACATGCAAATGAGCCAGCACGAGGTCGGCCATAGCAGCGATTCGCCTCATACTGGGAGACAGCACCAAACTGGGAATGTGGGCAACATGTAGCGAAACAGCAGGTACTGTGAGGTAAGAGCTGACGTTCTTGAGTTTGTTTATGTTTTCTGAATGGAACAGACACCAAATTTCAGTCCCCCCCCCCCCCCCCCCCCAATTTAAATGCTTGATACAGCAAACCAAACATTTTCACTGGATTTTATTTTCTCACACAAACAGCCATAATTGTTACTGACAGTAAGTGCACTGGCACTTATTATCCGATATTATCTGAGCCACAGGAATGCAGCGGTCCTCCACTTTCCGGGAAGACATGATGGATAAAATAACAGCAGAATAATATTATCCTGGCCTAAGCAGCCTGTGTGATGAGATAAAACAAAATGGACACACGTATACACACACACACACACACACACACACACACACACACACACACATACAAACACACAAACACACAGTGTCCCTCGATCACAGAGGGGACCATGACAAAAAAAAAAAAAAAGAGTGAATGACTCATGCAGCCACGGTCTGCATCCTCACAGAAACGCCAGACGGGGCCGAAAGCAGTGCTGGAGCTACCCAGCAGACCCCAGTGAGATATCCATGAGGAGCAGCCCTGTCAGTTGCCTTGGTGATGCACAAGACCTGTGATTCTGTCCCAGCAGGTTGGGGAAAATATTATAAACACTACTATATATATAAGCCTTCTGCCTTTCAAATGACAACTTCAATGATATTTACTTTCTCGATCCTTCTTTAGGAGTTGAATATGTCTTAGAGAAAAACTTTTTATTCATATCGATCAGTAATCTCCCAGGAGGAGGTATTACACATGATGGCAAAAGGGATAGCATAAAAGGAACAAAAACTCACAGGCTTTACAAATTTCAATAATTAGCTGCTTTTCATGTGTTTCCAGCTACATCATTTCTTACATAATACATCATCCAGCTATATGGCTACATATTAACCGACAGTTAACTAAAAGAATTCCAGCTGTGTTCCTTTATCGATCACCCCCAGGGTTAAAACCTTCAAACCTTCAGCGATTTAGTGCGCGTCGCCTTTTCCCCTAATCACGGCCACCGTATCACCTGACAGGGGTCAGAGCGGGTCCACCGCCGGGCTATTTCGCTGCACGTGCAGTTCTCTCCTGGCAGAGAGGCTTATGAAAACTCCGGAATGTTCTACAGCAGAAGTCGTGTAGAACACGCTGCAGGCCATGCAATTACAGAGTTGTCATCTCGTTTCCCGCGCGGGCCGCCGAGGTGCGGACGCCACCTCGAACGAACACGTTAATGAACGCTGCTGTCACCTCCTCTCATTCCCAGCCGCATCGGAAACCAGTCCTAGCGGGATGACCGCAGCTCTCATTTCAGCCAGTTTAATGCAGCAGATTAGCAAATGATTTCATGATCATAAAAAGGGATACAAGCTATATTTCAGAGAAGCAGGAGTCCTGTGAACAATTTCTGGGTAATAACTCTCCATGTCCTTTAAAATACAAGCTATTTTGCTCTTAAAACAAGGTAGAAAAATCAGAAAGTGTTGATTATGAGAACCAGAGACATCGCCTGCAATTTAACTTTGAGTAACTAACTGAAACAGGCATTTACACTTTCTGCTGTTTCCAGCACAACATTTTTCATCAGCTTAAGTAACAGCTCGTAATGTTTTGATGTGCATCTGCTGAAAATAAATGACACTTTCCCCAGCCCACTGAGGGCAGGGAGCATGGCGGTCACATTAAATCTGGGCCTCGGATGTCGCTGTGGTTTTTTCTGCCTCTCGCAGACATATTCTGACTGCGTTTCCCTGACAATGGCAATCCCATAATATAAATCAAGCCGTGACTGCCAGGCCATATTAGTGAGCGCACGGCTCATGCAAAACCAAGAGCACAAAATCAAGAGCAATCCCCCCCTCCTCTTTCCCAAAAAAAAAATAAAAAAAAAACATTTTGCGCTATCAAAAAGATGCCAGAAGGATGCAATCAAAAGCTCTATTAGGCTCTTCCTTCAAATGAGTATCCAGATATTTCACAGCAAATCACAATTTCAGTGATTTATTTATTTATTATTTTATCAGAAGCCAACCTTATCCGGGGTCAATTACACCTTGTGTGAAAATTATCCAGTCATTCAAATGGGTAAAGCATGAAGCAGTATCTTGCTCAAGGCTACAACAGCAATGCCAAGCCCAAGATTCAAACCTTATGCCTTATGTAACCTTATGCCTTATGTACTCCATAGTGCTGCCATGTGAAAAAAAAAATTAAACAGGCTGTACTGACATTGAATTCCTAATGCTATTTCAGCAGAGTGGTCTTGTGGCCAAGCCCATCCATGCATACTCTCAGCCCTAAACATCGCATTTTACTCTTGCCTTACTTTAGCTTTTTTTACTTTACCATCATATTTTAAATCCCAGCATATTACCAAGCTCCACTGCCTGAAATAATTGATTGTGAATGGTTGATTTCTTCAGTGATGTTCTTAAAGGTCAAGCTGGAGAAAAGGCTGGATGGTAGAAAGCAAATGTCCTTTGCTTCGCTATCTATTTGCGCATGATATATGCTGGCTAACCTTACGGTCTTATTACATACTGGGGGAAACCATACTTGTCAGGCAAAGCACACTGCAGCCCAGCATGAGGTATATCTCGTTTATGAGAGACAACGCTATAAGGGGTAACAATGTATGAGTTTATTAATGCTCTCCATATTATTAGAATGACAGACTGAAAAGTTATTATATTTTTATTCAGTCCGACATGTCGATTTTAATTCAGTTATATTGCTGCCCGTCAATGTGCCATTTATATTTTCTCTCTCTTCCCTGGGTCTGCTCTATTCATGAGTTTGAGTGCTCTGCTCTGAATCGATGGATATCTGTCTCTGAAGAAAAATAAGAACAGTACCTTATAAATCGGGCCTTTTATGACTGTTCTAATTAAAACACTGAAGAAGGATGCAGTGCTGTTTGATATTCCTTTACCGTGCATCTTCATTGTACATTCATTAAAAGTTTTAGGGGTAATTCTGAATGTATTTTCAAAAAAAAACACACACACACACACACACACTTTGAAACAATGTCTCAGAGAGCATGCTCACAGAACATTTATTTACACTTATTTAAAGGTAGTTGTCATGACTCATTCCGAAAACAGAAAACAGAAAATGTCCTGCGGGATGAAGATGCTATGCTAACACCTTCTACCCATTCACACCAAACCTGACAGCCAAAAACGCTCCGTCGTCATCAAATGTTGTCAACGATGTTTAATTTTAGTCAGTTGAAGTCAGTGGCAAAAGTGACACCAGCTCAGAGATTGCAATATTTGTCCTGCTAGTGCTAGTGCAGGAGAGTGAAGGGTGGTGGCTGAACAATTTAGCACACGGCTGTGAATATTTCCAGTGCCTTGGCACTTTTGGCACAAGACTCTCCCCATTCTTGCCCTCATGTTTACCACACCCAATGTCGGGCGGGAAGCCCAGCTGACAGCCCACCCCATTTGATAGGAAAGGCATCAATTGATGAACACCAGCATTTAATAAACAATGTTAAAAATTTCTAGCCGTCGGAAAAATGCAGGGCTTGAAAATCTAAAATGACTCCAATCAGCAACCTGACATCATGAAACAGACAGGCTTGTGATTTATTCCGCCCTCTGTATGACCTTCAGATAATTGATCCAGCAAATATTTTTCATTGGTCGAAAACTGAAACACTGACAGCTAAGCACCATATGAACATGGCCCAGGCGGACCTGCATCACAACCACTGCAAAAGAATCAGTATGTCAGAATCAAGTGTGACTTATAAAAAAAGACAAGGGTTGAGGTTACTATGGGATATTTCCCTCAAATGACCTTTATTGTTTTTTAGGAGGACGATGGCAAGTGTATGAACTCTGCAAGGATTTGCTCTTAAGATCAGAGGAGGAATTTCAAAAGCAGCTAATCTGTCTGTGAATGTAGTGGCTGAGATCTTGGTATGCCCACAGTGGAAGCCGTGTCCCATTGCCCCTGTCCCCATTCTTTATGTGTTGCTGTAAAGCTGACAGCTTTAAGCCCATCTATGTTATGCCATCGGGGTATTGCAGCACACCATGTGAGTGACTAACAGTGCTACCCAATAGCTGGCTAGCCACTATTGCACAGTTACTCAATAGTGTTGTTCACAATTCTAACTCTCTCTCTATCTCTCTCTCTATATATATATATATATATATATATAGATATAGATATATAGATATATATAGATATAAATATATAGATATAGAAATACCAGTATGACAATTTACAATAACTTATATATCAATAAATACCACCTAAAATACTAATATGTCAGTACATGGACAATTACCATTAATTACAACTGGTAACTGAACCTGCTATGGTATACAGCCAAAACTAACACTGTAAACCATGTCTCCGACTTTCTGGAGTCTCTTTGCAATGTTTTCTGCAGAGGACAAGGCCAGTAACTTTTTAAATTAAGCAAACAAAAATGACTGCGGTAACCTTCAGTATATGTGCTTATACAGCCAACCAGCGCACACAGTGATTAATTATACTATCGGCGTACAGGACGCAAGGCAATTTTAGGGGGCATGAAAAAAGTGCTGGTTATATACTGGAAAACACGATGGTGAAAGTGGGTCTTTTACAATGCGGTGCCTGCTGTGCATATCCCAAGGCCTTTTACCCTGGGGCTGAATAACAGGCTCAACCCACTACCCGTCAGATAGATACTGATTTAGCTGTACAGCTGACTGAGGCGCAGATGTTCAATCTCACTGTGCTGGCAGAATTTCCTTAACTTCAAGCAACAATTTTAATTTGATTAACATTTAAGTTTTTTTTTTTGGCTCTGACACAGGATTTTACATTTATCCCATAGACCAAACTCATGACAGTGGGTAAGTGCTTAAAATGTGTAACAATCCTAAGTTTAAGCTCAGACTGAAAAGCAAAGTGAATTCTGGACCAATGTACACTCTAATGTAAAGTTTGGTGACAGATCCAAGTTATAGGAAAAGCAGTATAGATGGTGTGCAACTCTATGACACCATGTTCTCCTGGAAACCATGCTATGAACCATACTGGGGGAACACTATGGGCTGGACATCACATTATTCATGTACATTCATATTCTTTCAGTTTATATCTGATCCTTACAATTTGTTTTCCACTTCACTGGCCATCCTTGGGGACCACTGTTTTAACAGATCATAAGCAGATCATAAGCAAAACGCATAACGCACAACGCATAACGCACAAAGCCACAACACTCGGACTGAGAGGAGTGAATCTGCTTTATGTTTTTATAACAGTTTCAGGAACTTAAACAGAGTTTGTGGTCTGTTTTTGTACACAACAACATAACCTCAGGGTCTTAGCCAATACGAGGTAACCAATGTGCAAAAAAAAAACCCAATTAACAATAAGAAACTTGACAACGTTATTACTCAAAAGCCAGCATTTTAAATGAGAATGCATATGACATACTGCACATTCAGTTCATTTTGATCAATATCAATAAGGCTTGATAGCGCCAATGAAATATTATTAATAATGAATGACTTGTGAAAGCTAATCTGTCAGTTACTGTGTGACTGCAGTGCTGCAGACGCCTCTTCAATAGCATGCTGCTGTGAACGTTCTCTGTACTTTTCTCCCATTCCTTTCCCAGGCATCCAATAAGTAACGCTGCATTACCATGACGATTTCCAAGTGCATGCTCAGGACTCTCTAGTGTAAGGGCAATTAGTGGACCATCACTGCAGTGCCCTTGCTCCATGGTACAATAGGCAACAATAGAGTTAAACATACATAAACAATGGATAACATTTGAAAAAAAAAACAAAAAAAACATCTCACTTGTTTATTTGATGCAATTAAATCATGACTACTGCTAAGGAGGTCCAGCAGGTTTATCTTGATACTCACACGTTTTCCTATGTGGCCATACCTTTCTTGAAGGTGGGGCTTGCTTTTGCCCCCTGAGACAGGGGGACCCACACCCTTGAGCCATTCTGAGAGATAATGACAGTGTTTAACAGCAGGCCCCAGACGGAGAGTGGCTGTTAGCTGTTCTGAGAACCGCGATCAATAATGTGAGGGAACGAGGAAGCCCTCTCAGCCCCGAGACGCCGGGGATGGGGGGGGGGAGGGGGGGGCGAAGCCGTCGAGGTCAAAAAGTAGACAACCGCTCATTTGCGTATCATACGCCCTCGTCCCACGTCGCCATGGCAACAGCATCATCGTGCTCACAGTGCATCGCGCGCATTGAAATGCACTGCACTTTACACAGACCTGTCTTTAGATGTCTGAAGTGGCTCCTTTAAAAGCACATAATATGTTTGATCCATCATGCAAAAGGAGTCTTGCCAATATGAAAATCTGACAAAAGTGTGAGCCGACAGAAGGGAAATCATTAATTGAGAATCAATCGTAGTGTGTTGAATTTTGTAATGTAGATCAAATGCTAAGCTCAGATGCACTCGTAAAATTGCACTGCTCCAGTAATTAACATGTTTTATTGCACAATTTACAGTGTCAGCTTCAATCTTTCAGCCACACGCCCGCTCTCCACTGGTAGATCAGATTAGGGTCTCGCGAATATCAAGATCAGCAGTACAAAATTAGCCCACTGAAAGTCCTCATATACACCTCTATAAAACCGCCAACGGTTATCAGCATAAATCAGGGCAGTGCTGCGTTTGACCTTCCATAATCTAACCCTTTCACCTGTTTTCATGGCACATAGAAGGACTCACAACCTGATAAATATTATAATGATAATGAGATGAAAATACATAGTGTGTGAAGCAGTGATTAGGGAACTGGGGCTGTGTGAATTAAGGAAATATATGTATGCTGTGTAGGTCACCCTAGAGAAAGGTGTCAGATCAGCAAAATAAATAACAATAAGAAGCAAACCAGGTGAAGGCAAAGGATCTAGCTTGCTGTATGTGCCATTTTAAGGTAGGAGGGAAAAAATGTAACTGACGTAGGAAGCCAACGGCGCCTTCTGGATAATGTGAATTTAACTGGCTGTGACCGAGCACCAGTGAGCTCCTCTTTGCGACGAGTGGACCGTTTCAGCAAATTATTCCTCTGTGATGGGTCACATGACTGTGCGGGCCATCCTTCCTGACCTCCAGGTGGAAGAGGTCAGGAATTGCCATACATCATCGCCTCAAATTACAATCTGCCCTGCAGCTCAGCCTCTGGGCACAAGGGCCTCCATTTTGGATCCAGGAGTGACAGTTTCTTAAGCACTTAACCCAGCATAGCATGTTGCAGGTGATTCAGCAGCAGCACATTACAGTCGTTATTGAATCAAGCCTCTCTGACACTGGAGGCCAAACAAATTCCTCTGTGAAAATATGTATATTCACTTAGGCCTGCGGACCTGGGCTCCATTCTGGATCCAAAAGTGGCTGCTTCCTCAGTGTCTTGGCTAGCAAAAGTGATTTAGCACCAGCTCCTTACAGTCAATATGCAATCAAGCCTCTCAGACACCAGAAGGTAAATGACTTCTGCTGTGAAAATATATATTTTTTCTTGAGCCTGGGCACCTGGGCTTCCATTTTGGATCCAAAAGTGGCAGTGTCCTCATCATTTAGCCCAGAAAAGGTGATTTAGCACCAACATCTTACAATCAATATGCAATCAAGCCTCTCAGACACTTAAAAGCAACTGACTTCCTCTGTGCAAACATGATCCAATACATAGATGTTTCTGACAGGCATAGCAAACATTTCCATGAATACAGCACAACCCGCATTAGACTTTATACAACAACATTGTTGAGATGGGAATGGTTTCCAATTGGCAGAACTCTTGGCCTCTTGTTTTATTCCACAGATGTGAAAGACAACTTTGATGCGATGAAAGACGCCGTCCAGATATAAGTGCTCTGATCTAATCTTCCAGTTCCTCTTGTAATTTTCAGGCAATATAGTCTTACTTTCAGAGTGTTAAACACTGTAAGCTACACTGATGTTCTATTCCTTTCAGTGAAACAGCAGATCAGTTTCTGTATAAAACACTTACTCTATCAAAACTTCACATTTAAAAAAAATCAGCTTCAGGTGTCTTTGACTGAAAAATTGGAGCATATCGATAATGAGGCAAATAAAAAACATTTGTTTTTAGCGTAATAATCAGTTCATTTAATATTCCACTTATATATTCTAATGCCGTCCATAGAGGAAAGCCTACTACTTCTTATGAATATGTAATATATCACCATGAAGATCATTAAGCAGAGTATAATACTTACATTTGCAATTTTTCTAACTTGTGGAACGTGTTCAGTGCCATTTTCTAATCAAAAAGAGCACAATTAAATGTGTTATTTAATATCTATTAATTATTTTAATAGGGTGCAACGAATTTTAAGGTAGTAAGTCGATATCTTAGATGACAAAATTTACATAATGAATATTCTGAATATTCACTTATTATTTACTGAATACAGATGACATCCTACAAAATAAGGAGTAAAGCCACAGAACATAAACTGAAATCATCTTATATTACTAAAATCATATAGGGAGATGAATGATGATGAATTATGAGAAATAATAATAATATGGAGTCAAAATGGAGCAAACAAGGATTTTTTTCTGTAACCCCCAAAAAAGCAGTCTCACCACCCTATCAGAGTATCAGTGTCTATATCTACCACAAGCACCTGAAATCCCATCTTCTTCCAGCTACATACACCTGAACTGCCATCTACTCCCACAAACATTCCGAACTTTAACCATACAGTAATTCAACAAGCATCTTCACATCCACATCTACAAAGGCCTGAACTTCCATCTACTCCCACATTGTACATTGTATCCTTCTAACTTCCACACTCACTCTCTGAAATGCAGTATAATATTTCAGACAGAACTGCAGCTGTTAACACATGACACACATCACTAAGATCACTGTTCTAATGAAAAATAATTAGTCACGAACACTTCCATCAGACAAGTAATTAAATAACAATTGACTCATTTTCATCTGTGATTTGTCATTAGAAATAATAATCATAAAGGAACAGAGCAGACCCAAGAAGAGAAATACTGAACAATTCACTTCTTTCTATAAAAGGCAGATTAAAGCAAGCAACTACAGCTAACATGCCTCTATGCCCTGAGAGCCTCATTCACAGACACATCAATGAACTAGCCCATCCATGAAATACAGCCCAGCTGAGCACTGCAGCAACACCTACTTCTCCTACCCTCTGAACATTCACTCAACACCGCAGCGGAAAAGACGAAGCTGTCTTAACATCCGCGCTGAGCTGACTAGCAACAGTGAAAAAAGAAGGATCAGAATAGAATGTAAAATAAACGTTTGATTACTTTGTCATTCTGTTCTCGGCTTGATTTTGATTCCAGACAAGGAATTCAGGGTCGTACCTATCGAGAGACAGGCAGAAAGAAAAAGGTAGGTGTCTGGCAAGAAGGAGCTTGACATTAAAAAAGAAATACTTTTTAACGAAATACTTTTTTTACTTTTTCTCTTGCTGTTCTGTTATTACGTTATTGCTACGTAATTGGTTTCGGACATGCATTACCGAACTAATTCTTTGGGTGGTATATATATATAAATATCTACATATAAACATAAAATTCATTTGATGTATTCGTCAAGAAATCAGTAAGTAATTAATAAGTTAATAAACCTGAAACAGACTGTGCACGTTGTGACATGGAGAGCGGCCAGAAGATACATAGGATCGTGAGTACAGGGAGGTGCACAGCTCCTACTGTTAATTAAAGGGTGGCCTCGTTAACATGCTCCGTGCACGCCTCCTAGCTGCCTAAATACCATAGGCCTCTGGCTGCTCATGTGCAAAGTGTGCAGGAAGCAATGTTGGATAAAGTAAACAGAATAAATGAACAAACAAAAAAAAAATGAAACAAACAATGCTATCCTCTCCCAGGCTTGTGGCCTTCGGACACATTAAATGTGCTCTCGGTCTTGCGTTGCGCTTGTACATGGGTGTGAATTAGTTGTTAGGTTATTAAAAATGTTTTAACTTTAGTTTTGGGGCCTTTTTAATGTTTGGTAAAGGCTTGCTTTTTGTCTGGAGCAACATCTGCTTTTGGCACCAGACATTTAATTGTCAAATTATTTCCTGGTGCAAAATTTAATTCAGGCTGTTCCATCATGTTCGGAGACAACATTTGCTCTTTTAATTAAACTTCTAAGTACCGCTGGACTGTCTACCACAGCAGTATATAGGGCAAATTGTTTTTTTTTTTAATCTTAATTAGTTCTGTGAAAATGTGAAATATAAAGGTGTTGATGCAGATTTTGAAACAAATACATACACAACATTTTTAATTTTGTTTTTCATAAAGCCTTTTACCCATGTGTGCTTATTTCAATGGGAATATGAGTATTTTATCATGCATCCAAACCCTTTAATGAGAGTTAAACATGCACTAGTTCAGCATAGACACTGTTGTATTTTATTATTGTTTTTGACAAACTGAACCATAAGAAAATTCAATCTTAGCTGAAAGTTTAAGGTTCAGATATGGTTTTCAAAGTTAATAAGAATATATCGGCAATAAACTAAATGGATACATAAATGAGGAAAAAAACAACGACATAAAAAGTTTACATTACAAAGCCAGTCAAAACATGAAGGCTTGATTAGGACGAAGTTAATGGAATATTTTTCTTCATGTTTGTGAAAAAAATCTTCAGGCCGGGAAAACCAAAACAAACAAAACAGAGCAATAATGTAATAATTATGTAATAATGGGACCATGCCGATGCCACGTTTTGGTGAAAAATGTTATGATCTCGACCCTCGACATTCTGAACTTCAACAACATAAAGCAGAGTGGGGACGGCCGACTGAAGCATGCTTTTAATTTCATTCGTTATTTTTATTGTTTAGTCTGTCACCCTCCGGAAACAAAAAGCCGGTGTCGTTCGTGGGGGTGGTGACGAGGACAGAGAATAAAACAAGGGCGACAGAGTGATGTGCTTTGCAGGGGAGCATTCTTTTGGGGGGGGGGGGGGGGGTGCCTGTTGGGTGCGTGGACAGCGCTCTCGCTCACCTGGGGTCCTTCTGGATGCTGTCGATGGAGGGCGACCGTGCCAGCGTGGCCTCGGGCGGGAGGGCGGGGCCCGACTTGCTGTAGGGCGACTCCACCGAGGGGCAGTACTGGAGCGTGCGGTAGGGGTCGGCGTAGTTGGCGGCGGGGCCCGAGGCGTAGCTGGCCCGCTGGTACGTCGCCGTGGCGTTCTGGCTCCCTGTGCGCTGCAACGGGACCGAGTCAACACCAGGGGAGGGCGGGGCTACGGCAGGAAAGTAGGGACAGAGCAAAAAGTTCAGGACCTGCTCACAGAACTGGTTCACTGGGTCTGGGGTGGGGGTGGGGGGTGGAGAGGGGCGGCCACAAACACACACGCGCGCGCACGCATACACACACGCACGCACATTCATGGTGAGACCAAACACAAGAAAAGTGGTGACATGAGAGAAGGAGAGAAGAGGTGTCGACACAGAGTCAGAACAGTATGCTGTTACATCTTTCCTCACTGGGGGTGTTTAAAGTACATTACATTACTGTCATTTAGCAGACACTCTTATCCAGAGCAACTTATACAATGCCTTAAATAAAGTGTCATGAAAAGCTGTACAAACAGGATACACCTAACCACTAACCTACGATAAACAACAAGTATCTTTTAAAAGAAGATAAATACTGTACTGTAGGTGCATCATATTACACAGTTAATACGGAATATGTTCCTTTTTACAATGCAGTAAAATCAGCTGTAAGGGCATACAAAAACTATTTTATAGTTACTGCTGCATTAAATGTATTATTAATGGAAAAGCAAAAAGAACAATGTAGAAACTCATGCATGACTGTGGCAAGTATGTGTTTTACAGACATGGGGTTAATTCAAGAAATGACATATACTTCACACCAGCATTTCAGCATTCAGCTCCAAATGCAATGGGAAGTAAAATAATGTATACAACATGGTAAAAAATCCTTCTGAACGTGCATATTTGTGTTGGGTGAGACGAATGCTCTAAATGGATACTAAAGTGAGGGCTCCCTTGTTTTCTATGGCAAGTCACAGACTGCGCAGAACATTCACTGCACCAGAAGGCAATCTTCTCCTCAAGTGTATACCACAGACAGAGAGACGTACTGTACTGTAGATCCAGTTGGCTTTGATTTTGTCCAGACCTTATGTTCACATTCTAAGACCCAAAATATTAGGACAGTCTCTCTACAAAAATGCCCCCACTGCTCATACACATGAACATTAATACAATACATCTAAGTACATGTTCAGATTACAGTGTGACCCTACAAAAACGGCACAGTAACAATAGCAAGAAGTCAAAAGCGCCTAAGTAAACCAATAAAATAACAATAATAAAAGGCCTTCATAGCCCTGCAGGAAAATTAGTCACTGTATTTCCCTCTCCTTTTCCCATTATGTGAGATTAATGCAAGTCGCTGTCTAGAGACACGGCAATGGAAAGATGGATGGACTGCTGGAGGCGAGTGGCAGAGGAGGTCACTTCATGTCTGAGGAGGACGCTGTTGGTGTTTAGAAAACTGGATACGGAGCCAGAGGGCTGCAGGTTGGAGTACTGCGTGGAGCGCTGATGTTGTACCCCTGACTTAAGGTGCTTCACCTGATCCACTTCTGTAAATACCCAGCCGCGTGAATGGATGATACTTTTGGTATCAACTGACTACGGGTACAGATTGCTACATAAATAAATAGCGCAATGGACAAGTAAATGTGCCCATTGTACGTGAGGACAGTGTTATTCGCACAAATGTATGCATACACGGGCATGCCTTTGCATGCCGATCAGGGTGGCTGATAAATTCAGCCGTGAGCAGATCGATAGCAGAGACCGTCATGGCTCTACCCGACTAAAGCTGACGTGAGACCAGAGAGGACATATACAGACAAGTGCTGGCAGGTGAGCGAGAGAATCTAGGTGAGGTGACATCACGGCAGCACAAACACATATTTGTGGTGGTGGGGGGTGGGGATGAGGGGTTTGTGAAGGAGGACTGTAAGACCGATATTAAAATACGTGATTAATGCTGATTTGTCTGGGGAGGGCTCAGTCATTAGGTGAGAATGAAGCCGAAATGAAGGACCATCAGGAAGGTGAGAAGCAGACAGATGAGAAATGTTGGGAATATTACTTTGACACCCCGCTATGGTATTATCACAGCTTGTCAGGGCTGCAAATGGGTATTGGAACCAACGTCTTATTGGAATAGAGTAATGTAAGTGGACATGTGAGAATTAATACACACTATGTAAAATTTCATGTCATATGAGCCCTGCCAAAGTTTAGCAGTGCTGTCCTGTTAAAGGCTTTAAATATAAAAAGTCAGGGCTCACTGTAACAGCAGCCAAACATTAATGATGTCAAAAATTTATACTGAAATTGTCAGGGCTCTGCCCCCTTAGCTGTGGTGTTTTGTTTTCCCCTGTCCATGTGCTCTTGTTTTCCTTGTGTTCCAGCCCCGCCCCGCTCCCCGCCTGGTCCCCGTCCACCTGATTTCCTTATTGCCTTCACCTGCCTGCCTGCCCACCTGCATCCCATCTCCTCGTCACCCTAGCCCTATATCTTCCCTGCGTGTCTCTGTCTTGTTGCTAGTGCATTTCAGTGTTTCTGACCTGTTTCGTCCCTGCCATAGTTTTGTCTCCGTGTTCTGCCGTTATCGCTTTTCCTGCCTGCATCCTGACTACGATTCTGCCTGCCGCCTGGATTCGATTGCCTGATTTCTCGCCAGCCTGGTTCCTGACCCTGTCTGCCCCGATTCCCCGACTTTGGATTTGCCCCCGGACTACTTCTCTGTGCTTTGAACCCTGCCTGTCTCTGACCGCTCTACTGCCTGCCGTTCAAATAAACGCCCTGAACCTGAGGATCGCGTGGTCCGCGTTTGTGTCCCAGTCACTCCCGTGAAAGAAATACTACTGCTAATAATAATAATAACCATAACATCAATAATAATCATTTTTCTTTGGATTCATGAATATTGTAACACAAGACCCAAAATCTAAGAGACCTTTCTCATACATCAAAGTATACTGCATATTAGAAAATTTGCAATAAAAGCCACATTCATTTATATAGGTTTATACATAGTGTACATTATATAACTGACATGTTTAGTCATATCTGTTCTAAATTTTGGACAATGACAATAAGTATTGATTGTATTTTTTTAGAATGCATGGTATGCCATGTGCTGACGTTACCTTTTCAGCAGCAACATGTCAGTCTAATGATATCATCTGTTAACCGGGGTTACTGTCTCGCTAGCTCTGAGCCACGTTGCGAGGAAATCATTGCTGGGATAAGGAGAATTCAGCCTATATCCGTGCCTGGAATAGGGGGGTGTTCCTTGACCTTCAGACTGCATTAGCTTATCTCATCTGCAGGAGTCACCATGATGAGACCCCACCGCAACCCACACACGAGGAGATTCCTCAATAACGCTCAATAAACACATTCACAGTAAAACCACGCTGCACTGGGCAAGCAAGCGCAGGGCCGTATTCACCGTAATAAGAGAGCACCAGAAAAATTACTACTGTAATCTCCCTTGCTTGCTCACCTGAGCCTTACAAAAATGATGTATAATTTACAATCATCTCAGTTACACAAAGACAGAATCGATATTTGATGCCATTTCTTTTTCTTTTTATTCTTCTTCCTCCTTTAAGCAAAGTTATTTTGGAAATATCAAATGTATACTGAGCTTGTCTCACCGTGACAACCTGTGTACTTGCACAGGAGAGACAAATGCAAACCTCTGATACAATTGACAGCTGTCAACAGCTGGTCTTCTCACTGCAAGTCACACAGCACACTACAGCAGAGTGGGTGTTCATTGGAGGGTAGGCACTCAGTCTGGGATGATAGGGATCCCTAGGCAAAGGGAGCAATGGCCATCATCAGCGGGCAAATCAGATTACACGTGGGATACCTCGGTGACTACAGGCAATGCAGAGCCACAGAGCTCTTGGCTGACCATCAGGTGCATGTATCACCAGCTTCATGCTTGGTTCTCAGTTTTCTAAGGTTAAAAGGTGATTCTAGGACAACCATCTGTCTGGGCATCACAAACTGCAGGTTCGGTTTGACCTTGTAATTCACTAATCCACACTCAGCCTAAGTTTTTTTCATTGGCTGCTGATTGGTTTGGATCAGCAGAACATCCCTGTAGTGGAAGCTGAAGGATCATACTGGATCAGTGACTGATTGCATTAAGAGTGAGGAAGCATCGTTGCCTTTTCTTTGTAAGTGCTTCCTCTTGACCATCCTGACTGACCGACCTGCACTCTACGTGTTGAACACAGCGTTAGAGCTATTCGGATACCATAGCCTGTGTTAAATCAATATGCCAGGAGCCAGTGAAGATTAAGAGATTTCATTCCATTGATGTGGTTTCCCTGGTGTCCATTTTAAGAGCCATCACCTGCTTTACAATCATCATAGACCCGGAACCTCTGAACAGGAAGCAACATGCACAAACAGCATGGAGCAGACGGCATGGAGCAGACATTATGCTTGTCCACAAAGGCAACCAACACCTTAGAACTAATCCTAATGTACATCTTGATTACAATTATTTAAATCAGTCTCTTACACTGAAAGTAGCAAAACTGCAAGAGACAAAAAATGTGCCACTGGCTCATATTTGGTGCTAACAGTAGCACATTGATGCTAGACTGAATACGGCCTTCGTGTTCCTCAATGAGGTGAGACATCTGTTTAATAACGACCGTGAAACATATCTACGCGCAACCTTTTCTGTATGTAAAGACGAGGCTAAAAAAGCTCAGATGTTTTGCTGTGCCGCCTCCGTTGGTGAGTAGTGTTCGCTCTGCAAATTTCATATGCCAAGCTAATTCGAAAATCATCACCACAGGTGTGCGAGTTAATTGGAAGGGATTGCCAGTCAGTGACTCTATTTTCAGCAAGGCTTATTAGCTAACGTGTTCCAAACTCAGGGCAGCAAATTTAAAAAGATATGTAAATTGTAAATAGAAATAGATTAGGCTCTTCCGCTGTATTTAAGCTAAACGCAGTAGGTGCATGAAGGGCCCGCACTGCTGCTCTATCACTCTGACATTTTATATAGAGGAGTAAGGGAGGCCTCCCTCGTCCCTACCTCATCTCAGCCTAGTCTCTGCCTCCACCCTGCCTCATTTCAGCCTTGTCCCTGCCTCCACCCTGCCTCATTTCAGCCTAGTCCCTGCCTCATTTCAGCCTTGTCCCTGCCTCCACCCTGCCTTATCTCATTCTCGTCCCCGCCTCCATGCAGCCTCATGTCTCATTGCTGCCTCATCCTTGTCTTGTCACCATATCATCCCTGCCTCATCTCAGCCTCGTCCCTTTCTTCAACCTGCCTCATCTCAGCCTCGTCACTGCCTCCACCCTGCCTCATTTCAGCCTCGTCCCTGTCTCCACCCTGCCTCATCTCTCATTGCTGCCTCACCCTTGTCTTGTTACTTCATCATCCCTGCCTCATCTCAGCCTCATCCCTTTCTTCAACCTGCCTCATCTCAGCCTCGTCCCTTTCTTCAACCTGCCTCATCTCAGCCTCGTCCCTTTCTTCAACCTGCCTCATCAATAGCTTCATCACTGCCTCCACCCTGCCTCATCTCAGCCTCGTCCCTGCCTCCACCCTGCCTCATTTCTCTCTTGTGCCTGTCTCAACCACTGCCTCATCCTTGTCTTGACGTTGCATCGCCCTTGCCTCATCTAAGCCATCTCGTCCATCCCGTCCCTGTCTCATCAGTCCCCGTCCTCGTCCCTCTCATCTTCGGGGGGGGGGGGGGGGGGGGGGGGCTGCTTGAGACAGTAAGTCACCATTCACGTGAAACAGGGTGCAGTTACGGCGACGGCAAGCTCACGCCTTCTGCCATGACATCTCAGCGTGACTTATCGCTGCAATCCATCATCTCTCTGAGAGTGTGTGTGTCCTGCATGAATGCGTAATTGATTGGTCGGTCCGCATCAGTGCAGTGGGCTTACCAAAGGTCACACCTACATACTCACACTTCCACATACCCATCACCTTCACCGGTCACCTGCCCAAACCACACTTGTTGTCCGTGTTACAAATGGGTGATTAACGCAAAAACTGACAATGCGAATTTTGCACTGCAACAATGCAGTGCTTCAGTAATAACATTTCTGTAATAATACAAAAGAGGTTATGGTACATAGGACACTATACACTGATGGCTTTTCTGTGGTTTAAATGTATAATTTTTTCATTACTGTGCTTTTAGTTTATTCAATATATACAGACATGTCTTATTCTCTCTGTCTTGTTCTATTCTATTTTTATTTTTATTTTATTTCTTCATAGCTGCATTGTTTTTGGTATTTATACTCTGTAAGTGAGCAATTTCCAGCACAATAATTTCCTTCGGGATCAATAAAGTTTTATCTTATCTTATCTTATGTCCTCTTGTCTATATAAATTTCTCAAGTAAATTATATACATTTACACGGTCTGCTTCAGGTATTGTTGCCGTGTCATGTCATATTAAGCATTACTGCAAGACATCAGTAAAACACTGAACTCCTCAAATGCTATACAAATGACACAAAAACTGTAGATGAACACGCAAAAACAAGTCACAAATATTGTATGTTTACATGGTCATGGAGAAATAATTAAATGATAGCATACTAGTATCCTTTAAATAATGACAATTTAACATTAGTAATAATCACACTAATTTAATCATTTTAAGAATAGCAATCCCCAAAAGATCTAATTATTCAATACATGTACATTTTGTATTACAGAACAAATGGAAGTCATATTGGAAAATCTTTCCTAATTTGAATGAATGATTTTGCTGTATACTGTGACGTTGAACCCATGCCTGAGAGAGCTGTAATCTTTTGGAGATGTTGATATTGTGACCCTGGTATTGTGGCTCTCTATACCTACGGTGTACAGAATCTCACGTTCTTTCTAAGAATGCAAAGGATGAGAGGAAGAAGCAACACAGCTGTCTCCTCTCAGGAGTCATTTCAGACTGAGAGGGCACATTCCATAGGAGCACTCACTAAAATAAATGTTCCTTCTGCAACTTTATCAGCAGCCCTTATCACTCTTCAAAATGTTTGGCATTGATGTTGGAGGTTTCTATCATTTTAGATTCGAAGAGGTTCAACAAGGAAGAGAGTTTTTTTTTTTAACTCAATTCAACTTTTCTTACAAGCCATGCCCTTTGAAACAAGGTATTTATAAAAACTGGTGCATTGTGGGTTTCTGCATGATCATTTCAATTTCTAAGGCTGAAAGCATTTGATGTCTTTCAAATCCATTCAAATAGGCCTCACTGAATGGCAACAATGCCATACTGCTCAGAAATTCTGAAAATCCAGACTTCACTTCTGATCCTACCTTTGTGAAGGACGAGGGCCCTACTTGAATGCCTCTACCTTCATCATTGTTTTATGCAACAGTTTCAGTCATTTTCAGTAAAAGAAATAGCAGCTAGACTATGAAAGCTAGACTACAACAGTAATGTGGCACGCCTTTTGCTTCCAAGGGCAAGAAAAATGGCTGCTAAAAAATTATTGTGTTCCCCCAAAGTGTTCCATCATGGTAAAAACCATTAGTCAATACCTGATAAGGAACAGCCAGCAGCGACAGATTAACATTGATGTGAAGTGTGCGCACTGTGGATTTAACCCACCCCTACTGGTGCAACTGTGGAATTTATACAGGAGAATACCTGTCAGGAAAAGGTAGACACTCTTCACGGAATGACATTCTGTGGGCACCAAATGATTAACATTTTAAAATTACACCCACAGCAGTGAGAGCTCTCAGCTCTCACAGGTTCTGCTCTAACTCAGGTTTGAGGTCTTGCCTGCTGATGTCCCAGCCTGCTTTGCAATGTCAAAGCCTATTTCATGAACATAGAGTAATTTGCTTTTTGAAGCCATCGTTCTTTCATGACACTCCTTTCAACACAGCTGTTCCTTCTCAATCATCGCCCTTTTAAAGTCAAATGAAAAACTGAACTGGGGGCCTCAACAGCCTTGTGGCAGAGAGTTCGAAACAAATCCGTTTCAAAATAAAGACTTTTCCCCTCAGGAATCGATTTCTTTTCTTGTTTTCAACAAAGAATACAGTATGGGCTGTGGGCACGCTACGCTACGCAAGGCAAGCCAGGCTAAGCTATAGAAAGTTGTCATTCACAGAGACTTTGAAGACAAAAACTTTTTGCCACAGAAAAAAAAACAACTTTCAAATGAAAAGACAAATATTGTAGCGGATCCAGGGCTGACAACAGCTGCCCGTTGAGGGAGGAGGTGCAGCGTGTACATGTATTATTCATTCGTGTTGAGACAGCGGAGAACGGAATGGCTTTGACACACATCCTTGGGAGAGGCAGTGGCAGAGCCTGGCTTCTGATAAACTATTTGACTTTGAGAAGTTACCCGCCCACCAGCACAAACTTTACCTCAGATTCCCTTTCATACAATTAGAGCTCTTTTTGCTGGGATGTTTGATTCTGTACACCAGTGGATGTATTTGTTTACAGGTGCCACGCAGTCCACTGTTTTGAGAGTTACCAAGGCCTCTTCTCAATCTAAGCATGATGTTGTTCGCTCCTTTGCTGTAAGCGGGGAACCAAAGTGTTGTTACAGGCTATTCAGCATCCCAGAACAAAAATTACACAAGAGGGTGAAAAACATTTTTTTACTCAGTTAAGTGATCTGAGGTTGGACTGAATGAGATGCATTTCGGAAACACAAACAGACTAAATCTATGGTTGAGACTTTTGCTGCTGCATAAACCATCTCAGAAAAGCTCCAAACAATCAGGTCTGGCACCGGTTTAGTTTGAAATGGGCTGACACGCTGCCTTCCTGTGAGGCACCGCGCACTGTGGAGCCGTCTTAATCCTGTCTCCATTTTGGAAATGCGACTTCTCAGCACTCTCTCATCTCGTCGCATGCACTGCTGTCCTTGAACTGCACACACACCAAGCCTAATTGACGTGATTGAGGGTGAATACAAATGCAGGATTTTTAAACAATGAATGCATGCAAATGGGAGAAATGGCTTGAAAGGAAATTGGAGTTAATATTTCCACAGAACTCGGCAGTGTATGTTTCACCTTATGCACTGGTAGGCTTTTGTGAATATAAATGTATTTAAATCCCTTGCTAAGTATACTTGTAAGGATAATAATGTTGCTTCACTGTTATATTATTTCTGCAGTATATAGTCAACAGACTCTAATGTGCTGGGGTCTGTGTTCAAGTTTGCGTTTTGATCTGAGTTTCAGTTGATCGAATCAATTGATCTTTATTTAACCTGTCCCTTTAAGGAAGACAAGTATTTCTAGTGTTTTCAGGAGTTAAGCAGTTTGCTTTAGCAGTGACTGACCAGGGTGGGGCAAGCCCAGGGGAACCACTAGGGTTAGGGTTAGGGTCTGAGAATTGCTGGAATTGATGGTAGAGACAATTCCTTTCAATCTTCAAGATTATTGGGATTCCACCACAATTATAAGCATCTTTAGAATTATCATACTTTATTAGGAGGGGTTTCATGACCTTTGTATCTTTAAAATGTGTGCAATCAATATTTTACAGCATAGCCACAATTCTTTATTTGAATATGTTTTGCAATAGATCTGACTCATCGCATTTGAAGGACATTCTTGGACAGAATCTACTGGGTAAGACCTTATGGTTAATTTTAGATTTCACTTAGGGTCATAGCCATACATTGTTAGTAGACTCCTCCCCCTTTTCACAGGAATTGCCAGTTGTGCATAATTAAGTTAGTCTCACTCAACATCCTCAACACTTGAGCCAGAGTGTTGAAACACAGCAGCCACAATCTTCCCAAACACTCGCATGCAGCCAATAGCTATTTATCACCCTGAAGTTCAACAGTGAGAACAGCAGGGCAAACACTGAATGCAGGAAAGGCACAACCCCGCTGACATCATCTGAGCAACTCCAATGTGTGTTGATGTGCCACTAGAGGGTGCTATTGAGGCATATGATGAGGGGAGCCTGGACCCACAGAATCCAAATGGAAAGGAGCCAACTATGTTCCATCACTGTGGAGACCTGGTTATTTGTCAGCCAATGACACAAGCCAGACTGAAAATCCAGCCTTGGACTGTAAAAGCAACCCTTTGTAATGGCCACTCAAGCATCTGACAGAGCCACTCAGGAGGCCCCCTGTAGTGTTTTTCATACTGGTATTGTGCCTGTGGAATCGTTCGTTTACATTACATTACATCACAGCTTGCTTGTAGGCACTTATCTACAGCGACATACATAGCTTTCAGCTTTTACTTTATTCATTTATGTAGCTGGGTATTTACCGTGCCAATTCAGCTTAAACTGTGTCCCAGGAACCAGGGAATCAGCAACTATATATGCATACCAAAATAACCACGAAAAGCCCAAGTACAGTACAAACAAGGCTGGTTGGAATACATCACCCACCACAAATATGCAAACACCATCCAGCATCACCTACAGAATGAAACTAAAACAAGCCCTCCCCCTGTTCCGATGTGTACAGTATTAATTGCAGCTCAGGGGCCTGTGAGTGACACACACATTCTGAGAGCAACAATGTTATGTCAAGCTTCCAATTCAGTTTGCAGATGGTTGTGATTTTCTCCCTTCAAAATATTGATTTATGATTCATTTGCTTGCCAGAACCCCTGATCCGAGGCAGCCTAGCTCACGGCTCAGTTTAACACATGAATCATTACGCAGCTGGATGTTTACTACAGCTGTTGAGGTTAAGTGCTCAAGGTTGCACTAACAATGCGCACACCTACACCTCCCACATTGATTCACACACATTTTACCTCTTAAACTTTCCCTCCACAATTTTTTTCGAAACTCCCGACATTCGGGGGAAACATTCGGGGTCTGTTATCAGCTTTGATTTATATCACTGCCGTAGCGGTCGAACGAAACGTTTGCAAGCACATCGAATATCGCTTCATTCCGCCACAGGGGCTCTTCAGCATGCTCTCCCCTCTGTGTCTCCTGTAATTGGCTAGGAGCCAGGATCATCTGAATACCCACTGGTGAGGATCCAATCCAGTGCTTCCAAAGACAGCGGCTCACAATGACTTTGCCTTTCCTTGCTTACAGGGAAATGAGAGCGTGAAAAGCATGGGTATTCTACGTCGTGACAAGATATTCAGCTCCTGTCCACCGTGCTTCATTGTTCAGGAGGTTCATGCTGGTTAGCAGGAGGTTTCAGGGCTGTGTGCTTTGCTAGTTGTGTATGTATGTTATTTTAGACCACGCCCCTTCAACACTTATCAGAACATCAGAACACTTAACACTTCAATGGTGGCAGGGACAACACTTTCAGAGCTGTACATCTGGTGAATATTTAAAATTTATTGTATGTGGTAAGCACATAAACCAGGTGCCATGCACTAGGGATTCTGGGAAACACAGCTTACTCGTGGTAACTATCTGCTTTCGGTGGGGTGGAGGGTGGGGGGGCACTAAATACTGAATGTTGCCCTGTAACGCGTGTAACGAATGGCCCATGTTCAACCCCTCCCGCCAAGAGAAATGTGTACTAGAGTCCGCCGAACAGGCCTTCACCGTTTCCCCAATACATTTAAACAGCTTTTATTTCCTTTTCGCATTTGGCAGGAATCCAAAAGCAGCCTCTTAATGAGGTCTGGCCTTGGAGCACAAAATAAAAAAAATGAAAACCCAGCGAGGCCAAAGACTCCCGCCTCCAGCTGGTCGTGCCCGTCACCGCGTGTCCCCTAGCATCCTGTGTGTGGTCTCGTGCTCGCCGGGCAAGCACACCTTGCCAGGGGCGGTCCACGCCCTTCAACGACCTCCTTTCAAAGCCTTTCCGGTAGGCTCTCTGAAATGGAGCGCCGAGGGTCTGTGTGCAGGTGGTGCCCGGCTCCAGACAATCTGCTGTGTTCCTGTCACTGAATACCTGAATATGCTGAGTATCCATCTTTCACTTCACCATTATGTTTATTCGAAGGCACAAACATTTACACAGTACTGATAGCTTGTAAACATCTGATAATTTTGCCTTTTTTTTGAGAAAAATTTGATTTCGATTCCCATCTCAGGTTCAGGAATGCAACTCCCACTTGTAACTTTGCATCTGTGGGAAAACAGGATTCAACGCTCCAGTTTATGATGCAGGTTCTGGGGGTGGCTGAGTTGTAAAGGCAAGGGCCACCTGCAGGTTTTGCTGTGTACTACGCAGCTGGTCCCGTGTATGCTAAATCATAGTGACATCATTTCCTCCTTTTGTGTCCATGATCTGATATCACAATGGCCCTAAGCCTCTACGTTTATGAGGAGTGGACTGTATCTGGTGTCCAATGTTCCCACACTTCATATGTAGGATAACATGAAAAGATTTGAAAAAAGTCAGCCTAGACCCACTCTGTCAATTACCTCAATGGCAATGTCTCCATTTTTTAGGTTACAGAAACCTGAACATCAATTACTATCATAATGTTATCAGAAATGGACATCATAAATGGACATACATGACCATTTCTGCCCAGGATAATGCTTGATTAAAGTAAAAAGCCTAACAAATACATTGCTTTCTGTTGGCCTCTGCGATGAGCCAAAGAGCTAGAGTTTGCAATCTGAACAATCACCATTAATCACTTGCTACTGACAGGCTAGAGAAGATACTTATGTGGTGATCCAGAGATAACATTCAATAACATCAGTTCCAGAGATAATTATCTCGGGACCTCAAGATAACAAATGCCGAAAAATATGATTTATGATGGTCTCCACAATCCTAGACTGTGCGTTTTGTTTTAAATGTCATAATAAAAGCCAATAGGGCTAGGTAATTAAGATCTGAAGGGGTAATTAGAGCGTGCTCGTTGAATATGCTCCTGATTGTCACACAAACTAGGCAAGCCAAGGAAACTAGAGGACACACACAGACCTAAAACTGAAGTGCCCCCAACAGATTAAAAAAAATGCAATTGTGAAGCAGAACTGAGATCTTTAGACTGTGCCTTTTCCTTGACCTGTGACTTCTTAAAGGCCACAGAGAGAGTCCTGCAATTAAATGACAACAGGGAAGAATTAAACCTTCAGACCACCCCACCCCCCATTCTCAATAAAGAGCGCTCTTCAGAGGAGAAATGTATAGCTGCTTCAGACTGCTTGAACGAGGATAGAGAGGGGTCTACAAGGCCTTCGGGCGGTGGTACGAAAGGGCTCTTCAAGCTGTCAGTCAAGCTGAAAAATCTACAACAAGCTCTTAGGACAAGCACCGAGCATTTGGAGGGACAGATATGGTGTGCCACGAACCAGATATCAGAAGACAGAATAAATATGTTTAATTCATAAAAATGACCAGTAAAGCTGATGATGTGTGTAGGGTGTTAAGTTGTTTGGCTAATGAAGCAATTTAGCAAACACAAACACAAAAAGCTTGAATTATCTGTCTTCCACGTCCTTGGGAGTACATTAGACTGTTTAATTATGTCAACCCCATTAGGGAATTTAATTGCGACATATATGCATTTACCTCATTGTGAACCAATCTGTTGCTCTGCACTGACTTCAGTTCTCTTTCAGCCTAATGCTATTTGTAGCTATACTCTGTATACAAGCCTTAATGGCACCCTGCCAGGCCAGTCCTATGGTGTATGCCATAGTGTTGCATAAAAACATTTTATAATCTTTTTATTTGGAACCAGAGGGCTGTGATCTATGTTAAATCGGTCAACAAGCTCATAAGCATTTTACGGTGTATTCCGGCACCGGTTCGTGGGGAATGCCAACCGCCACAGCATGAGGTGGTGTTCTTACACAGAGCTCGCTCTTTTGAGAAGACATTATACAGTAGGACACTGATCAGTGAATCCTGTCCCTCATGCTAATGCTAAAGATTAATTTCTGTCACATTAGCGTCTTTGAAGAAATCAACTAATGAGCTGTGAAGTCACGAAAACAATTGCATAAATAAGGCCGCTAATGGGATCCACACAGCTAGGAAGGGAAATCAGAATGAACTAAGTGACTTGTTGATGCAAAGCGATCCATCTATCTGTCAGTCCATTGTATGCGTTTCAAATCCTATGGCATTTTTTCAGACTCTCTTTGCTTGGCACTCAAACAAATACACACACTTGTCCACCCCATGGTTCTGTCGTGTGAGTGTGTCCAGTGGGTGTGTCTGAGGGAGGGGCATTCCTTACCCGTGCTGGTGCGGTAGGCCCCGGGGTGTCCCGGGGGCAGGGGGTCACCCTGGCTCTGACTGAGACTCCTCAGGGGGGGCTTCTGGTACACCCGGTCCTCGTAGATGGGGTCGATGTGATGTTCGGGGGACTGAAGGGGCCGCAGTTCTGACCCCAAGTGGCTGTGCTGACTGCTGTAGGACCCCCTGGACCCTGGCCCGGGAACAAGAGCAATGTGACACGGCCGTGATGGGCTTATAACCAGAGGGTTGTGGGTTAAAACCCAGGGCAGGGCAGTACTATTGTATCCTTGAGCAAGATTCCAATCTGGCTAGTCTGCAAAGATGTAAGCCTTTTAAATCTCCCTGGGTTCTGCCATCTGCTAAGCAAATACACAATTTAAGGATTCTTTTGAGCACTTCCATACTGAATCATTATTAAACCTGATGTGATATGTGAATGCGGTTTGGATACATAATACATTTGAAAAGTTTGATGTTCTGTTTTCTTTGTTTATAACCTTGAAGTAAAATATAGGTAAAATATAATCATATATATAAGGCTAATTTGACAGCATTACTAATGCTGTGATTGCAAAAAAATGTTCTACTACTGAATGTAGTTTTACAGTTAATGAACTTTGAATCACAACCTAAAGGCAACTAGCCAATTGGCCATCCATATCACCCACAGTGCAGAAAAAAAGTAAACCAATCAGTAACTTTCAGCCTCTTAAGCATGAACACATAGATATCTCAGAAAGAGTGTGTTCTACTGCAATTAAAAGTCATGAGGAGATGGACTCACTGACCACTAGAGAAACGAGGGATAGCAACACCACCCAGGCAATGCAATCTACGCATCACTGGGCAGCTCTGAAAAGGGCAAGACCCTGTCAATCTGAACCGCGCAGGAACATGCTCAAGTGGAGGTAAACCCCAGTCCGCGTTCATAGCCGTGTGCTCATGTCACCAACGGACAAAGGGAAGCAGGAGGAGGTAAAAGGACACGGTTCGTCTGTCACCGATGCATTTCACAGCAGCTGGCGGACACCAGAACAGGTAAAGCCTACCCACAATTCACAGCACCATGGCTGTGGAAACAAAGCTTAACTTCCACTGAATAAACCTTACAGGACAGCAGCTCGAGTGGAGGCACACTGACCCAGATGGGTGCACTCTGCTGGTGTTCCTCACAGCTGCGATGCCCCGAAATGACGACAGCTCTGCCACAACTGGCTTCTGTTGTGACTCTCAAGACTTAATGTCCTTGGGGATTAATGACACAAACCAGTCTCCTCTTATGAACCTGAGCCCCCGGCCGCTGCAGCACAAAGGAGAGAAAATCTTACGCAGCAAATCCACAGTTGGGAACGAGATACTTAACACCCATCACGGCTTCTCCCACAACTGCCTAAAGATTTGATCCACCTGGGGCGCACTCAGTCAAGTTGGCCTAATAAAGCATCAATAGGAGAATGCTATGGGGATTTCCAGGAGCCTCAAATGCACAAGTAGTTATGGACTGGAACCAAAAGGCTCTAGGTTCATTTCTCAGTTTTCACCATATCGAAATGAATGCAACCTGCGCTTGCAATCTATGCGGATGGGTTAGCGGAGCTGTATCAGAAAAAAATCTTTTGACAAAAGCAGGTCTAAAACACGGCTTGAATTCTATCCTCAGATTCGTGTTTGCATTTACATTTAGTCATTTAGCAGATTTACCTATCCAGAGCAAATTTTTAAAAAGTGCATACAGATACACAAGTAAGAAGTCGTGCCTCTAGCAATAGCTTGTTAATGTGTATCGAAAGGCTGAAGAGACTGATCGCTTCAAGCAGGGGCCCTTCATTATTACTACCTATACAGAGCGCTCGAGAACACAGTGCAGACTGCCAATATGAAAAGAAAAAAGCGATACAACCTTTTATTACCAAAACAGAGACATCATAATCAATTAAACACAAACCACCAAGTCAATTAAAACACAACAACTGAGTGTCACAAACGACTCTCATCTAAATCTTAATCACATGCTTTTGTATTTCAATGAAACTGAGGAAATGCATTCAGATGTACGTCGTGGTGCAGCCTGGGACTCTAAGAATGAATAAAATGAATTGGGGCAGCAGTGTGATGTAGTGGCAAGGAGCATGGCTCATAACTCAAAGGTTGCTGGTCCTATTACACTCTGGGGCACTGCTGCTGTGACTGTTGGGCAAGGCACTTAACCCACAATGGCCTCGGTAAATATCCAGCTGGCTAAATGGATAACATGTAAGAGGTGTAACCTATGTACGTCACTCAGCTAAGCGACTACACGTAAATGAAACTGAGGGATGATATGTAATTTCCCCCCAATGGCCACAGGGGGCGCTCACCTGCTAAGCTGCCAGGTCTCTGCAGAGTGGCGTTGGCGAACAGGTCGTGGGAGATCTTGTACTGGTCAGAGGAGTGCACCAGGCGCTTGGTGGGCGACAGCGTGGCGTAGCTGACCTGGTGCAGCGGGGAGGAGCCGCAGGCGTTGGGCGGGGACGACGACACCATGTTGATGGGCGAGCTGGTGCTGTAGGACTTGGCCAGGCGGCCGGGCGACTGCTTGGGCGAGGAGGAGGAGGAGACGCGCTGCAGGGTGGCGTAGCCGGGCGCGTCGGAGGCGGAGCCCAGGCGCTGGAGCTTGGTGGGCGAGCCCGAGGCCCCCAGGGAGAGGGGCGAGCTGACCCGCTGCGCCGGCAGGGTGGCGCAGGAGTAGTAGGACGAGGTGGCTGGCTGTGAGTCAGGCATGTGGAAGGCGCTGCCGTGGCTCGGCGCGAAGGAGTCGCGCGACTGCGGCTGGGCGGGGTCGCCGGAGGCCAGCTGGGCCGCTCGGCTGGACGTCACCTGGGAGACGGGAAGAGGTGCGGTGTCAATCATGATGCTCACTGTGCTATCACGGGTATGCTAATCGTCCTGGATCAGCTGATAATGTCCTTATCATTAGGCAATAGGGCTATATATTTAGTATATACACACATGCACGCACACAGTTTCTGAAACTACATATTACAACAGATTCAGATGAATTCAGATGAATTCACAATGAATACATACTCTCATCCGCAATGATGAAAGTGAATCTGAATATGCGCCCACACACACAAAACATGCACACAATCAAGTACATGCACACATGCACCAAGCAGTCTGAAGATATACACACACATTGAGAGCCTCGTAAATTGATCTCAGTGAGCCAATTCATGATGACACTGTTCCATTAAAATTAATTTTATTCTCTGCACGTTAGAACAAAAGAGCTGTTTCTGCAATACACATTGGAAAAAACCTGAAACCCAATTTGTCTCATTGCAAAGAAATTCATGCATTTTTAGTACATTTATTATTTATGTGCAAATACAATTTGGAGCAGCATCTTATGCTTTTCCAAAGCATATGACCTGCATAGTGATTCAGCAACAACTACAAACACAGTACGTGTGCATGCATGCGCGTAAGTGTATGTGTGTGTTTGTGTGTGTGTGTGTGTGTGTGTGTGTGTGTGTGTGTGCGTGTGTGTGTGTGTGTGTGTGTGTGTGTGTGTGTGCTTGCTTTGGGGCTCAGAATGTTATGGTGGCTGCTCCAGGAGCAGAATCAGTCTACATACTGCATGAGAAAACTGATTAAGTACCATCATTTCTCTTTAGCATTACCTCTGTCTATACGGAAAGTTTAATCTAAATTCATAAACACTACAAATGCTTTCAAATAAAAATCTGACACATACATACTCAGCTGCTGAGATGCCCCTGTATTTCTGTGTTAGTTCCATCTTAGTGTCCTTCCAAGCCAGGTATTCAATTTTTCTCTCTCTCTGTCCCTCTCCTCCCTCTTTCCTCCTTGACTCACCCCTTACTCCCTCTCTTTCTCCAATGGGAGAGAGTGTATCACTCCCTCCCTCCATCATACCATCCCTCCCTCCATCCCTCTCCTACTCCATCAGCTCACAGACCCAGGCTGACCCGGTTCACCGGGGCTTCGTCTGCCTCAACGCCAAGGCAGCAGGTCACCAGGGACGGGACCCCAGACCCACCTGGTTGTAGCTGTGGACCGCCCCGCCGACCTGCCCACTGCGGGCGGGGAGCTGTGACGCGGATGAGTCGCTCAGGGCCAGGGTCTGGCTGCTGTGGTAGCTGGCCGTGAATGGGAACGACCCCTCGGGGTTGGAGTTGAGCTGCAGTGCACTCTGGGATAGGAGGCTTGGCCCTGTGATGAGAGATAACAGAGAGACAGCGCTGAGACGGGGAGCGAGTGCATTATTAATCAGGGCTGAGGCAGAGAATTTATCGAGTCCCCATGTGTTGCCTGAATGAGCCGCAGATAAAGGTAATCAGAAACCTCTGGTTCTCTCCTCGGCTGACTGCAACCGGCTGCACGTGGACTGTATCAGAGCCTTCTCTCATTTAGCCGAATCAGAACCCATTTGACTGCGGAGAGACAATGTTTCATCATCCGTTCGCACAGTTGTGGCATTTTCCTGCATTCCCTTGGTGCGTAACCACATTCATCAAAACATGCTTGGTTAAATCACAATTTCACAAGCATCTTCACCCAGTGCTCTTCTCTGCAAAACAAATCAGTAACTTACTAACACCTACCTATAATATCTATATCTCATTAAAGACTGGCATTCACTTGTGATTTTTCTAGTTTCATTTTAAGTCAACAATTTTTTGACACTAGAAACCAGTGAAGAGAGTTAGTTGTAAACATCAAGCCTACAGCAAACAGCAAGTCAACAGCCCCTCGCAAGGCCAATGTGTAAATGCTCGATGCTGCAAACCAAACACTTTCCCTAGGTTTTTTTGTTTCTTACAAAATCGCCACAGCTGGCTTTCAAGAGAGACGCAATGTGAGGCCTCCAAAACAGCAGCCGTTTAAAATGTCCGCGAGGCTTTATGAGAGAGATGCAGATGCCACCCACGGGACCCCTCCTCAGCCCGCAGCCACGCCTCTCCCTGAATTTACACCAACACAACCCAACACAACCCACATTGTCACACCATGCAATATCGGCAAAAAGCCAGGAACAGTCCACTCAATACATGCATTCCACTCAAAGGAACCCTTAGATCTGATAAACCTGAGAGAGACAAGACTCTTTTGTCCCAGCTCACAGTAAGTGACCCTCTTACATGTGTATTTGAGATTAAGATAAAGTGCAACTGCTGTGTACAAACGCTGCAACATGCTACCAACAGACGTTAAAAGTGCGTGTTGTTTGTGCAATTACACTTGTGCAACAATTGTGATGCATATGCGTGTAGTAGCTATACAATACAATATAGTTACACAGTAGTATGATACCAACTCTATTAATCAGAGTGAAACTGATCGTATTGCTTTTTTCAGTTGGAACATTTATTATAGAGCCCTGAAAATTGTACATTCCCTCCACAGCAGTATGTGGTCTAACCATTAGCAACATTTCAGCAAGCACAGCGCGTTCTGGCTGCTACGGCAGCTTCCTGCCAATATTCAGAGAAGAAATAGCTTTCCCTAGCAAGAGCCCTTCAGAGCCTTCTTTTTAACCCATTTCCTACGCCACCAAATCATCCTAATCTTTTCAGCGGACTGAAATTGAATTTGATTGCCTCTCCGCAATTATTTGAGATTTTATTCTGCCAGCACCTTTGCACTTTTGCCGGAGTTAAAAAGGGACCTTTGGGCTGTAGTCAAGCATAATTCACAGGCCAGGTCCTTGACAAGATGCGTCTCATGCTTTTCAGAAAGAATCCATTCGTGAAGCCGACAAAGTTGCAGCTCTGAGAATAAAAGCGTGTAAACAACTGCCTGGGATTCAGATGCTTTTTTTCCTTTTCATAATGTGTGAAAAGATCTCAAGGACACCATTCAGCGTGATTGCATTTTAGCTCAAAATCTACAGGCATGAATGCATGGGGATGTCAGGGATGTTTTTTTTAATGTGAAGGGGGGGTATGCCCTCAGTGTATTGCTACACTGAGACAGGGTTTCAGTCCTGAAAAAATTTCAGTGTGTTTTAAAATGCTAGCCATACCACAAGTTACACGCTTCTCACTGTTTCAATATTGTCCCTGTTCCATATGTGAAACTACTTTTAATTGGCTAGCGATAAGATAAATATAATTCCTGAAGCTTCCAACATCACATTATTCTAAATTAGGATAATTATGGGAAGGGATTACAGAGCTAACATTTTTTGGCGAGAAAGAAGTGGCTTTACAAATAGTGTTGTCACCAACATGATGCGCCAATGCCCTGACTGAGTAAGCCATGACTGAAGTAACACAATTCCACCACTAGGGGCACTAGGGTGGGAAGGGCTGCCAGAGGAGGAGCAGCCAGTACAAGCAGTGCCTGCTTAGACCTTGTTCTTTCAGCACCATTCCCCAGATCAGATGATTAGCGTTCTTACTGTCGCCTGCAGAATACTCCTGGGGGTCCAGAATCCCAGACTCCTGCAGAGACCTGATGCAGGAATCCACCAGTTCCAGGCCTGTAGTCAGTTCATCCTCAATGTCTTTCTGTCCGTCTAGAAACACGAGAGAAAGGGGGGGGCGTTTAGCCACACCTGGTGCACAGGGCAGCCACGGGCGCAGCTAATAGAAGAGGTAGAAATCTCGACTCTGGATATAAGCCTGCTTCACTTCACCTGTTAGTTACTGCTTTCTCTCATCTATATTAGACTCTACACCACCATTTTCTAAGGCTATAGCTAGAAGGCGTAAACAGGTCTTTAACCTCCACATTACACCAACAACAGTTATTCCAGTGCACCACGTATACACTAATAATGAAAAAACATTAGATGATATGTCACTGGCACCCACAAGGGTATTGAGCAGAATGGCACGTGACTTTGAGCAACTATCTGGAGTACAAGCTCAGCCTGACACCGACGACACATTTTCGAAAGTGGTGAAGACAAGTCACACCACGAAAGGCTGATGAAATTCACTCAAAACATTAAATCTAGAGAAAATATCTAGAGAAACCTCTACCACTACCATATTTGGTGTGGGCGTGGCCAGGGACACAGAGCCATGCCTAGCAGTTGTCACACATCCCTGATGACAGTGCCCTTCAGGTGTAAAAGCTTAAACATACTGTGCAGTCCACGTTCTAAGAAACACATTGATTATGACCATTACAACATACTGCTTTTATTAGAAAGATCCTGCCATTTCCATTAGTTTGGCATCACGGCCATTGTGTATCCGCACCCTACTTGTTCTGGTTGCTTCTGTGATGCACACGCTAATGTACCTCTGTGTGATAGCCTTGCAGGTCCCCCTGGATACAAGTGTCTGCCAAATAAACAATACTAAATAATGCATAGTGCCTGTTGGATGATATCATTGTAACTTTCTTTGTTGCGGTTGATTCTCACAGCCCCTCCCTGTGTAACCTGTAGTGCTTGTATTTGATGTTTTAGGGAGCAGACTTATTTTCACAGTATTTAAGTCTGTCAGTTAAAGGAATAAGTGTCTGCCCACAATCTGATGCTCCCTAAAGCGTGTGATAAAGAGTAAAGGGCAGCATGTCGACCGCCTAAGTCTTGGTCTGCTTTTAAGATGAATGCTCGTTGTGCCAAGAGGGGATACTCGTTTCCCTTCTGTATGATGTCCTTATATCCAGCATCTGCAAATTTCTTCTACAGTATCTCCTCAGTACAGGTGTGGTTCCCCTGCCGTTTATACCTGCTGATTATGGCGTCTGTGAGAACACAGCCATATGGCATGCTTCACCATTCGGAAAATGAGGCTTTTTTACATGTCAGATTATGAATCGTGACAAACATTCAAATGAGGCAACCTGAAAATCTTGTATAGTTGATGAAAAGGAGGAGTCTTCTTTTCACAGATACTGTCACATCCTTCCTTAGAGCAACTGGAACTATCATTAAAACCAAAATTGCCTGGTTTGTAGTCTAGTGTGAAACAGACAAGACAACCTTCCAATTAGTTCTTTTTCATGAAATGATACGTTATCATCAGGCAAATCTTGCTTTGCAATAATTCCAACAATTACAGCAAACTGATATCTGCGATACTGTATGCTTGCTGTGAGCCAATTAGGACAAATATTATACTGTAGCTGATCCTTGCTATGAGAAGATGTTTTAGTGAAGGTGCAATGTAGGTAGCCAAAAGTATAAGGACTGAGTATCCATGTATCTCTACACTCCAATAAGTGAAAGGGTTCAAATGGCTTTTCCACTACTGTTTGACTTCTTGGTTTACACTGCAGTGGTCCTGCAAAGCTATCCCAACCTGATCTCATCACATGACAACAGCAATAAATCACACCTCTTTTAATTAAAACACATCAATTTAATAAAGCCGTTCATATTTAGCTTAAAGATATGAAATCTAAAAAAGATACTACAAATTCTGAGTACTGGCTAAGTGATCCTATACAACATAATACCACTGTGGACTTGATCCAGCTAATCACTGACTGTCTTGAAAGTAGGACATTACTGAGAGGCCATACTGTGAGGTCATGCGTACAGTAGAGCAGACACTGCTATTTACTATCACTACTCCAGAATGTGATGAGAAAAGGAAGATTGATGACAGATGTGCGTACCTTGATTATTCCAGCGAAACTGTTCATCTGCGGAACTGCAAAAGAGAAAAAGGGGCAAAGGTCTGTCAGCAAGCGTATCAAGACAGACAAGGCACATCACACCAATGCAGAATCACAACACCAAATCATAACTGCAGCCTAATAGAAGGTCATAAAAAACACAGAACAACATAATAGACGCCTTATATGAGAAAACAAAACCTAGGGAGTGTTAAGTTGGACATGTTAGCACTAAAGGTGTAACTGGGTGTGTGGCCTCTTAAGATTATTATGCATTTGCATCCAGTCTGCGCAGCTTTAAACAAATTTAAACAAATCAATCAATGCTTATGCATGGCTTTGGAATGTATTTATAATTGACTGAATTCCATTCAGATGCATGAGCCCTGCGCAGAATATTGGATTTCCCCATTCGAAATCAATACGGACACACTGTCGGTTGGCCTGCGGCACCCCAATAGGCCAAACGTTGTTATACGGGACTAGACGCCTCTCTTCTGCCGCCCTCGGGGCCAGAGGCCGGCCTCTACATCATGCTTACAGCAGACATCCATTCATCATCCCACATCATGCGACAAACGGGAAGATGCTTAGACCGGGAGTGTCTCCGATTACACCACAGTGCCGGATCGCCAGGGAAACAAACTGCTGCATGTTAACACCGGTCCTTGCGCACTTTCCCAAGACTGCTTATTCCTGACATTACATTACATTACTTTACATTACATTACATTCATTTAGCAGATGCTCTTACCTAGAGCGACTTCCAGGACAAGAGAACAGAATGTATCCATTCAAGTTAAACAAGCAACTGTGTCAGACCAGGCTAACGACACTCCCACAGCAGTAAGTGTGAGTATAACACCATCCAAGCGCTACCACAAGTTCATTTGTCCTCACCTGAAACTAGACAGGTTAGAAACTAAGGGAAGCCAAGTACATACACTACCAAACATCACACAGTCACTACATCACAATATCCACAACTCATCGCGATACTACACATAAAATAAGCAGCAAGTAATACATGTAAGCAGGTGTTAGGGGGTGGGGATTGAGGTGGGAACAAGATGGGAGTCTGAAGAGGCAGGTCTTCAGTCTGCATCAGAAGATGGCCAGTGATTTCGCTGTCCTGACCCTGACGGAAGTTCATCCCACTGCTGGGGGACCATTGCAGACAGGCATGTGGCTAAGAGGAGCAACTCCATCGGGAAGAGATAGTCAGTTGCTCCAAGGTTTCAGGGCATAGTGATCCTCTTCTTATGGGGCTACAAGACTCAGGGACTCTCAGATCAGTGCATTGTGGGACAGTGGAGGCCTGGAAGGAGTGTTTACATTCAGTCGACTGCCCTCACCTGTATTCTGTATCCAAACTTCCGGTAGAGCTAGAAATGACTTTGTCACCTTTTGCTATATGCAGCCTGACAATGGTGGAGCGAGACCGAAACACTGCAGTTCGTGATAAATCAGAATAATTGGAGGCTGTTCTGCACCCTGATCTTTTCACTTTTGATGTCTTCTGGCAGGGCAGGGTGAAGCTGAAGTGACGGGGATATTTACAGCACACAGTCTCTGTCGCAGGCTTGGACAGCCGGGCAGAACACCTGCGCTCTCAGCTCAGTCCTGAACTTATGACATCACCAAGGTCAAAGGTTAGGTAGAGGGGGAGACCTAATGGATAATAATTCTCTCCGCTCCCTATGTGCCTCATCAGGGGCCTGGGGTAGGACACCAACAAAGTGATTAATCTTTGACTATCAAGGAAAGTGTCTGCTTTGACCAGCTAAGCACTCACTAAGTCGACAGATCTCACAGTGATTGACAGCTGCTTGGTCTTATACACTCAACTGAATATGTCTGCTGGCCTCACCTTCCTCAGAGATCAACCTCTAGGTCCCACCACCAGGAAAATACAACAAAAGACCTAATGTTACACACATAATGACCTCTGACCTCTGGCCTCTGGCCTCTGATCTTTCCAAGGGGCAGGCTGCTTCAGGGCAAATATTAACCAAAACGTCTTTATGGCTCTTCATTATGGACTTATGTCATAATTAGTGTTAATTTTTTATAAACCTGACAACTGTGTCATTGATATATGAGTGTAAAATGCTCTCTTGTAAGACCTTTTGTTGGTATTTAAAGTGGAAATTCCAATTATTCTTCTTTAATTATACTGTATGCGAATGATTACCTATAGATCTGAATGAGCTGGATGAATAAATGACAAATGAAGTCCTAATCTCCACATATACATTTCCAAATGTGTGACGAAGCTCTGTATCGCAGCCTGTGGAATTCCTGCGCGTTGTCGCGGGCTGCGAGATTTGCAGCGTGCGCTGGCACGTTGCTTAATTGAAGTGTCGATGGAATCCATGCGTGAGGAAACGCGCCGCCGCTAATGACGGGGAGCCCGGCGAAACAGGACGGCTTTTGTTGGCTTGCGAGATTATGCAGCGCTTTGTGTTTGCAAACAATCTCGGGCAGCGGTGCGGGCGTACGCGCGTCATGGGGGGGGAGGACGGAATTATAATTTTCCCTCTGTTTCCGCGCAGGCAGCCGAAACGTCGCAGGGGCAGAGCGCAACAGCGCCGGGAGGAAATGAAAGGAAGGCTCCGCCTATGCTGCAGACGGTATGCCGCACAAAATTTTGCATGACAATCGGACGCAAGTCGCCCGATATGAATATAATTTACGACTATCTCTTTGCCCCATTCGTTTCTTTTTTTTGTCAAAAGCTTTGCATTGTAATCGCCAGCCATCACTTTGGTCCTTTAATGAACACAGAAGCACCTGTGGGATGAGATGCTGTAGCGTCCTTTGAGCAGAACGTGATTTGTGTGTTCTCATTACTCTCATATTAGCAATTATCTAGCAGAGGAACTTTTTCCAGTCTCATAATCCCAAGCAAATAACTCTGATATGAGCTGCACAACATTTTTTCAATATTCCGTTCTTAACGATTATTGTAATTATGCTCTAAAGAGGGGAAAAAAACTGGCTCAAGAACAAACACAAAATTATACACCTACATTTTCATTACGCTGTATTACAAAGAAGAGAACCTTATCAAAATGACACAATATTATTGGCTGCATGTCTTTGGTGAAGGTTGCTCTCTTGTAATGCAGAGGAATTACAATGCCAGTGATTAGATGTCATCAATAGAAACTGATACAAATTTCTCTAGGAAATGTTCAAGAGGAAGGAGACAAACAGCCAGGACGTGAAGACCAAGTTTTACACGACCAGTTTAACCATTAGCCAGTATATAAAATGCATTACAGTACACCTGAGCTAGCCCTTATGTTTCTATCTGATGCTGGAGTGGAATGCAGAATGTGGGAGAGATCCTGATAAAGAGACGTCTGCTGACATACAGAAATTGGTTGTTTTGAGGTGAATGAACAGATTAAATCATCTGCAGTTGTCTCTGACATGTTCTGCCAAGGACATAGATTGCCCTGTCAGGGACGTCACTTGTAGATTTGCAGCAACTTGCTAACAAAAGACTGATGCAATGCTTCTGGAACATCTTATTCTGTGGCGCGAGTGAGATGCCGAATCCCACAATTCCACATACAAGTGAAATGAACTAATCCTAAATTCCCCCAAGACGCTAACTAGGGAGGAGTTGTCTCCAATGCAAAATGCGTCTTCTTAGTTGCCAAGTGTGTGCCATTCGGTGTGCTAGGAAAATGCAGGCGTGAGCTGACTGAGTGCTGTTCTCCTCACCAGAGACCAGCAGGGAATTCCCATGGTCACCTATCAGCCAAGCTCCGCTCCATCACATGGGAGCAGAGAAGAGAAAAACCTATCCGGATATGTTCTAACCTAGGTCTGTTCTAATTCCAGTCTAGGAGGTTTTCTGGCTCTCTTTAAACAGCGAAATGCTCTCAGAGACAGGGAGGGAAGACATCTTTTAACACATTAGCACAGAGGCTCCTTCCTGAAAACTTTGTCAGTAAATACAATGGGCAATGAGGGAGAGGGTGCTACATAATGATGATGAATAGCAGGTTCTCTGAGAAAAACGGTTTTAGAGAGTGCACTAGTCATGATGAGGAAGGGGCTGCAGCACAGTTTTCACACACACACACACACACAAACATAAATGCACAAACACCACACACATACGCACACACACTAACGAAGACACAAACACACTTTTTCACACATACACACACACACACGGTATTGGTAAAGTACCAGAGAGAGGCACTCCAGGGGTTCGGGGGAAGTCTCCATAGTAACCACCTCCACAACACTCTCCCCTCCCCCTGCTCCTCTAACCAAGCCCTGCCTTCTTAGCTGTCTGCTTTTCACTGCTACCTAAAGCCTCTGAGAACCAAAGAGAAAAGAAATAATGACAAAGGAGAAATTCCCCCAGCTGGGTCCTCTTGACTCTCACTTGTCTCTGTGCCTGTATTCCCCTCCCCTCTGGGCGGTGCATGCAGATCATTCTGTGTATGTGACGGCCTGAGAGACAGAGGAAGGCAGGGAGAGGGAGGGAGAGGGAGGGGGGGATACAGGGGGTGGGAGAAGGATGGAGATGGAGAGAGACACCGAGGGAAGGAGGAAAAGGGGGAGAAATAGGGAGGTATGGGGGAAGGACAGGGAGGGAGACGTGTGAGAGAGAGATAGAGGGAGAGAAGAGAAGGGGGAGAGGGAAAGGGATAGAGAGGGAGAGAAAAGGCGAGAGTGTGTGAGGAGGCCTCAGAGAGAGAGAGCGCATGATGGAGGGGGTTGGGGTGCTGAGACTCCATAATGCTCTGACTCATGTTGTGACTCTCATGATGGAGCAGAGATTCTCCACAGCTTGCCTTTTAACGAGGCCCCTGGGACAGTCTCGGCATTCGCTGGGGGAAGTCCCTGAATCCTCCAGACCGCTGGACTGTCTAAAGAGCAACTTACTGAAATCCTCACGCACCTGAACCAATGTAGTGAAATAACAGAATAGGCTGCAGCCATGTAAAACTCATTAGGAAACCAGCCTTGTAAAAAGTGCAGGGTCAAATCCCAGTTGGGATTCTCCTGTATTACCCTAGAGCAAGGTGCTTATGCTGAATCATAAATATTCAGCTCCAGAACGAAATAATATGCAAAAAATGTTAGTCTCCCTGGATAAGACTGAGCAAGGAGATCATAATGATGATAATCTTCACAATAATGGTAGTAATGATAGTGATAGGGAGAAAAAGATGAAGAAAGAGTCTTTGCTGGTTGAAACTGATTGGTGGTCTCGTGGTAGGACTCTAGGATGGAAGAGTGAGGCACAATGGAACTTCGCCAGTCTTTAATGAGCATGTGCAGACCTTCCTCACTGCCCAATGCCACACTGCACACCACACAAAGAGCTCATCAGCTAAACTTTACAATGCGTGAATTCTTGTCTTTTTGACTTCATTCCACAGCACAAAAGAGCGTGTGCTTATATATATATATATATATATATATATATATATATATATATATATATATATATATACATACACATGCTCTTCCACTTCTAACATACTGTAAAATCACCTTAAAGTTTACTTTCACAGTACAAACAGTCATTGTAAAATTTATCATTTTGTATTCACAATTGATGGTAAGTTATTAAAAAACAAACAAAAAAAGTTGGAAGTACATGTCACTGGAAGTACAAAGTACACTTGATGACAGACAAATCTGCAATTATGTGTGGAACTCTGTATCAATTAACACTCAACAATATGTGTGTGTTCGTGCAGCTCAGGTCCGCAAGCCGTATAATATGAGCAATGGCATTAGTCATTAATCTCTGTTTTCCATTCCATTTTCCTTAGGGCCAAATACAGCACGATCCAGTTCACAGTCCCCACTCCTGAATCTGCACTTCAGAATTAATCAATCTTGCCCGCTGCATAAATTAGAAACAAAAAGCAAGTCGCTGGCATAAAATAATGATGGCTGGCAGATGCTCCTTCGTCTCCACAGTGTGTTGCGGTGAGGCCTGTTTTGATTGGCCGGAAGAAGTTGAAATAAAACGCTGGAAGCCATAAAGCCGAGCGCGGCATCATTCCCCCCAAAGGAGGGATTCGGACTGCCGGCGCTCGCTGCAACAACCGCTACGCTGTGAAGTGCCCCCCGCGGCTCCTACAGTTAAAATAATAACAATCGTAAAAAAGCACTTTAATCCAGCCATGCTTGTCACTGCAAGACAACGCAGCCAACGCCGTCTCTCAGCACCCACCCAGGTTACGCCATAGCTGGATTTTGAACACAAAATCGTCCCGTGAAAACGGGTGTTCAGTATTGGCCACCATTGTTTACACTGGTAGGGAAGGAAGACTGTTAGTGTAAAAAATGAGTAAGTTACACCAAATAGTGTTTACTTGGATTCACCTACAGTTGCATTAATACCTCAGTCCTATAGTTCCAGCTAAACACCATATGTGGAGTTCATTTTCAAACACTGGTAGTTTTTTTTTTCCAGAAAACCCAAAATGGGTGTTGTACTCCAATTAGTTACGCACATTAAAGTGCAATTACAAGCTACTTCCCTTTAATGCAAAAGTAACCACTACAGTGACCACTACAGCTGAAATGTAGTTACTTCGCCCTTTTAATGTACATAGATGAACACCCATATGGGATGAAATACAACACCCTCTGGTTAGAGGGCGGTGGTAACTGTAGTGTATAACTCTGAACAAAAGTAGTTGTGTTCACGAGCACTAATGCTTGCATTTATTTTTCATCTTTCTTATACATCTGTTCTTTTCAGCAAATGCCCCCGCACATAATGTTGTGTGGGAAATAGCAGAACCCAATGTTTTCATTCGTAACTCACATTTAAGGACAAAATGACTTTCAGTTACATCATGTTGAGCCCATTAACCTGTCAGGTTTAGCACTGTGCCCCCCACACTCTCTGCGGGAAGCGCATCCAGCACCTGCTTCTGCACCAAAGCGATTTACACATTGTTGCTTTCTCATTCGTTCTGAGAGGAAAGCCTCAGAAATCCTACTGATAGCCCAACAGAGCTTCATGCTAACACTTACTGAAGTCTTTTGTCACATTGATGGACAGATATCACACACATGTAAACATTGAGTGATCATGAAAGAAGAATAAGGAAAGAAACAGGGTCAGCTAAGTCAGAGTCAGCTAATGCTTAGCAATAGCATGGACGTCCTCAAGGCACTGCCGACAGGGAAGGAGGGTTTCTTGATCAGACATTAGCATCCTTAGCAGCATCCATGACTGTAATGTTACTCCATGACAAGAAAGCAAGGAAATGCAGAAGTTCTCCTTAATGGGTGATACACGTCCCACTGAAGGCCACAGGAAGTGATCTCATACACTGAATCTGCAAGAGTCCTTAATGTGGACACCTGTCCGCTGCCTTGTGGCAGACCATTCAATACTCAATTTGCCACGGTGTTACACACCTTACAGAAACAGAACATATGGGCCTATTAAATGCAGCCAAATTGATCACATGACCCGGGTCAATCCCTAGACCTTTGAGCAGTTTAAACTGCCACGCAGCTGCCTAGACTCTTACGCACAGCCAATTGGCTGGCTCTTTTTTTTTTTTTTTTTTACAGAGGGATCCGAATGTCCTTCATCTCCCATTATTACATCACAAGGGACGCGTTTTTTTCCTCCCCGGTTCTGTCAGCGGGCCGCATGCTCTCCCGGAATGCCCGCTCCTCGCGTGTCATTTCCCGGTGACTGACGGCTCCATTCATGCGTGCGCCGCGCTTGGTTCCCTGCAGACGGCCGTTCCGGTGTAGCCCATCTGGGGAGCTGTCAGACTGTTAGAGCCAGATTAAAGAAAATAAAGAGCAGCGGCGGCTGATATTTCCCCAGCGGACCTGCATTTTCATATCCCCGCCATGCCATTAAAGAGGACCTGTTTTAAATATGCAACAGCAGTGACACGGGATGACCTGGGTGATCCAGCTGCCCCACCCACCACTGCTGCCCCTTAATATAGATGACTATACAGCAAAATATGAGGCCTGTAAATGCATGGAATACATATTTTAAAGTCTCAAAAGGAACTGCATTCATCCTACTTTAAGCTATTCAAAGTTATTCTAAGACATCATTTACTGTTGCAGGCATATATGTGATACAAGATGATAAGAGACATAATAGAAGCTATCAAAAAGGCTTTGCTGCATCAAGCCCTCTACAGTAAGATACTTATATGAATCGAACTGTCATAAAACCCACTCACTGGCTGGAAACAGGTATGAAAGTGAGGTTGCTCCACACAGGTCACAGCTTGAAAAGACAGAGGTGTATGCTGGGTGATTGACACTCAGCCATTGACATATTTGTCCTATTGCCATTGCTTTTTTCATGCTCATTGTTAAAAGAGGGACTAAAGTATTAATGATTAATGATACAGTAATGTAGCCAACTAGCAACTCTCCACTCACCAAGCCCGGCCCACTCTGTAAAATATACAAAAGGGCCAATCAGAATGGACGGCAAGGTGGGCACATGCCTCCTTTCTCTTTCCAGGTCAGTCTGATGGGGCCTGCCCCATACTGAAACAATGGGATTTACTTTGGAGAGGGTTCGACTTCAGAAGCCAGGAATGAATGGACGTTGTCCAAGAAGGCTTGAAGGACGGTGGGGTGGGGGAGGTGTGAGGGAGGGGATGGGGGGGGGGCATGATAGCCAGAGTTCTTATGGCCTTGGGGCGTTACGTTCAGATCTTGGGCTCGGAGGAACAGTGGCAGCAAGGTACAGAGGAAAGAGCCAGGCCTTTATTCTCTCTCTGTTTCGCTCTTCAAACGGGAGGGAGAGAGGACCTCATCCGTTCGGTGTCCGTCTTCAAAAGGAAGGAGGGAGGACAGATGCACGCTGGGAGCTTGCGGGGCCCAGAAGAGGAAATAGAAGAAAGAAATGGACAGGCTGACATTGAGGAGGGGGTCACAAACTGACATGAGAGAGACACGGACAAATGCTTTCACTCCATCTATGACGGAAACATTAAATGTAAAAGAAGCCTGATATGGGCAAACACACAGAATTCAGAAAAGGCCTCCATTTGATAGGAGTTGTGAAAAACCTGATATGAAGCTGGAGAAAGCTCAAGAATATAAGCTTATTGTATTTAGGACACACGTTATTATCACCACCACAGACTGTTGGTGCTTCTGCGTAGCTGCTAAACATATGAAACAGACACAGCATTTTAATCGCAGAGAACGGGATTGGCTCATTACGTCGACCAATCATGTTGCGCCCAGCAATGGGCGTTAACGGGAATCCTACACGCAGCGGCATCGTGTTGTCAGCTGAGAGAGATCACTGAAACGGCATTAATGAGAGCGTTTCAGAGTCACTCATCCAGTAACGGAACAGCGACAAGCAGCACCAAATACACCCCCCCACCCCCCGCAGAGCACAACGGCAGCATAGCCGTACTACAAACTTGGCTGCACCGCCTCGCTGATTGAAAACCGAAACGCTCCTAGAAGGACCCACCGGGACAAAAAAAATCGCACGCCACAGAATCAATTCATTAACTCAGCCCGTTCAAGCATATACATGTGAATACACGAATACCTGTAAGCCTCAAATATGCTCCCCTTAATAATACCCAATCAAAGTCTCTTTTTCTCTGAGGTATGACTGGAGCACAGATGTCACATTCAAAAGTTGATATCGCTGAGTGAGACATCGCCTTGTAATCCACCTCACACAGCTTACAGCCTATGTGTTATTGGGATGGGAGGTGTGAGTTGTGCTATCGGCCACGTTTTGGGTTGGTAAGGCACACCCCATTACTTCAATAGACAGTGCAGGGGAAATTCTTATATTTATAACAGTTTACTCTATGGCTGTAGCACCATTTAGACAGTACTGATTCAGTGATGTGTGCGCTGGGCGCTGGCATTGATGGAGCAGAGGAATGAGAAGCCTATACAATAGAAACAGGAATGCTACATGGGAGAAAACAGACACACACCGCACCTCCTCCAGTCTCGTATCCCAGACGCCAGACGCTTTTTAGCAAATATGATTTGGCACTGAATCAAATGGTTGAGAAAGGGATGGAAATGGCAGAGCTTCCTGCGAGGGGGAAAGGCTGGGTCTGGCGCGAGCGGCTCGCTGGAGGGCTCAGGATGTGCTGAGTCATGCCTCTCTCTCTCCGCTGCTCCGTCTCTCGGAGCACGGGGCCCCACGCGCCCCCGGGGTTGGTCCTCACTGCTCCGCGAGCGCTAATGTTCAGCGCTGACCCTGACAGTGTCGGGGGGGGGGTGGTCGCACACTGGCCAGTAATCACAGAGAGAAGTCTCTCCGGCCACAGGCCTCAGGCCAGCAGGGGAGAGGAGGGAGGGGGGAGGTCGCAGGGAGCTCACTGAAGGGGACAGCAGAGCTGCATCAGCCTGGAGGCCGACAGAGAGAGCCACATACAGCCTTACACACAATGCATACACACACGTTCTCTCTCTCTGTCTCTTTCTCTCTCTCTCTCTCTCTCTTTTACACACACACACACACACACAAACGTCCTTTGGCTCACACATACTTATACGTACACACATATACGTATGCATGCATGGGTGCACACGCACACACACAAACCCCATGTACACATGTGCACACATATACTTGCACATACACATGCACACATGGGTACACACACGTATAAACATGCATGTACACACATACACACACACACACATACACACTCACAGGCTGGCACAGCACTTATCTGAGCCAAGTCACTGTGTACTGTTCGGTCGAGATAAGCTCTGCATTTGCATTCAGAACGAGATTTCAGCATCCTGACCTCCTTGGCGATCGGCGGTTGACAGCTATAATGAGCGCCATAAACAGCTACTTCTCCGGGCCCCATTACCGAGAGCTCTAAACGGCTGCCACAGTGCTTCCCCTCATATCTCCCGCAGATGACCTGCTTCCCCGAGGCGATCACTTCAGGATGATCTGCTATTACATCCCAAATCAGACCACACTCCATATAAGCTGGGAGTCAATCACGCTGTAATGCAGTATGACTGACCACAGCAACGAGTCGGATATCTCACCCACACACACTCACACGTATAGATATGACACTCACAACAATCTGAGAATGTTTAAAATTATATATATATATATATATATATATATATATATATATATATATATATATATATATATATATATTCATGCTAAAAACATGTACATCAAGAACTCGTGATAATTCTGTGACTTGTAATCCGAAAGTTCCAGATGGTGAAGTTCCTCAGTGAATATGTATCTGTACATTTATTCATTTACATTCATTCATTTGGTACATGCCCTTATCCAAAGTGATGTAAAAAGTGCATTCAATAGGGTTGGGCATGCGGCCATATGCACACTGAATCATTAGTAGCATACTTGCAATACAGTGCTGTTTGGGGCAACATGGCCACAATATGTGGTGTCATAAGGCACACAAACATATACTACCATGGCCATTTTCAGCTACCAAGCCTGTAACACACTCTTCCATTGCCACAAGGTTTTCAGCACTGAGCTTTCTGCCACAGAAGAAGGCCTATACTGCCACCCAGTCATAAGCCTTACTGATAGACTAGACTCAAGATCAACCATAAGCATTTATCACAGCGTTTAGGAAGGAGATGAGTCAGAGTTTGGAGAGCTGAGATGTAATCTGAAAAGGTGGGAACTGTAGTCCAAATAGGTGGGAGTTACAGCCCAAACAGATGGGAGCTGTAGTCCAAAGAGGTGGGAGATGCAACGTGAATAGCTGAATAAATGCAACTACATAATGTAACTACAAAATGTAAGCTATTAAAGTTGCTATGGGTGATAGCGTCTACCAAGCAAATAACAATAAAATCCAAACAATGTGAATGACAGGCTGACAGCCGAAGAAATGGAGCCCTAAGTAAGACAGGTGAGTCCCTTAGACTGCTCTAATGGGCCATCATCAGTAAATATTCCTCCCCACCATAGACGCTCCGTCATAAATCCAAATCAGGAACGGGCAGATAGGACGCAAGATTAATGCATCTTTCTGCATCTATCCTCATCAGAAGTGCTGATTGCATACTCTGCCCGCCACAAGATGGATTGCACTTCCTGTTTTAATTTCTGCCGGAGGTACCCTTTCAGCGCTTCCAGGAAATGAAGATGTTTTGGTGTATCTGCTAAGCCAATAAAGAGCTAAATGCACAAATAATCAGAAGAATAAAGCAATCAGATGGGTCATCAGTCATCAGATTCAATCTCCGGGCACTGTCCATTCAGTTTCCCCGATGAGAGGGGCCCTGACGGACTAAACAACAACACTGGCAGCACCTTCAGCGGGACTCGTTTAAATCAGATTTTTAAACACACCAGATTTTTTCTACTTTATTGTTCTTGCATGAGGATATCCTTCCTTTTAACAGTTCGCTCAGGTAGCAACGTAACAGTGCATTATTGTAGCATATCAAATGGCGTACGCGGGCCAACGGTACAGTCAAAAAGACAGCATTTGGCAATGACCATGTTAATCTTCAAAAACAAAAAGCCCTTCCAGCCCTTTTTCATTCCCAGTGCTTTTGGCAGCCGGGATTAAACTCTTCCTGAAGCACACCTTTCTCTTTTGCAGTGCAAGCAGTCGCACGTACACCCTACAGGCAATTCTTCACAACAGAGGTTTGGATGAGTGGGGGACACTAACATGGGGCTCGCACTGGAAATCATTCTCCCACTTAACTCCTGTCGACAGCGTGCTCCTCATTTAAGGCTCAGACCCAAACTAGCATGGATTACACACCTCGCTTCTTCCAATAACTAATTCCTTTGCAAAATGAGTGCAGTCAAGGAAATGTAATAGTTTGAATACAAACACCTTGGTTTGTTAGCACATTTATCATGCTTCTGTTGTTAACACAATCACAGTAAAATACAAGGCTTTTGCTGATTTATAACTTTACCGACGGCGGTTTGTATTAGGTCAAAACAGAAATCGTCCACATTATACAACAGATTCAATTATATTTGACATTTCCATGGCAATTGGCGATGCTTGCTCATTTTGAGTGGGATTCTAATCTTTTGTGAGCAGTTTTATTTCTGCAAGTTTTGTTGCATATGCGTCAATAAAAAGGCTGCCATCCAGTCATAACGCTGTCACGAAGACATGCCACAGAGTTCAAATAAGCAGCCACGATTACTGTAAATAACGCCGATTTGCAGTGTATTGAGAGACCGACAAAATGTTCCCCTTCTGAAAAACCAACTATTTTGGAACACACCCTTTCAGGAGCCCACCGCAGGGAGAAAAATATGAGAAAATTCAAATTGAATGATAGAATACGTTATTAAAACGATGCAAATAACACAGCTGTTTTCATGCAAAGACAGACGGATCACGGAGAATTGAAAAAAAAAAAAAAAAAAAACTTGTCAAGGTCTCAAGGAAGAAAGTTGCGGTTCCTCTGTCTCCTCCCTCCGACGATTACTAAACAGGCTTCACATAAATAAACTGCCGGCATCCTAGGGAGGCTGGGGAGACGTGATTATCGTCGCGTCGCTTCGCGCTCGCGGGCCATTCCCGGGTCAGAATTGATCGCTGTAATTGACTCAAACAGATGCGGCGGTGTTTTAGACTCCAGCTGGCAGCGGGGAGCGTACGACGCCATCGCTCCGCGAACCCCTCCCCCCGCAAATCAGAGAAATCACTCAAGGAGCCGTGAGCGGCATGACACGGTACGCTACTGTTTCTCCTAATGAGACATCAGCTGAAACCACAACCGATGAGGTTAGACTTTGGCTGTTGCGTCGGCTTTATTGTGCTTGGTCCATTACAGAGCATGCAGGTAAGTCTTCTCCACCTGACGTGAAACGCAGTTCGAGCTCGGGAAAAAAAGCCTCCAAGGACAGAGTTTATAATTATAAGCGACACATCCATTCTTATTCAATTACCAACCGTTCAGTACACAAAACCGTTGTTTATTCACCTAAAACTCGAATAGGTTTTTAAGTAATACACTGCAGTGTGTATAGAACTAAGTCTCTTATGCATTGCAAAATGCCAAATTTAAATGTCATGACATACAGTATTGCTTTCCAAGATATCACAATTGACCAGTTGTGCAGTCTTACATGTGACCTTGAAGACCTACGCGTGATGATATATATCCTGATCTTAACAATGATGAAGACTGCAAAACATAATGTATTATAGAGTAGGCTAATGTTGTGATAACATGTATATAGGCCCAGAGGGATGGAGGAGTGAGGCTTTATGATCTCCATACTAGGCTGAGCTACATTATACTGTCAATCACAGACTAAAGAACCAATCAAAACTCTTGCTCTCTTGCTCTCTCTTAACACTGTGACTGGCACAACACAAAATCACATGCAGACCTTCCATCTATAGGAAAAGAGAGATCTGAGACAGAACAGCACGGTCCCATTCCCAGCTTTTCCCCCCGAACGAAAGAACAGCCCAACAATTAAACACTCCATTTGCCATTCTGCAGGGATACCCAATTGCCTGAAATTAGAATGCTTAGCATTGTCAGAGGAGCTCAACAGTGGTGTGTGGGGTTAAGTACCGGTCACTCGGCCTGAGAACCTCAGCCAGAGGGGCAAAGCTTTCATCTCCTCCTCACAGTTACAGATTGGCTGCCAAATATCCACCCAGTCCTCAGGTAATGCGCCCTGGAACAGTGACCCCCAGCTCACTGGGTTTAAGGAACACCTTCAGTTAACCCAATATCATTTGTAGGCAGAGCCAGACTGGCTGGAACGCCCCGGAATTTGCTTCCAGGTGGGTCACTTGAGTTTGAAAACAGGCCGAAAGCTTTAAACCCTGACTCTTGTTCGGACCGAAGGCACAGAGATATTCAGATACTGTCACTCTGAATGCGGGAGCATATTCAGATTCATGAAAAGGGGGTGGGGCTACAGAGGTGGCTGTCAACAGGCCCAGAAGGTTTTAATTGGTTCTCCTGACACCCCTGAGTAACACTGAGCAAACAAAAGCCATAATGCTAGTGTTGTGCTTTGGGGGAGCATTTAGCCGTATTACAGCTAAAATATTTATTATGATCACGCTTTTACAGTAAACCTGAACTGAACACTATAATGGGCAATATCAGAAACACACAGAAAAATGTAATTGAGCTATAATTTTAAACATGCTATGTCTTAATGGAAATAGGAGAGCTGTACATTTGCATTATATAGCCTAGATGACACAGGGCTGTGGTTTGATATAAAGCCTAATTTTTATTATCTTATTGAATGCCCACTCTTTACATCATGCAGCCAACAGAATATGCATAATTAAAAATCATAGCCTCTGTGCAGCAGCAAGGATATGGAATAGCACTAGGTTTAATAATATCATTTTATCAGTAATATCATTCTTCATCTGAACATAAACCTACACAAACTCATTACAGTAACTGTTTCAGCCTCACATTTAAGAAGCTTATTACACAATTCAACAGGGCGACCTTCAAATGTCCTTTCACTCGTTCATTAATAACATGTTAACGGAATGGATTTCAGAAAAAAAGTACATCCATTTTTTTCTGGTGAAGGGTACAAGAGGAAACTTAGCAATAAAATAATAACAAGAAGAAGAAATAAAACCCACATACTAATATTTAGCTCCCAATGTAAATGCTTGTTACGTGATTTAACTTCAATAATTCATTTATGAATGCATCCATGTATACAAACCTTCAACATCTAATGCCAGCGGAGCACCAAAACATTAAGATTCCTGCTACCATTGCGTGAATAGCAGCCAACAGGAGCCTAATATCACATGGAATCTATTCGCAGCCACACTACTAGCTGATGTGAATAACGATGCGTCACTGTGGCCTCGCTTTGATTCACAGTACGTGCTAAACATACGGTGATTGGGACCGCCAAATTGGCAGTGGGACCGTCTGACAGCTTTTCCTTAATGCCCCCTCGCCGTGCTCCACAGACAGCGTTTAAGAGAGAGAGGACCTCGGGCGCCGCGGACCAACTTGCGCTCCGCCGTGCGCCGCGCTCGAACCCACCGTGCGAGCAGATGTTCCGGGCGCCACCCCCAGGTTCGGTGCACCACGGCTCTGTTACACACAATTAGTTACAACCCTCGACTCCGCGCGTGTGCGCAAAACGGCGGGCACCTGACGCCGCAAAGGCAGCGTGGAGAGCTTTGTTTGCCGAGGCTGACTCGAATTGACAAAAATCTGTCGATAACGAGAAAAACAATGTCACAAATTATAAATCAAGACTGGAACACGGCTCCTCAGGGCAAAACAGGAGAACACCGATCAAATCCACGACGGTGCTAAACTCTACTGTTATGTTTTTTGGAAATATTACATCAACAATATCAATCGGATAGAACCGTGACGCTTTGATTTAAACAAAGTTTAAATCATATGACTCAAATGTGCTCAAGTGCGCCAGTATCTTTGTTAATAGAAACATCAATATCGCATCCCACAAAAGGGGAACTTAGTAAATTGATTACGACTATTAGTTCACTCTTTCAGTAAAGATAAGTTGAACATTCCTAAGTACACTATCCTACCAAAAGTCATGGGACAACCCAACTGACTGCAGGAAAATGTTTGTGACTATGGGTATGACCACACATGGTTTGAAGAGAATAATATGGGAACATTACAATGTCTAGCACAGAGCGTCTGACCTCAACCTGTTAGAACATTTTTGGGAAGAAGTGCTACGCAGAATTAGGGAAAGGCAAAGACAGCCCTCTTCAGTAGGAGAGCTTACTAATTGCTTTAAAGAAGGAGTGAAGCACACACCACAAGATTTGCCACAAGAAATTAGTAGATAGTCCTCTACGACGCCTTGAAGCAGTCATTAAGGTCAAGGATGGGCCAACACAATTAACTGCTTGGAAAAAGGACATGTTTTATTCATAAATACCCATCTCCCATGACTTTTGGTAGGATTATGTCTTTGTAGGCTACTTAAAAACTTCCTTGAACTTGACATCTTGTACTAAAAGGCCTGTGGTGAGTCTCCCTTCAATGACAGCACAAAGTAGGTGAATGTTATTTCTCATCCTGTGGATGAGAATCAACGATCAATGACATTGATCAGTATTGGACAGTCTGTGGATAAACAAAACATTCAAGGTTTTACTCTTTTTCATAAATATTCATAAAGGAGAGCCTAACAATGCTGCATAAAATAACATAATTAATTGACATTTTAACTTTCCACCGTGAAAGTGTGAGTGAATGCAGATAACAAGCAAGCTGACAGCAAGAATTACTCGATTCTCAACGGTGTATTTGCATGCTGGGAACTGTGGTTGACTGCATCAAGGATGACAAACAGATGACATTTAACCAGAATGAAACCAGATGAATTTCTCACACCTTTTTGTTGCATCCATATGATATATTAGAGAGAAATATCTTACAATAGGTGAGCTCTCTGAAAGGGAAGTCTCACCTCACCTACCTGCAGGCAGTAACTCTATCTGAGCTAACTGGGGGTGAAACTAAGAGGGACAGTGTCATTACGAGGTCATAGCACTATAATGTTTCAACATCCAAGCCTGGACAACATCACTGTGTGCTGTTAAACTGCCTGGGGCAAACATGCAAAGTGTGGTTTGTTATTGAAAATGAAAATGTTCAGTGTTGTACACTTCAGTGTTGTACTTGCTATGTGTTCACATCCACATAACAAATTAACGTCAAAAATACCGATGCTACTACTTTGCTAGCCTTTTTGCCATCTGGTGGTAAAGCATGTTCACTGCTGGTCACTGGTGGCACTCAGTGAGTCAGTGATTCAAAGAGTGAGTACCAGCTCCAGTTCACCCCCATACTCTCGTTGGTTAATTCCCCCTGCCAGCAGCAAGCCACCCGCCATATTGAGCTATATCCTGATACTGCACATCCAAAGTGCAGTCTTTGTACATGGTAAAGATACATGGCCAAACTGGGGCGGGTGTGAGAGTGTTAAAGATGCCCCCCAGAACAAAGCTTTCAAACCTTCCACCTTCCTCCCTGTCTTCACTGCCTGCCAACTCAAGGAGCACTCTCAGTGATATCAGGAGATTGTCACTGTGAAGGGAGTGAGTCTCACATGAAAGATACCGTATGGGGGCAGAAGGAAGACTGGGACTAGACTAGCCCTGAGTGAGTGAATCAGTTAGAGAATGGATGAGTTAGTGAGTAAGTGAATGAGTGAGTGGGTGTGAATGAGTGGGTGAGTGAGTAAAAGAATGAAAGAGTTGGTGAGTCACCAATTGATTGAGGGTTTGAGTGAGTGAGTGAGTGAGTGAGTGGGTGAGAGCAGGTGAGTGAGAGAATAAGGGTTTCAGTGAGTGTGGGGGTATAAGTGAGAAAATTAAAATTAGTGAGTGTTTAAGAGTTTAAGAGTAAGTGAGTGAGTTAGTAAGTGAATGACAGTGAGAGAGATTGAGTAAGTGAGTGAGTGAGATAGGGTTTAAGTGAGTGAATATGTGAATATGAGAGTGTCTAAGTGACAAGTCCATCTGGCACCGCTTCCTCTAGTTGCAGTTTAAAAGGAAAAATTTCAAACACACATTTCAGACAGGACGTTGGGGGACTGTCTCCAAGGACGTCTGAATAACAAGACCATCCTTTCCAACGAGAGACTGTTAAAGGTCAGTCAATCATTCTGAATATTTCGTCTGGCTGTGACTGATGCCAGACATTGGAAGAGAATTAATGTCTTGATATTTCAGTAGCACAAAAGAATGAGACACACGGCCTAAGAATGGGTATAGTCCAACCGACTAGTGGCATACAGGTTAATGAAACACCTGGAGCTCTTGCATGAAATTCACTGTGTTACAGGGCCTCTTACTCAAGGGACACCGCACACACGGCTGCTGCCTCTAGGAGCCTGAACACTGCCAAGACAGGACTGAAATCTGCCATTCCGTCTTGTTTCAGTATTATGCTGTCCACGCTCTTTAAAGGGCACCTTGGGTACACCTCTGAAAATATTAAACCGAGGGAAAGCATTTTGTTGGATCTACAGTACTATACCAAGCTCAAATAAACCAGCTGTGTGAAGGCTCTACACTTGGTGCATGCTTGATATGTTCAAACCAAAAATATTCCCTGGATTTCAATTTCTATTGCTTTTGTAAGTGTACACACTAAGTTACCATAATCTGGGATCAAAGCTAAAAAATAAGAAACGTTTTGGATGGAGCACTAATATATGTTTCTGTCTTTCAGTAAAGCACATTTGCATTTCTGCCTACGATAAGAGATATGTGTAACTGACTGGGGGAGTCAGTTACCTCAGAAAAATGACCACAACCACATAAGCGGCCACTGAATGTATTATAGAGCACACCAACTTCCTTTCTTTTAAGTCCTTCTGGATCTCCTGGTAGCTAAGAGGCATGATGACTGAGCGGTGCCTCTGATTGGACATGCCAGCTGCCTGTCAAGCCCTGAGTCTCTGACTTAAGTAGGTGTCACCTAAGGCAACATTACAGCCAGTAAACACAGACGGGTAACTGACCAGCTCCCCCAGATCCAGACAGACAGGTGAAATCTGGCATAAAGATGGGGGAGGCCAGCTGTTCTCAGCTCGTCTTAAAGTTGCTCTGACTTTCTCTGACACTTTCACAGACACAGACAGATGTGTCAAGCTGCACAGGCCAACTGACTACACGCTAGCAGTATCTGTCAATGAGCCCAATGTATGAGTCACTACAAAAGACACACTTTATGGTCAGTTTGATTATATGAAAAGCATAAGTCATGTTTGGAGTGATTGTTTTTCCTTCTGAAGTTCTTTTTTGTGTTTGCACTTCTTTAGGGCACCTGTCATGGCCACTCTGAACTTTACAGTCCAATATTTCACTCTGCACACAAGATTAGTGGTAATTAGTGGCAGACCTGCCACACTTTATGAATTGGTATCTTTATACTGTCAAACTCTAAGGCTAGATCCCCTGAACTCACCTATTTAAATAGTGACAGGAACTCCTTAACCAAACCAGGAAGAAAAATAGACTATACAGTCTTCCTTGTGATAAATGATCACTGGTTCCACACGAAAAGTTACTGAGGGAAATGCTGAATAAGTAATTGACATGATGATTCCCCTTGCCACACTGCAGAGGCGTAGGACTGCAAGCCGAATCCGTTTGAATTGAGACAGATTACCCAATAATGTCTTAATCATTATCAATGGTGTATTAAAAAAACTACAAACCCTGAGAGTGTTGTGAAACTGAGCAAATAAAATGGCTGCCTCCTTACATTCCTCTGTTGGTTAATATTATCGGATGCTCTTTGGCATTGAAAAAACCCATCCATGAAAAATCACATACTCCTCCCAGGGCTCAGTCAGTACCATTCCCAAAACAGGAGAGCCAAAATAAACCACCTGGACAGGAATAAACCCCTCTGGATTCTGCCTTTGCCCCGTCCAAACTCAAACGGCAATGTCTGTTAAACAATTACAAAGACAATTAACTGTGCATGCCTGTGTCGCCGTCAGATTAATTAATTCTCGCTGTGGTATGGAACCAGTTTTTGGACTTTTTAGGCTCTCCCAAGCAGGGAATCCCCTGGCTTTCCAAATTATGACAGCCAGCTGCCATACTAGGATGACCCTGGTACCACTGTGAAGCCAAGGTGCACAGCTATTGTACCCTAAATGTAAATAAATTATAGCATTACATATGGACAATTGGTGTCAATTCCATTTCAATGCATTCAGTTCAGGAAATGAATTGGAATTCAGACCATGGACTGAAAATCAGTCTTCTATATGAAGATTTTTCAATTCATGCACTGAATTTCAATTAATTTTCTGAAAAGACTGACCTGAAATGGAATTGACCTCAACTATGCTATGCTAACTATACCTGCTATGTACTGTGGGTAATACAGGCCAAGTAGACTAGGGTGTCTGCTACACAAATAAATGTATTCTGATGTATTAAGTGCCAGTTTTGGTGTACTATATGAAGCAATCATCATCTCCTTCACATATAAATAAATGAGTTATTTAGTGCAGGGATTCAGGATCACTTTTCTCAGCTCCTCAGAAAGGAAATCCCATTATCATGCCATCTGGGTTTGGACTTCACTGCAATGGACACTAGTTACAAGACATTGTACCTTTGGGGGATTTTTGGCATATGATATATGATTGCACTTCTGAGGGGTGTACATACTTCAGAGAAAATGAGGTTTTGATAGGGCAACTTGTTCAAATAAAGCTTAGTAAAAAAATGAATAAATACTCGATAGATACTCACTCACTCTTTCTCTCTGCACATCCAACTCTCTCTACAACCCCCCCTTCTCCCTCTCTCTCCTTCTCTCCCTCTCCCTTTCCTCTTGCCTCACTCCTCCTCCCTCTGCCACCCTCTCTCCCCTTCTGTCTCCCACTCCCTCTTTCTCCCTCTCTCTACTCCTACCTCCTTCTCTCCCTCTTTCCCCTTTGTCTCCCACCTCCTTCTTTCTCCTTCTCTTTTCTCTATCCTCTCTCTCTCTCTCTTTCTCTCTCTCTCTCTCTCTCTCACTCTCTCCTGGACTTCAAGCGTATGAATGAGAACCCAGGTGTAGTTTCTCATGCTTGTAATCTCCAGCACTCAGGAAGAGACACCTGCTCCTGTCACATGAAATCCATGCCAGGGCCAAAATATACTCCGACACACCATCACACACACACACATACACACACACACACATACACACAGGAAACTCTCCAAAATAGCCAAGACAAGCACAACAATCAAGCTAGGCTTCAGTCACTCCAGAGTATCACAAAAACCCAAATATGAATATGATCATTATTGTATAATATCACCAAGGCACTACCTGGCCAAATGCAACACCTTCTCATCTGAGATTTTTGCAAGAATCTGGTAAATTGCACATTGAGTGACAGAGAGTTTGTGAGCGTCGTCAGAGCCTGTGCGGTCTAGGTGTCGAGACACCATGGCGGCGGGGGTGCTGGTGGGCGCTTACCTAATGCTGCTCATGCTTCCAGTCTCAGATCCCAGCTTGCATCGCTCCAGTTGGCTGGCGACGATCTGGCGCTCCGCCTCCAGCTCGCGAGTCAGTCTCTCAAACTGCAGCTCCTGCGGGAGAACACAGCCACGGACATCAGATATCCCATTCACCCCAACAGGATCTTCACAGGTGTCTGACACCGCTTGATGCCGAACGCATTCCTATTTGCTTATGAATATTCATAGAGGGGGCAGTGCATAGCCATCCCTGGCACAGCAGAGTGGACAGCACCAGAAACACCTTTTACCAGCCGAACCATCCTACAAAGGGAGGCAGTATGGCAGGACAGGCAGAGCTGACAGTCTCCCATACAGCAAAACGAGGAAGTGAAGACCCTGTGAGCTCTGACCATCCAACCAGAGCACTTTTTGACGGGCTCCTGGGGACTGCCCCATTAAATAAACCAACAATGGACCCTCTCTGTACAAATCACAAATTCCATCACTCTGGGTCACCCTTTCATTGATTCACAATGTCTCAATCTGACGTGAGGCAGGACAGTGGCACATACTTGTCAAGAAGCCAGACCTGTAACCTGTATATCGCAGGTCTGAATTATCGGTATGGAATTGTAGAGATAGGCACTTGATGGGGTTCAAAAAATGTCCAGCTGTATAAATGGACAACACAATAATCGTCAGATACTGTAAGTTTTCCTGGCGATCTGCAAAGCAAATAAATGAAAACACAGTATAAATGGTACTGTTGCTATAATGGTGCTGTGCTGGAACAGAAATCAAATACACAGCGGCAAAGCCAGACAGAGCTGGGCGACTTCACTCTCTAGGGAAAAAGCTGCCTTTTGTTTCCTTTTTATATCCCCAAAGTCATTTTTTTTGCCTGCAGAATGGCAAACAAACACTTTCAGAATGTAACATCTGCAGAACACTAACACTTCTGTGAAAGCGCACTGAACACATATAAACCTGATGCTCAGTTCATTATCACAGCAGACCAGACTCAACACACTTTTCCAAGTGACCGAGATGCACATCCTATTCATTCATAATCAAAGACACCACAGTGACTGCTGCCAGAAATAACGCTGACTACACAGTATCAGTAAATGCAGTGTGATGGGGAACACCAGGTCACAGTGTATTTACCATAAGCATATCTTTAAATGCAGAGAAACTGCATCCGACAGCATCTTGAACATTACGTTCACATATATATGATATAATATTTACTTCCAACACTGATACAGCAATTATTTGACTGGGATAGTGTTTACCAATCTGTTTGTCTTTTTGTCTTGTTTGTCGGGGAAATAACTATTGAAAGATGTGATTTTTTTTTTGGGAAGAAATTATTGGGAAGAAACTGTTCAATTGTGGGGAGAAATGATTCAATTTCAGGATGGACACAACAACCATCATAGATGGTAGAGGTATGAAATCTAGTGATACAGGACACATTTGTTTCAGTAGCGACTTCTTTGAGAAGAAGTAAATGCTTTCAGTGTGTGGCTTTAAACTGTATAACTTCTGCGAGAGAACCCATAATTGCACTAAAAAAGCAAAACAAAGAAGAGCTAACAAAGCTAGCAAAGCATTTTAGCATATCAATGCATTGGGTTGCATTTACACATAGCTTGCTTTGTACAAAACACTGACAGCAAGTTGAGTAAACTGATCACTTGTATTTGATATCCTGTTAATAATACTTGTTCAGTCTTCGCAGCATTTCAAAAAAAATAAAAAAACAAAAACGTCATGACATGCCGACCTCACAATGTGTACTTGGTTTGAGCTTAAACAGGAAACAGTCAAAACAAAAGTTAACCACATGCTCACTTTTTCTGATGAAGAAAGTGAAATGGAATTCTTAGGGAAAAAACAGTAAGTCAACAGAGCTATATGCTTTTGCAGTTTACATGTGAAGCCTGCATGCGGAGTGTTAAACTGGAGCAATAAATACTGCTGTTGCCCACTGGGCCTCCATATAAACAAAACTAATATCGTAACCACCCCAGAAGCAGTGAACCAACTCCTCCAACTTAAAATGCATATCAGGACCAATAAATCCTCAACAGCGTTATATCAAGTGGTGCAACAGCAGCCATAAATCTGAGGAAGAATCGTGTCAGCTCCACTTAGAGGCAGAGATCACTGTTAATATGCAGAGCGACTCTGGAACAGCGGGATCCCTGTCGCCCGGGACGACGGCTGTCAGTTCAGACCCAAATACAACGTTGGCCCGCTTGGCCCAGAGGTCAGAGGCTCTGCGGGGCGGTTAACCCGAAAGCTGGACCCGAAACACGTCACGTGCCAGTTTTGGGCAGGGGCCCAGGTGAGGAGCGCCACCAGCGTGCCAGTTTGATTAGACTGAATGCAGGACCCATCGTGCTGCACAGATGCCAAACTTTGGCAACGACTCGACAACCAAGGTGCTGCAGGTTTGATTCCCACAGGGGAACAGAGCTGTTGCACCCTTGAGCAAGGTTACTACAGAACATGAGCTGTTTCAGGATTCACCCAGCTCTATAAACAGTTAATATGTGGAAAATTTGCTATGTAAGTTGCCCTGGTTAAACAACAAATAAAAATACTAATATAGACTAGACCTCACAAAAAGCATAGAACTCAAAGCTCCAGCAAGCACCAACACATTAAACTAACATAGGCATCTTTTTGTGGTGGCTTCATCAAGGGAGAACACTGGAGAGAATACTGCATATCCTTTTGCATATTAGAAAAGAAAACTGATATTAAAGCCCTAAATAAAAGGCATGCCTACCCAAGAGGAGGGAATTAGACAAGTAAACAAAAAGCAGTTAGAGGGCTGATTACAACTGTTCAAACAAAGTCAGAGTGGAGTAAATATTGGCTGACCTACTGCTGTCTGTCTCCCAGCAGCCAGCAAGTGCAGGCCGCCACACAGCACAAAAGGTGCGCAAACCCAAGACAATAGCACAAACCTACCGCCTTTTCTGAGCTCTCCAAACCTCCTCCCCTCAGAACACAGCACAGAAAAAACACCTGTTTCCCCTTCGACCGCATATGAAGAGAGTTCCGTGCGTACTTACCGGCACGTGTACCATACTCTATGCAGAGCCCAGAGAGAAAACAATCCACTTTCTCCAACTTTACCATTCCTCCGCTTACCTCCTCTGAACTGAAGTGATTTCTGTGCTCATTGGAGGGGGCTGCAAGTCTAGTGGCAACTGCCCTCAGACTGCAAAAGAATAGGAGCTCAGCCAGGCACAAAGGTCTCCATGGAAACGGAGAACTTAGACCCTCTTTGGCATTATCTATGCAACATTTCATCACAAAAAGAGACCCTCCCACCGGCCTTCCTGCCAAATCCGCTGCCTCTCTCCAATCGCTCCTCTGTGTCCTCCCCCTATCCTCCTCTTCTGTTCCTGAAGCCATCTGCGCTTTTGCAGGGAGGGGGGGAGGGAGGGGTGAATGGTGGGGGGGGGTCTCATTGAAAAGCAACAGAGTGGCCACGAATGGCAAGTGTTTTGGAGGGTTTGGGACAGTGGCTGCGTTCCCTTCGGCTGGTGGTGAACCAAAGGTACGCTGGGTAACTGTTCTGCCCCAGTGATGCTCTATGGGTTTGCCTCTCTGAAAGGCTGAAATATGAAACAGTCACTAATGCGCTCACATAATAGCAATGCTTATTTATAGCACAGACACACACAAAGGTGTCTGCAGAGAGAGTCAAACAGAGAGCGCAGAGTCAGAGTCAGAGAGCATAGAGAGACAGAGGCAGAGAAAAAAAAGAAAGAAGGAAAAAGAAAGACTGAGAATGAACCTCACAGCATGAAAGATAGACACTAGGAGTGAAACAGAGACAGAAACAGAGTGAGAGAGACAGGAAAAATAGGCAGAAACAAAGAGAAAGAGAAACAGTGAAAGACAGAGACAAAAAGGGAGGTACAAAGAGAAAGAGTGAGAGCAAAATAAAGGGGAGAGAGAGAGACTGGGTGGAGAGGTGTCACGGATGCTGTAGCTGCCAAGAGTAACAATCTGCACTCTGACAGAGGTCTCACCAAACATCCTGTTTTTACTTCTCACAGCGGTGTGCTGATTTTAGTATTTTAAGAATTCAATTAGTGTTTCACAGAATGGAGGGCCACCACACAGCAATCCGAGTCTAAGCTAGCGGCTCTGAGCTTCAGAAGGAAACAAACAAGACCGATAATCGAAAAAGGATCTGACCTCCAACCTGCGAGCCAGTGCATTTGGTGAGAGCTGTAATGGAACCAGACACTGTGGTGACAGCCAGCCCCGGTGAACCACCTCTGCCTGTTTATTTACCCAGCACAGCTGAGAGGGACAGGGACACACTGCCTAGAAACTTTAGTGAAAAAAAATGACATGGAAAATAAAAAAAACGTGTAATTTATGTTTTATTCATCCGTGGTTTACGCAACAGGAGTTTCACAGAAGCAAAAGTTAATAAAAGGATGGCGAGAGGCCGAGGGAGAATTTTAGGGATCTGGTATTCCAGGGTTCCTTACGGACAACCATGTTGTTGTAATCAGGGATGGCCTTTGGCATGCAGTGGTCCTTTGTGCACCAAATGGTCCATAACAGTTGCAAATGAACCTGATGCTACTAGAGGAGAGCTGTTTTGTAATTTCAGTTTTTGAATTAAACAAGGAAGGGCTACTCTGCTCTGGTCCTGGAGGGCCACAGTGTCTGCAGGGCTGCTCTGTCCTGGTCCCCGCAGACTGCGGTATCTGCAAGCTCTCACTCTGGCCAAAGGCTCAATACATTAAAACATTTTTTCTTCACAAATATTACCTTCAAATTTCAGTGACTACATACCAATGGAGAAATGTTCTGGGTATGTGGTATATAAGGAGGTTGGTGGATGGGTGGATGGAAGGAAAGGTAGTTCTATAAAAATAAAGAGCATACAAAAGCATAATGACAACAAAGGCAATATTTTGTCTCTAATCTTGACTGGATCGCCCTACGTCAAGTCTGATATTGAAAGATCCCCGACTTTCACCTACAAATCCTGCCATGCTATTGCTGACACGAAGAACTTTCTTTTCATAAGACATGCTTTGTAGTGTCAGTGTGAGATGTACTTTTCACTCATTTCCACCTGTGCTGCCTGGATTTTGCTGGACAGAGGAAGTACTTGGTGATCAGAGGCTTTCATTTTGACTGATTCAGAGTCTCAGTGCTTGAACCTTTCAGAGTGCAGATGTGTGGATGTGTGTCATTATGCTTTGAAAATGGAGAGGTCTGGCAAGGGAAAAAACATACATTCTTCAGCCAGTGTGTTTTAGTGGGTTATATTTGATAAAAATGCATAGAAATCCATAAAACCATGACAGCATAAAAGCCTATGCGCAGAGCATTCCACATGATGGATACTACTCTGATATCTACAAGAAAATGTAGCTATCTTAGTCACATAAAACATCTAAAGGTTATTGATTTATTTATTTTACTGTACATAACCTTTATTTTACCAGCTAGGCTCAGCTAAGAACCAATTCTCATTCACAATGGCGGCCTCAGGGAGGGAATTATTTGGAAGAAGGGAATCAAATCAGATTGGATTATTAGATCGCTAGATTTACAGAGCCCAATTTGGAACTGAGCCCGGACACCGGGGAACCCTGTGCACTTGGCGATAAGCACCATGTGATCTTTAAAGACCACAGACAGTCAGAACCTTGGTTTAACATGTGATCTGAAAGATGGATGACAGTGTGAGCCAGTTAACCTATTATCCCATTAAAACAGAGACTGCTATATAGGTATGTGTCTTTGCTATCACATCAATAAATGGAATCTAAGCAAGTCTTGGTATTTTTGGGGATGTTTTGTTTATGCTTGGCTGGAGAGTTAATAGTTAACTGAATGTGGACTTATCACCATTAGCTCCAGCCACCTCCCTCCCCTTTCATTTCTCCTGCAAACCAGAAAACAATAATCTTCCCATTTCCTTGCCACACATCACCATTTTAAAACAAAATCTTAATCTGTTTAAACAAAGACAGATAATTGAAATAAACTGCAGTTACTTAAAAATTCATTGGCCAAAGCAGCATTCAGATACAGGTAAACAACCAGGTGACAGCAGATGCTAATGTATGCTTTGAGGTGAGGAGTGCATTTGGGGATTTGTCAATAGTTTATAAGAACAGTATTCACTCAGGATCAGCTGTAGGTATGTCCTGGAGCCAGGGGAGGAAGCCTGGTGTTAGAATTGGGACTGTATTGTAGCCAGGAAGACAGTAGGAATTTCCTGCTTTGTAGCAGACTCACTGTAGCAAACCGCAGGCCTGATTACTCACAAGAAGTGTCCCTTGACCCCCGGTGGTCTGACACTACAAACCTGAGGTTTAAAAGTATGTCAGGCATGGCGGAAGAGAGCGGAAACACAGCCATTTGAGGCAGCAGCAGACTGCAGATTCCAGATTAGCCTGACGCGTGTCAAAACAGGGGTGGCAATGAACTGACAGGCGTCTTCCAGTGATGTCAACTGTGTCATTCACAACAAAAACATGCCACCAGAGCAGCCCCCAAAATTTAGCCAAAACTATGTGTCATATAAAACATTTCAGCTAAAGGAGTTTAATACAACTGTTTCAGGTCACTGATTAGCTAAATTGTGTGTTTGAAATAAATGAAGACACAAAATAATACACCACTTTACAACATTAAATTACCAAGCATATAGGGCTGATATTGAGATGTGAATACCAAGAATCAGTTCAGCACAGGTTCAATTCAATCCACACCACAGTGCTTTTACAGACACTTATTTCCATTCATTGGATTCATTTTAGACACCTTTCACTACGGTGGCTCATGGCAATAAGGTTATGAGGTCTTTCTATGTGAAATGCATAGAGGTAACTTATTCTGTTCACGAAACAGAATTATGTATTTTTACATATTTTTGCCTACAATTATCAAAGAATCAAATTCTGTGAGGTCCTCCATTATTTTTCGATATATTACATTCGTTCAGTTCCCACACTTCCTCACATCTTGCGAAGGGCTTAATTTTACCTCCCTGAACGATGGGGTTCCCTGAACTCTGACTAGCAAGCTCAAGCAGAAGTTCATGCTGTCTCTCCATAGATAGTTCCACACACAATCTCTGCCATAAAATAATAATGTCCAAAATGTACCAAAAAGCAGATGACTTGCATTTATTATAGTTATTTGAATTCAAATGCACCTGAGGATGTAGGATGGACTCAAGGCAATGTTTGACTAATTTTCCTGAGTTTTCCATCAACAGACATTATAGAGGATGAGCAGGACTGGAAAAGAGAGATGTACAGAAAGTAGCACATACATACTGGCATTTTATCCACTGAACTACTGCTCCTTAAACACAGAACCAAAAAATAGATTTCACCTCTTTGTAAAGTAATTGCAGCCTTCAGCAGGAGTGTGGACAGTGGCCTGTGGACAGAGATTGGCATTTCTCTTTTGAGAAAAGACAGGGTATAAATTTGATTAGAGAAATGTCATGCAGTACACAGGTCCACGTCCTTTTGGGATTCATTCCCCCTCAAACCTGCCGAGGGGCGAGTTTTACACAAATGGAAACAAAAAATGCATAATTTTTCAAAGGACGGATCCACAAGAATGATGCATGGGCAGGGTGCTAAACAACGGCTCTGCTATTTAAAACTGCATCAAACTGCAATGTTATAATAATGTAATGCAATGTAAAGGTTATAATAAGCTTTATTTATATAGCACCTATCATGCATATATTGTGTTACAATCCAGACCAAAACAAGACAGAAGCAAATAAACAAGCAGTCATAAAACACAATAAAATCAAAAATCAAGCAATAAAAAAACAAAAAGTATGAATGAATTAAGAACTAATTTGAAAAAATGAGTTTTCAAAGGGGGTTTAAAAGAAGCTATAGACTTGACAGTTTTTATATTGCCAGTGAGACTGTTCCAGAGTCTAGGGTCCTTCACTGAAAAAGTAAGGTCTCCCATTGTTATAAGTCTATATTTTGGAATAATCAAGAGATGTTTGTTGACTGATCTCAGTTCTCTATTAGCAGAATAGGTGGTTCAAAGTTCTGTCATATAATCAGGGACCAGCCACTGTCTGGCTTTAAAAGTATGTTCATGTTCATCTGACATGCTGTATGTTAAATAGTCTGCTTTCATTTGGGCACCTATAAGATAAACCAATTTCTCGAAAAGAACAAAAGCCTTTCTCTCACACCAAGTGTTTACTCTAATGAACCATTATGAGAGGAGAAGCACTTAGCACCCAGTCCTTGTACTTCAAAATGTGTCCTTTAAACATAAAAGGATTATGGAAAATCGGGGGTATTGCATAATACCGCATATTAATCAACAGGGCCAGGCAATGTCACTTTGTATTATGTCTTCCTATTGTATCACATTACCATCATCCAAATTTGAGATACATTACTTTTTCTTGTTTAATGCACCACAGTTATATGCGCTGGTAACAGCACAAATCTGAAATTGTTAGAAAAATCGAAATGCACACAGACAGACTCGCCCACGCAGGCCCCCGCGCACACCCACACATACACCCACGCCCGCACTCACACACGTACATCCGCATCTTTAAGGAATATGAAACGAGCACGGCTGTATTCGGACGCAGGCCTGGCTGACCTTTGCGCGGCGCATATTATATGGACCAAAAGAGACACGGCAGTAAGGCTATTGTCATTCATTCTTATCAAGACTCACAGCCTCAATCACAATATTATTATAATTTCCCTTCTGCACCAATAGCAGCTGAATAATAGCAGGCGAAAAAACCTTGGAATCGTGCCTCTATTGAAAGCTGGAAAGCTGAATAAAAATACATTCCTCTTTTTTAAAGGAGGAAAAAAAAAATGCACAGGCAGCTTTCAGCTTTAAGTCTTTTCAGCATTCCGTGATTATGAAAGGCTGCGAATGTGACATACTCGCACAGTGCAATGCAGACAGCAGTGCCACCCCCTCACAAATTTGGCGACTGAAGAGCCGATAATTAAATCTTCAGCAGAGAGGATACAATAATGCATTAGGCTGAATAACAATATTAGCAGAGCACAAGGTATTGGCCCCTGTGTTCGGTACCGCAACATGTGGGCAGGCGACGGTAAATTACTGCCACTCGGCATCGCTTAGCTTACCGTGTCATGCCTATGTGGCTACATTCACGGACAAGGCCTTTCTTTTAACAACCATACTGCTGTGCCAAATAGCTCTTCAACCAGGCCTGGCGCTATGGGGCTGCTTAAGGATTGTTTCCTTATATCCCGATGTCTACAAAGTATTAATTACGTTTTTTTAAGGTATGACTTTTTGTGCCCCCCCGGGGAATTGCAGTTGCACCCCTCTGTATTTTCTCCTGGCACCGGGTCTGTCTTCAACATACATGCTACGGGGGGAAGTTACATCCTTATATGCTGGAATCTCTCTTGAAAATATTTCACATTTACCTCCAATACAGACACTTAATTCCAACTGTTATGGACATAATTACGTCATGGAAACACATTGTGGGTATTCATGTGGAATTTTACTGAGGATGGAGGGTCTTCCATTTAGTAAGTACTGTGTGACAAGGTCCTGCAATTACACAGGAGCTACAAAGTGTTTGCATTGCATTAAATTAATTACATCATTACATGGAGTTAATTACATCACTGCACGAGGTTAATTACATTAATAAGTGATGTGAAATTACTGTATTAAGCAAATTTCTCTTATATTTGAATCAGAGCCCGTGGCACTTCATCAAGATAAATATTAAAATTGCAAATTAAAAAAGGAAATCCCCTGCATATATAATGACAGTGACATACTGAATCCAGTAACAAATCATTGATTCTCATTTGTACTCATGCACATGTTCATTGCCTGGAGACACCTTTCCTAATGGCAGATAATCGTCACATGACACTATATGACTAAATATGAACACAAACTAAAGGTCTTAAAAGTCCAGCTGATTCATTGTACTGTACCCTCAGAAAGCACTGGGAGTAACTGGAATTTTTTTTCTTTTCATTGTTTTCTTTTCATATGGCTATCAGCCTACCAATCAGTTGAGTACTCTGAATATTTCCTCACCATTTAAACCTGCTTGCACTGGAAGGTGAACTCCACCGTTTACTGCTTTCTTTACATTAGCATATACTGATGCACAAGATTTGTTGCACAAATCGAGACTTTGCCTGAATTAACATTCAGCATTGTAAAAAGATGAATTTGTATACAGAAACCCTGTATATGTGATCATCACGCAATAACCACCCTGAAGCTATAATTTTTCTTCATGGTTTCAGTACATTGTTATTGTCTCCAATCGTCTGCCTTTCTATGAGGGTGATTACACCCCCTCTGTGGTTCTCTGTTAGATTAAACAGAAATCAGCATTGGACCTTAACATTATCTCCATGGATAAATGTCTCCTGAAACTATGCAGGTGAAAAAGCTTTATGATAAGAGCATACGACGCAGGTCTTTGCAGAGTCAGTGAGGAGAGAGCAGTCCTCCGCCCAGACCTCAATCACCCTTACAGCTGCTGCAAACAATGGCAGGATTCAGGTGCAAATACCTGGAAAAATGTGTGTGTGTGAGTAGGTGTGTGTGTGTGTGTGTGTGGGTGTATGAGTAAGTGTGTGTGTGTGTGTGCGTGCATGTGTGGGTGTGTGTGTGTGTGTGTGTGTGTGAGAGAGAGAGAGAGAGAGAGAGAGAGAGCATGTACATGTGTGGTGTGGGGATTGTGTGTGTATATATGAGAGCAAGTCAGAGAGAGGTAGATTGTATGTGTGTGTGTGTGTGTGTGTTTGGATGTGTGTGGCCATGTCTATGGGGCCAGAGTTGATTTATGAGAAAAAAAAGTGTGCATATCAAACATTTATGAATCAAACTTCCATGGACCACTGCCTCACTGGGGTATGTCAAACTAGGCTACTCCCCTTGGTTTCATTTTAAGATATTCATTAAGCTCCAGAAATCATGAAATTAATTCAAACCGTGCACAGATACAGCACACAAACATGTAAAATGACAAATGTAAGGACAGCTTGTGACCACCACAGACCAGGGTGCCCTTACCCTACACCATCAAGATGTAAGATGTGTCCTCTTTTATTCTCAAGCAGAATAGACTCCCTCTGTAGCCACTCGACTGGTAACACCTAGTTTTATTGCACAAAGTCCCAGTGGGGAAATATCATAAATAAAAATGACATCGAATATAAAAAGAGGCCGTTTGTCAGATGACGGAGGCAGGACTCGTCAGCAGGTTTGCGGCCAGGGCTGTGGGGACCTTGTTGAGGGTCCATAGGGAAGTGACTTCCGCAGCCTTGAACTTGGGGTTAGGACAGAAAGGAACCTAAGCAAAAAGCAAATGTGTGTTCTGAGAAGGACTGCTGTCCTACATCACCTCCTCTCTGTTCAAGTCTGACCCATAGTTAGGAAAAAAAAATTCACACGAACATGATTTATTTCCTCTTTGACCTCTCAGCTGATCGTTACAATCCCACAGGGTAAGGCAAATGCCACTGAAATGTCCTTCATTTTTGTATTCTCTTTCCTAGATGATTCCATGCATTTTACAGTGTCTCCCATTTCTCAATATCTCCTGAGAAACCACCTGCTAAAATTTCCTCCTGAGCTAAAAAAAAGTCAAAAGTGGTTCAAAGAAATCCAACTTTATCTCTCCTCCACCCTTTCAGATGGGTATGCACCAAAGATGCGGAAACATGAGGAGATGCTCTTTGAACCCTTAAATACTTCACTTACTTCACTTCTCAGAATCGATTAAAGTCCTAGTTTTCCTTCCTTAAGTTAAAAAAATAATTAATTAACAGAACATACTTTTATGCAGTTGAAGGAAAATGGGCATAGGGTAATAATCTACTCATTTATTTAATTAAGACCTAGGACATAACAACACCAAGAAACATCTCCCCTGCTACAGAATCAATAGGAGCATCACCCCTATTTTCATATATATTGTGTTATCACACACATTTGCGCTGCGATCAACCTCCCCTAAGCAAAAACATTGGGTTACAGTTATTGATTTGTTCAGTACATGCCCATATCCAGAATGATTTGTATAGCTTACTGTACCTGGTATCCATTTATATAACCGGATATTTAGAGAATCAATTCAAATTCCTTGCTCCAAGGGTTCAACAGCAGAGCCCCACCAGAGATTTGAACTGACAACCACCTGGTAACAAACCCATTTCCCTAACCACTGCTGCACACTGAGGTCAAAAGCAGATTTCCTTGCCTGATTGGCAGGTGCAGCCTCTGTTCACACGCCCATCCCCAGACCACGTTCTACACGGCCGGCTTCTTCAGAAGAGCCCAGACAAACACACGGGTAACAAAGTGAGAATCTGACACATCAAAACACGCTCAATCACATACAACGCGGCCCATTAAAGCGCCGTGCAAGAGTGAAGAATAAGATATTCCCTTTCATCGCCAACTCCACTTTCTGCAGAAGACAAACAGCAGTGCATAATAAACTGCTTCAGCACCAGTTCTGAGATGCAGTGGACAGCATCAGAGGAAGAAACTCCAGAGAGATGCACTGAGAGACGAGAGAGGGAGAAAGAGAGGAGGGGGAAGAAGAGATAGAATTATAGGGAAGAGAAGGGATAAATCACAAATTAACTTTTGAGGGAAATAAAAAGAGAGAAAGTGGGAGAAGAGCTCCTGGTCTTACTATATATAATAAAAATAAATTCCTACTGTAGGCAGATGACCCCCACAAAGCACAGGTAACTGAGCCTGGCTCTCCTCAGTACTGTAGGAAAAGGGCCCTGGCAGAGTATGTGAAAAAGACTACAGTCGTGATATTCCAAAAAAGGAAGAGCCATATCTCAAGTCTGACAATAAGAGCAAATGGAAACTTTATATTTTCTGCGACTGAACTGAGAGATAACACACACAGGACATTTTATGATATTAAAACAAGCTCATTGTTGAAACACCAATTAAAATTAGACTAAAAATCTTTGAATCAGTTCAGCCAATATTCCCTATATGGCAGCGAAGTGTGGTAACTGCTCATGGAGGAAGATTTTGCTAAATGGGAAAAAACCATATAGAAACTCTGCTGCATATTCTCCCCAAGTACAAAGGAATACTCCAAACTATGCATGCAGAGCAGATATGTTCAGTGTTCAATGGCCAATATTCAACACTGTTAGTAATAGCCATATATAACCATATATTAATAGTAAAAATAAATAAATAAACACAGTAAAATTGTCAGAACATGGAAAAGACAACTACCCCCACTCCCAATAACACAAGGCCCTGAAAAGCAAAGCGCTGAGTCCCCTATAACAGCTAGTCCTGAGCCTCAGTACTCAACCCACCACCAACCCCACAGTTTCAGTATAGCACCATGGTGCACAGTACTAAACTAACCCAGACCATAACACAGTAACAACAAAAAATTACATCATCTATTGGGTTTCAAATGCAATAGTACAACATAGACTTGAAAGCTCTTGGGCTTTAAAACAGTCTGTCGTGGCAGTTTACATGACCATGGTAACTGACAAAAAAAAACTGAGAAATACCTTGACAAAAAAAGGATCAATGAGAGCAGTCTGGCCATTTAGACAGACCTGGCGGCTCAGAGAGGACAGGCTGTGCTCTCACTGTCTGCTTCGGGGTGTTAAGTGCTTGCATCACACTCGCAAAATTTGAAAAATACAGCCACATAAGGGACACATTATTCCCCTTAATCACTCGGCTCATCCCCAGTTTTCTAAATTTGACAAAAAAAAAAAAAAAAAAAAAACTGTCTGCGTCCCCTGAGGAGAAGAGCAGCTGAATTACACAGGCACAGCTACCCGTCAGAGCATTAGCGAGAGGAACCACTGAGGGAAAGAGGCACCTTAAAATCCACTTGTATGTCCATTTTTATTCTCAATGTCGAACATAGTATTTTACTGTATGTTATAAGCTCTTGAAAATGTCTAGGCTTTGACATTATTTACTGTTGTATTTCTAGTCAATAAAGAATTCTGGGCTGAACTGAGAAACAAGCAGATAGAAAAGGAGAGAGGGAGTGGGAGACAGAAGAGGTGCACCATGGGTAACGCTCATCTCCATGTCTGTATGCTCCTCATTAATATGCAGGTTTTATGACTGCTTGCAGGTTGAGCCAAATGCTTTGTGAGGAGCTGTCTAAGTTTCACTCACATTCTTTAGGAGAGCAGGACTTTAAATACTGTTTTATTGATAATCAATGAATAATTTAACAGTTACGTAAGGATCCATGATAAAATTTTCATTCTTATTTTTTCAGTGATGGGCATTAGTTTTAAGTAAAAATTAATGGTGTTTTGCAAAAGATTCTTTCCAACGGCTACAGTGCATTCAAAAACCAAAACCATCAAATTCTCACATATAATGTAATTCCTCACATCCTCCATTTGCTACTCGTGAAATGCAGTTGTTTTTAAAATTCTGGTTTAGAAACTCTTGGGCTGTGCCCTAAAAAGCTCTGTGTCCTTCCGGCTCTGCGACAATGTTCACATTCACCTGACCTTCAATGCAGACCTCTTAGCTAGCCCTAGGACCACATACATTGTAATGGGAATTCTCCCCAGCGATCCCACATCTCTGGAATGCCCTCCATGACAGAATTCCTGTTGGATGTTAAATCTGATTTTAAGGCTTAGTTTAAGTCTTTTGTGTTTTTTGATGGTTCTTATCACTTAAGATGTCATTCTTTTTTCAGTTATTTCCATTGGTTGTTGTCTGTTGTAATCATATTTTTGTGTACTGATTTAAGAACATTCTACTTCTTACCTTTTAACTTTTTCCTACCTTTACGTTTTTTAGCTCAATATAACAAGTGTTTTATGTTGTTGTGCTCCAGGAGTATACATCTATGAAAAATAAAATTTCCCTTTGGAATTTGTCAATTCATTAGCCCTCTTTTTATTATTCAGTTGAATAATTCTTGCTGTCAGTTCATCAATCTGTATCCACAGTTAAGTTAGCATTTACTGGCAACTTCTGCCTGAAGCTGGCAACATTGTATGTGCTTCTACAACAACGAATCATGTTAATTAAAATGTGTTGCAGACTTTTCAAACTTAGTGCTACCCTCTTTAGCAATTAACACCCAAAGGATATCTTTGTATCTCAAGCCTACAATAACATAAAATTCAATTAAACTGTCTTATCCACCATTATAAACAACACCATCCAATAGAATGATCTAACACATGGGTTTGAATTGATAAATTGAGGGTACAAATTGTGAAACCATGGATATGGTTTGGTAAATTGAGGGTATGAATTACTAAATGGAATTTTTATTTTACAACCATGCCCGTATAAAGCATTTTGAAATACTGTGTGAAATTACTTACTGAAATTAGAGGACAGGATATCATTAAAAAAGACTGTAAAAACATCTATCAGACCTTACTTGCAGGGAGAGTCTTTGGTTGGAAGCAGTGAACATTCAACCCTGCAAAGGGCACTGACAAGGTGTTTGTGTGGTACATCTGACTAAAAACACATTTTATTTCCAAATGCGTATTGACATTTTGGCTTTAAAAAGTAGCATGGCTTGATACACATGATAGCACAGCACAGTAAACAGTAAAGCTACTGAAAATGAGTATTTCTGAATGTTCTCTGACGGCCCAAGGAGCCACAATAACACTTTTAATTCACTGAAACAGACAGGAATGTTTTACTCCTCAAAAGCATTCTCATGTTTAATAAATCATATCTAAATCCAGTAAATGGATGCTCGGCAAGACTTGTACGGTGTTCACTGAAAGGAGTATACTACAGTGCCTAGATGCCTGAAGTTGAATAAATGTGCTATGACAAGTATAAAACAGAAGACATCCAACAGAAGATTAAGTAAGACTGTATTCAGGTGGTATACTGACAGTGGGGTTTAAGCCTGACGTTGTGTTTAAGAAGCCTGTGTCTTCCGGCGTCTTCTTTGGAGGTAGCAGTGTAGCATAGTGGTAAGGGGCGTGTCTCATAACCAAAAGGTTGCTGGTTTGTTTCCCCACTGGAGACACTGCGGCTATGCCCTACGGCAAGGTACTTAAGCCAGATTTGTCTCACCAAATATCCAGCTGTATAAATGGACAATATGCAAAACTGTCACCAATGTAAGTCGATCTGGATAAGAGTGTCTGCTAAATAACAGTAATTTAATGGATACTCCTTCGACTATCTGAACAGTCGAACAAACATCTGTCAAAATTATAGAAGTATTGAACCATAATCTTTCCCTGAGCCAAATGACTTGACACATGCATAACCTGTTAATTTTTGTTTTTGTTTGCTGAAAGATTTTCTAAGCAGCGAAATACCTTTCCACTAAAAAAAGGAAATGTTGCATTATATGTAAATGCAGCATTTCAGTAATGCGGTGTATTTATTATTAGTACTTACAGCTCAGCAATTGTGAAGCTGCAACACGATGACAAAATGACAAAAGAGCAATTGTCATTCCGTAACAGTTTAATCAGGAATTGGAGGATGTTACCACCACAGGTTTCTGAATCAGCTGGCACACAACATGGCAGTCCCCAGAGACAATTGATTAGACTGCTCTGCTAATACAGTAGGTGCTTTTCAAACAGTCTCAGCTGGATGTGACACCTGCTTAATGTGTAGGTTCAACATTTATGTTAATTCAACCAACTGAATTAATGCATACGCACCTCAGCGGTGGATATATGCTTGATGCATGACTAGCATGACTGCCTGTGTTTGCTAACTGCATAATTATACACTGATATATAGAAATGCATGAATGAGACGCATTCATAATGAAAAAAAAAAAACGTTCTCAGCTGCTCTTCATTGAAACAGGCAAAATAAATTCAAATATTAACTGTCACAAGGGAATAATTAAAAGGCGTATTAAGATCAATATTTATGCCATGGAGGTGCTATGAATGGACAGGGGAGTGAAGAAGGATCGTTTTTGCCTACAACTTTCTTTACATAGCCAAATGTTCCATCAAGTTAATGTTGTTGTTTATTTTTGTTTTGCTCTCTGCTGTAGAATGTTCTGTAAGAAGTCCAGTTTTGAGCCATCACACATCTAAAAGTATTTCTGAGAAGCTCAACTCTTACATAACCCTCAGCCAAAAAAAAAAACAGTTTTAATTCTGACATGAAGATATTTGGCTCTGAGCTCATGAAAGCTAACAGAAATGATTACCTTGAGTACCATGAGGCGCCTTCCCAAGGTCTCTCAGCTGCAGCTTTGGTTCTTTAAAAATGAGTTTCACATTGGTGGCTAATTGCTTCCCTAAACTTTAAACAAAAGCAGTGTGAAGAGGAAGAAATCACACAAAACCTCTGCCTCCCATTGTTCAACTTGTCAGAAAAATGGAGATAAACACACTGAAGGACAGAATAATAGAAGGTGGAGAACAGGACATCCAGCATATCCAGGTTTGTCATTGTGCCCACAGAGCAGAGTGTAGCCAGCACCATGTCAGGACTACTCTTAAATAAATCCAATGGTCTGTGCTTCCACTATGAATCCTAGCCATTCCATGCATTAGTAATTCTCTATGTGAAATATGTCAATGTTAAATTTCCCTTTAACTAATTTCCACCTATGCCCTCTTGTCCTGCTGACAAATCTCCACTTAAAATACCTTCTGAAGTCCATTTTATTAATCCCTTTAAAAAAATTTAAAAAGCTCAATCAAATCTCTTGAGTCTCCTTTTACTGAGACTCATTTTTTGAAAGCATAAACGCAGCCTTTCTAAGGCAAGCATAATAGTCGAGGGCAAGTCCAAAGACCTGGAGATGGTGAAGCAATGGTATGTTGAACGTACATGAAACCTTTAGCTGAGGTCAATGCATGCTGCAGGTGGGCTGCAGCAGTGGCAATCTCTGAACAAGGGGACAGTGCCCACAATGACAACATCAGAGGAAGAGGGGGACAGTAGTATATGAAAGATGAGACAGAGTGAGTACTATATGTGCATTATATGTGTAGGTGTAGATACATGTGGCATAGTAGTATATATTGCATATATGGTATGTAGATATAGGTATGCCTACATGGTGTAGCTTCATTGGTATACACAGACACAGTATGGATATGACAATATTTGATATAATGGCAGATTCACTGAGGGAATACAACATACTGCAAATAAGGCAAGAACACATTTATACAGCTCAAGGTTTTGTTTTCTGGCTAGAAATTATTTTGTTCACTATTTCATTGGGCAACTTGTTATTTCTTAGCAGAAGCCTCATTTGGGTATGGCAGATGTCACGCTCTAGTTCCTGGCACAAGCAAAAGAGAGAGTTCCTCCAAAGCAAACCTCTTTCACCTCCCAGACTGGCCCTCTCGGATTTCACAAACTCTTACACCCGCTCTCCCCCAAAAGCCCTCCATGCTGTGCAAAGGCTGTGCATACAATGTTCTCTCAGGCATATCAGAGGTAGTCACTGTGGCCACATGGAGAACAGATCTGACAGCCAATTGGGATGAGATGATCCACGATGAGCTGGAACGACCCGGTGCCATAGGGTGACAAGGCAGGTGTCACCTGTGTAGCAACAGCTAGGTGACATGGGCAGTAGAAATGGGTACCACATTGAACATGCGGCACATATCAGTTATTCTAGGGCTTATACACTTGATGGCATCATGTTATTGACTGCTTTCACTGAGGAGGTAATGCAAGAGCAATGGTTAGTTGCAGGAAATATCACCCAATCAACAGTATGCTCTTTGGCAGTTTCATAAGCTACATTTACCCAGTTTTTGAACAGCCATCTCTCTCTCTCTCTCTCTCTCCCTCTTATTGTGGTCGCGAGGTAGGTCTGCCTGAACCACATCCATATTGTATTTCACTGCCATTTCAGCATTTGACTATTGAAGATTAGTTGATAGAGTCATCATTACATTTGACCACTGAAGATCATTTCCGAGATTCATTATCACATTGGACGAATGAAGATTATATGCTAGGTTCATTACTGCAGATCACACAAGATACTGTAGAATTAATTAGACAATGTGACAAGCCATGCAAGACAGATAATCTCCACATTTTTTCATAATGTGTAGTTGTTGGTTGCACTCAGTTTAGATTTTAAAATTCAGATTTTTTTTTTCAGTGACCATTGGTTGCCTTGAATTGGTTATAACTAATACTGGCATTTATCATTAAAAATACTGCTTTGTACCAAAAATGCCACAGTACCCTCCCAACTTCTCAAATTACCTAGCGTAGGAAGGTAATGGTGGTGGTTTAAGTGCTAGTGCAATTGAGAACTGCTATCTTGGTGCCGTTGGCATTTTTTCCTGAAAATGCTGACAAAGTGAATTGTGCAAAGCATGTTTCCAACTGTGCAACCAAAATTGTACCCTAATTGTCTTCAATCTGTCTTCATAACCTACATGCTTGGTATGTGTCACCAGTCATACCGTGCTTCTCTGTACTTCTTCAAGAGTGTCTATGTTCCTCTTATAGTATGGTGCCCAGACACAGTGACCTTGTACTCAGTGGCCTTGTACCTGTGTATATATGCATGTAAGTACTAGATAAGTATTATGTAAATGTACCACCACCACAGTTTGTTCTCCATGTCATTTTCAACCTCAGTTTCACTGTCTGGATTACAGGCATCAGTGTTGGTCTCTTCATATTAGTCTCCTTTCTGTCAATGGAAACACTGGGTTATATGACTTTGAATTGCTGGTTGATAAAGTGACGGCTGGTAATGCTTCCGACTGCAGGATATCATATAGTTTTATGCATAAAACCCCAGTATATACCAATATATAACAACTTTGTTCTGTCACAAAAGTGACAGAACATGAGAAGCTTTGCTTTCAAGTCAAACAGATCAATACTTGAGGTAAAGCTGTCCAAAACACATGCTGAATTCAGCCTTCTACCAAGAGTGACTTCTGTTCTCTTCTTCTCTGAATTCCTCCCCGTCTGCGTGTCCACCACTTTGACGTTCCCCAAACACTCTAGGCTATTTTATCCAGGACAGCTTGATGCCAATAAGCTACCGGCAGCGGCTTCCATTTTAGCAGCAGTGACGTTAGCCCAGTGGAGTGCCTTGCCCATTTAATACTGGACGCGACAGCAGTATCTCCTTTCAGAGCTAAGAGGGGAGAACACGTGTGCAGAAAATGGCATTAGTCACTTAATGCCACACACAGGAGGCAATACAAAGCCCATTTCAGAACCATTCCCGGAAGCTCTGAGCTCTCAGATCCCTCTGGAATTGTCCACACATGATCCACTGCAATTCAGACTATATATCACCCAATCCTATTTTAATACCTATAATTAGATTGCACCAGTATCTATACACCCTATTAACCATAATAACCTGTTTCTTCAGTCATTTTCCTTTTTTTTTTTGCCCGTACGTCTGACAGATATCTCCTGAGAAGAGGCTGGCTTTTAAAAAAAAAAACAAAAAACATGTTTTTGGAAGGATCGATAAAAAAACATAGTTAAACGATGGCGTCTGGAAACTGCCTGATGCTAGTGCAAATAAAAGCAAACGATTCACTCAAGAGTTAATGTAATTCACAGAATACGAGAATCAGACCTTTTACCACTCCACTTAAATGGAAGTAAAGTCATGTCTACTCCTATCAAATAAAGTCCATTTTACGATGAGCGTTAAATTATCCTATTCTTTCACACCTAATGAACGCAATTAGCAGAGAGACAGGCCAATAAAGCCAGAAGTGAGGGTGCAGTCATTTCAGCTTTATTCCTCATTTTTTTCTCCACAGCAGGATTTATGAAGCACTACACAGTCAGCAAATGGGTAACACAAAGGCCCAGATTCAATCTGCAAAGTACTTTGTCCTAAAGTCTGCCAAACAAAAGTACAACAGGTTAACAAACATTCCTACACATCCTACACAGTGTGACAAGTTTGGGTCACTGAAATGACAAACATCGTGTGCAAAACTTAGATACACAAAGCATGTTACTTGATTATAAGGACAAAACATGTTGTGGTAAATCTGAACTGCTAAACGTGAGGACCTTGTACACACTGTATGCCCATTATCTGAGCTTGGTGTTGATTGACAGTTGAGAGGTGGGTGTATTTTTAAGCCTTTTGCTGAGGACAATGGAACTGTCGGCTCTTCTGATTGGCTCAACAAAGCTGGCTTAACACAAAGCGGGCTGTCACAAAATGAAGGCCTTTCAAAAATTAAACAAAAAAACACAAAGTCAAGACCTGAAACAATAACACAGAATATTTTCTGTGAAGTGCTGTCATGAATCACATTGAAGAAAAGTGCATTGGTATGACAATGTTCCTCCAATTCACCTAAACTCTGAGAGCCAGATTTAATCCAACTGCAATGCACTTTGTTTGCAACTTTGTCTTTGCATTACACTGCAGTCAGATGTTAAAACTGTATTCTCCATGACATGTGCCAAGAAGCTGCATGTACAATATATCTAATCCTAGAACCCATCACCCTCTTACTCAAGTCAATAAAATAAGCCAGCCCTACTACTAGCCTTACCAATGTTCTCACAGGCAGATAGTTATAGGGGTTGGTCATTTATACTCCAAAAGACAGGTTAACTAAAAATTAAATAACTGAAGTTACAATACAGTTAAATACCATAGTTTGCTCCTGTTCAAAGCCACAACAGCAGTGAGTTGAACAGGTTAGAATTGAGTGGTTTATCTTGTTTCTACCTGACTTATTTTTGCCAATTGAGACATAATCCTAGTGAGTCACAGTTCAGGTGTTATGCATGTTTTAGTACTGAACCCAGCGCATCAGTTTGCACGTAGAAAATTCAGCAGCCAATGAAACCGCTGACGGGTTCAGAAATGGCAATTTTCCATATATTAATGAGAAAACCAATCGCATGGCAAGGCATTTTAACAAAGGTAAAGATGAAATTCTGATGATAGTAATCAAGGGCTGAATGACTTGAAATTGTGAGAGTGCTCAAACAGGTTAGAGCTGAAGTTAATCCACTGAAATACAAGCTACGTGCCAGATCTGATTACCATCAACTGTAATAGCATATTTTTCTTGTGGTAGATAAACTTTTAAAGAGGTCAAGGAACATGCACCAGACAGGCATTTGATGGAGTGCTGTAGAACATTTACATAAGGTTGGTGTACATTAAATTAACCGCATTATGTTAAATGATATTTTAAGCATAATTGAGGATGAAAGCAATGAGAGGCTAACTACTCTTCTGTATGAGAACCTGATATTTTTGCCCCCAGAAGCAGTTCATACGGTTGGGTGGCTTGTAACATAATACATTACAAAAGCCCTGCCCGTTATCTAGGTTATAAGATAGCTAACTAAGGCGTTTCAGTAAACCTGCCACATGCAGGTCTCACTTTGGTTAGCTCAGCATTCCTCTTTCAAATTGTACCGTGAAGGTTGAACGAGCCTTTAAAACATTCGACCCAGGTCAGCTTTGCTGTTCAGTGGTTTTCCGTTAGAGTGAGGATTACATAGAGAAATCTGATCCTAATCCAGCACATGGGTGATTTTTCTCTGTCTTACACAGAGCCCCTCTGGTCATACACATGCATAACCATGAAACACACATTTTACAGCAATACTTAATTTAAAACACTGGCAGAATTATGGGATGTAGGTGGCAGTTTCTAACTAGGTGCTGTGGAAAAACATCTATGGTGGGAAAATCCTGCTTTCAATCAGTGATGACTTCTGCAGTGATTTATTGATATGTCCTTTAATCATTCATTAAAGTGGCTATCCTTTAGGATTTCTAAAATGGGTTATGTTTGTCAACCAAGTAAATCAACTCATGAATTTTAATTAACAACAAATGCATACCCATTAATATGTAAACATCCAGAATATATATACATGATACAGTAGTGCTGTTGAGGGATTTCTGTTGGATTCACTTTGACATCATTTCTTGTTCATTTTAGAAATCACCAAACTTGTGTCACACATGTAACCGGCGAAATGAACAGCTGTTTAGATTTGCCATCCACAGCCACAGGCTACAAAGCAGTGTGATTGATTCTGAGCCAAAATACCTTTACAGAACACAGATTCTGTATTTTGGCTCCACTTTGGCATTTGGTAACGCGTATTACATACAAATTGCATTAAGATATAAATCAATTAACACACCTTTAAATTATACTAGTTTGCCAATTTGATGGAAGTACGGGTATGTGTCTCAGAATCAAAGCCAGACAAGAAGTCACTTAAAGTGAAGTTTTTTTTTAAAAAAAGTCACTCTTAACTTTTGCTATTTTAGAAAAGTCTCAGTTTGGCCGTGCAAATTGGTATGGATTTACGTACTTGAGCAAAATGAAAGCTGAGTCACGTTCCTAACGACCATCACAGTATAACGTGACTCTACACCTCGTTTGCTGCTGAGTGACATTACAGCGATGCCAGACTCTATACACTATGCAAAGAATAAAGGGCGTAAGAAACTGGTGCCCAGATATGAAGTCAGTTGATTTAGCATAAAATTGACAACAAATATGGTTGGAAATGATTTTTTCATAGGTAGTAACAATTACTCACTGCTTGAATGCAGCTTGAAACTTCCTTCTGTTGCCTTGGGAGAGACCTTTATCATATGTAGCACTTTCAAATAATTTCCTTTCAAAATTTAAGCCTCAGTTCAAACGAACCTCAGTGTGCTTTTTGCTTAACATTTACTAAGAATTTAAGAAGGTGGCCAATTTTATGAAAATGGGCCGGACTGGAATTTGTCTCTTAAACATTTACCCTGGAGAGGCATGGCTTATAAAAGTTACGGCTTATGACTTCATAAATGTGGATACCGAATTACATTTTCAAAATACCTTAATGTAGCTCTGATGCAGCAAATTTCATTAACTTTCCTCCTGGCTGACTAATCTGGCTCTTTACTCTGGAAATCAATTACGTGAGCACAAATTCAGCATCCAAAGCTGACATGCACATCACCACTTAAACTGTAGCTGGCGATTAAACAAGCTTCACTTAACGAAGCACAGCCAGAGACGAGGAGTGGGAATTGAACCTAGGTTTATCTGTGGAGAACAACGGCAGTCATACACACAGTCCAACAGCTTGGCTTGATCGACTGCCAGACAAGTCATTGGGTCACATCCCAAACAAAGCATATTCTTATCTCTCTGATGTGAAACAGCTTGATATACACGAACCTCCTCACAAGTATGTCAGTTTGGAAAAAAAAAATGTATGTCACTGTCACACAAGTAATTCTGTGCATGTAGAACTCACTACCAAATCCCACAGTTTATGTATTTATATATTATATTTTATACATTATGTTAAATTTTATTCATTAGCAGGGATTCATTAGAAAATTTGAAATTTAACATAGCAGTTTTTAAGAGTCAATAATTGCTTTAATATACGTGGTACAATTTGACATATTTTGAAAAGACTATTTTGGATATTTCTTTTGACCACATATGGGTATAATCTTCTGTTTCCTGAAGGAGTTCTCATTCTGTTTCACATCAAGCCTTTCATATTCTCCAGTTCTCACTCTTTCTTGGAGGTTAACATCAGAACTGCCAATCTGTCTTTATTATTTTTGCAAATTTCATTTTTAATCTTTTTAAATGACTCCACGCACACAAGGCGTGAACGCGTTCCCATTTGTTACTGTTCTCTGGTGCGTGTGTTAGTTACTCTGGTGCTGTTAGGGTCTTGCACTCACTGATAATCAGTAATGAACCCCAGAAGAGGCACCTAGCTGTAGCAGGATAGCGGACGCTAAAGCTTGCAAATACAACTCCGTCAGGTAACCTACCTGATTCCTAATGTGGCCGGACATCTAACTCCTACCCCTTGAACGAGTCGCGGTGCACTCCTACTCTCACCTGAATTAATCTATCAATTATACATGACTGCCCACCAACATACTCAGACTACCTCAGACTGAGTGGTGAACAGACCTACTGTACATGAATTCAGAGCAGTGCTTCAGATGTAACTCAGAGAGATGCAGACGGGGTGGAAGAGCGGGAGGGAAATAGCAGGAAAGACGGGGAAAGAGACGGGAAGAAAGAACGAGAGAGAGAGAGAAAGTCAGTTGAATGTTAACAGGCCTAAAAAAAGACTACACTGTGACAGATTACCTGTCAACAGTGGCAGATATTAAATGAAGAAATATGTTGACAAAGTGTAGACTCAGTTAGCCCTGCCTGGTGACGGAGTCAGGCCGACGTAGGAGAGCCTGGCTACCGAGGGAGGCCAGAATGTGCTCAGTCTGCAACAGGCCGAGACGGATCCGCACTTCATCACAAAAAGCATCATAGTAAGCACATGGAGGCGAGGGACATGAGTCCGTCCACAATGCCCTGCTATATAGGACTCAGATAAATTACCCATCATCCTTGGAGGGAATGAGGAGCACAGTACCGGTAGCCCTGCAGGCAAGAACCTGCCACAGCCTGAGGGCCAGAAAGTGACACAAACAATGGCCTTCAGTCACGCTTCAGCTCCAGATTTCCAATATCTAACATCATGGCTTTGTATCATCCTATTTCACATTCTTTCATTTGTATTTATTCATTTTTTCTTGCTGCTGTTCTATTTTTCATTTCTTTATATAATCACTAGAATATATTGATTGTACTTGTGCTAGCATTGCTTCTTCTGTTAGATATGAACAGGCCATGGCAACAGAAACGTATGTAGGTCATTTCAATAAAGAAAACAAGAGACTGAGAGAGAGAGAACAGGACAGGGATATGGAGAAAGCAAGAGAACGGGGGAGACTGAAAAAGGCAAGAAAAAAGGAGGAGTGAGACGGGAGGAGAGGGAGAAAGAAAGAGAGAGGAGGAGAAGAGGACCAGAGGGACAGAGAGAAAGTGTCGTTTTTGTTGTTTCATCCCTCCCTGATGTCGAAAGGGTCCAAACTGCCTCAGCGAGGCCCGTGAACGCCGTGCCAATGTAACACATCGGGATTAAAGGGAACGGAGAAAGGGAGACAGACAGACAGAGCATGGCGATAGACGACTCCCCGGGTGTAAACGCTCGTTGGATGTAACCGGATGTGTCTGACGCAGAGGCAGTCTGCTAATCCCACTTCCTGTGACAGGAGGATGTGGGGGGGGCGAGGGGAGGGGGGGTGTCAGCCCTGTAACCCCCTATCCTCGCTGTCACTCTCCACATGTCATCTCCCCTTATCATGAAAGAACAGCAGGCGACGCACCGCCAACGTGAGACATTTACAACTGCGATGCGCATCGAAATCTATTAACCTTCTTGGAGTGAAAATGAGATGGGGGGGGGGGGTTGCTTTGCTGGCATAGACTACTTTAGTCCCTCCCCCCCTCCCCCACCCGCCCCTGATCGGCCACATGGTGAAACAGCAGCCGTTGGCAGCCCCTTCCGGGATTCCGCGACACGCCGTTAGAGAGGGCCGCTCCTGTCCGTTTCTGACGAGGTGGGCAGATGGCATAGGGCTCTCTGACGCTCCGTCCCCAAGGTCAAACTCCGGAACAGCATACCTGCCGGACACACCCAGGGGGTGGCTGCGTGCTCCCGGCGGGGGAGAGCTCGGCCTTTGACCGCTCTCCTCTCCTGCGTCTCCCTGTCTCACCTTGCGTTAGAGGACTTATTTTGCTTAGAACAGATCCCTGTTCCCCCCTGGGTAATTTACAGAGCTTACATACAACTGGGCGCTTGCTAAAACCATTCAGGCTCCTTGCAGCTCAATGGCGCAACAGCAGTGTCTCATGTAAAGATTCAAACCTGCAAATCTCTGGTTCTAAGACCTAACCACCCCGTCTAAAGCACTTTTTTTTCAGGAAAGAGTGACAAGAGTTGCACAGTGCATACCACAGACACATGCTTTTGTTCACAAAAAGTGTACTGGGGAAATGGTTCCTTCCCTACATTCTCAGCAAATATGAACAGGCCATCAAACACAAGACAAACACCACTACAAAAAGCCAGATAAGCTATCGATTTAGGCTTTTGGTCAGTGGAAGGAAAGCAATTATTTTACTGTTTTTAACAAATAAAGGGTTACACTCACAACTACACTCACACATACTGTAAAGAACTATACTCAAACCATCAGAGCTTGACAATACACATATATGTACAGAATAAAAAAATTAACAAAATAGACACATAGTCATGATATCTAGCCATATATTAGTACATACCCACAGAAATATAAGCAGTGTTAGGTTATTTACACACAACACACATTTAGTAGTTTTTGATGCACAATGCCCCAGGCTTGAATAGAGTCAGGCAGGAAAGACAAGATTTCTGAAGTACTCTTTCCTCATCACATATGCTGGTCGCTAAAGACAGTCCTCACTGTATAGGAGGCTTAAATGAGTTTGCCATCTAGTGGCAAGTTAATTCATGAAAAAAACATTAGCATGTTTGAAGGTAATTAACTATTTAAGTTGAACAGCTTTCACAAAAAAATACAAAATGATCAAAATGGATGTACCTTTTGCAGGAACATTTGGAATATGCACATTTTTATATAATTATTTCATCATGGTTTGTTTCCATGAACAAAAACTGCCTTCAATACCACAATTATCTAGGTTGGAGAATTCTAACATAAACACCGACATTGCTGGGAGAAGCTATTGTTGCTATTATTCACTATTGAAACTAAAAATGCTGATGTTTTCTCAGTTACTAACTCATATGACAACTAACAAAGTCACACTCTCTATTCAAGCAAGATTCTAAGATAAAAACCAACACAGAGAAAGTCAAGGCCACATTCACAGAAGGCAGATGAAACAAACATTATTTCCAGATCAAATAAATGGCATACTACACAACCCTGGAAAAACGCTATGTAGGCACCCAGGGGGCACACTCTGCACGCTGGTCTTTCTTCCAGCTCGCCTCCGCATTAATTACTGTACATCTGATTGAGCTTTTGATTAAATGTTTTGCCCAGCCACTCCATTTCTGTTGAAATGACTCACCATGAATTCAATTCAACTTGTGCACGGATTTCGCACATCGATTCACACCACACAATGAAATTTCATCATTAACCTGAACTTCAATAAAACAATATCCATATAGAAATCCGTGCCAAACTCTAATCTATATCATCGATATCAGACAGGTAATGTTGCAGTACCCTGTTCATGGATTGATTTCATTTTGTGGACATTTCTTTCCTCAGGTTGGTATATTGTCCTCCCTTTCAAATCAGGAATGTGTCTGAAAATTAGTGGCTAACTCTTCAATTACAGGTAAGGGCTGAGTTACACATCTTGCAGTCAGCGCGACTATAACTGCTGCATGAAAGAATGATGTAATTGCAACCATAACAACTGGTCTCACAGCTGGTCAAGCTGCCTGTTTTACACCACCTAGATTTTGTAATAATGAGAAGAGCTGTACAAATGACTGGGTCGCTGCATTCAATGGCTGATTGATGATGATTACTGTCATGGCTGGAACTCAAATTCACCTATTAAAGGAACAATGAAGAACTAACCATTTTGACAGTCAGTACATACATACAGATGATATACACATCCAGCATGAAGGGTCTTCAGCTGGAAGACGCCACTGCCATGTCCTCATATGCATTTGCATTTACATGAAAATTTGAAGCATAGATCAGTCTTCAGGAGTTCTAGTAATGGTAGAAGAATGAAGAGACAGCACTTAAAATGTAAGGCTGACAGAGGCCAAGGTTTCATTTCTAGTGATGGAGAACCGTAGTGAACATTCTACCATTTCTTGTGTGTTCCTTGTTTGGGCCAATACACGTCAACAAAGGGACGAAAGACTCCCCAGACATGACGGAGTTAGCCACATGGTCCCATTAACCCTCCTGACGGTATCACGGCAACAGAAAAGCCTGCCTACAGAGCTGAAAAGAGAGGGCACGGTCTGACCTGCACTGTGGGTCTGAAGGACCATCACAGGAGGACCACCACTGGGGACCTCAGCTGTCAGCATATGCTGCTGACCCCAGAGGGTGCTGCAGCATCTGCTGACCTCAGTTCAGTTTTATGGAAGGCATGGTTTTCACAGGGACTCAACGCATAACAGTGTTGGTGAATGCAGCACACATAAAAAAAAAAATAAATAAAAAAAAGGAGCAAATGTACAAAAAAATCTAGGATTCATTTTATAACTGCAACACAATCCACAGGAACCGGCCTGACCAAAACTACATCATAACAAACTGACAGACTGACCTCTGCACTCCAGCCATACACCCGTATTTAGCCTTCAATCAGCCAGGTGAGGCTCATTAGCCAATGACTGGCCACCAGACACATAATCAGTCAGACAATTACAATTATCCTATTTCAACTGACATTGGCAGAATACAGATCTGTTTTCTGGAAAGATGGTAAATGGAGGTTAATGACCACAGAGGATCCTCAAATGTACAAATATTTACTACAATTTACAGTTAACATGACGGTAAAAAAGTCTCTCCTTCTCAGAGTTAACCTGCTGTTCCAGGTGCGTGTCAGTGGCAGACTGAAAGGTGACATTTATGCCTGCGGGGATGTACATGTGCTCATTGCTCTCTGAGTGTGACAGGATGTGACATCGTTCTGATCGTGCCAGCGACAGGAAGTTGGACAAATCCCACTGCAGCAGCTCCTCCTGTGGATCTGAATTGCAAATGAACAGAGATTCTTTACTCTTCTCCTCTCTACTCTTAAGCAATCCTGACAGGAAGAGTTTGTGTGTGTGTGTGTGTGCGTCCGTGTGTCTGTGTTTGTGGGGAGGGGGGTGTGTGTTAGAGTGACTGTGGGGGCTCTCTGGCTAAGGCATCTCTGTAACCTACTCTCCCATTCCAGCAGACTGTCATGTTTTCACCCTGAGAGAGTTTTATTTTTTATTATTATTATTTTTTTTTTAAATGCTGCAGAGCCAACTGAACAGCCATTGGAACGCGAGGCCTGTCAGCATTCATTCCCTTCTACATGTGGCCCAGGCCTGGCTGCCTGCAGCTTGTGGGAGTCCAGAGAGCAGACACAACTTAGTGGCAACATTGGGAGAATGTGAAATGACCGTTGAAGGACCTGCCCATTGACTTCTGACTTATTATTATAATATCATGATATGATAATATCATTTTCGTTTTTTGTAAAAGAACATACCAGGTGTGTTTTACTTGGACTTGTTTTTCTGTGGTCATGACCAAACAGTGGCCACTAGAGGATCTTGAGTGGCTCAGTGGCCAGGGCCACTTTGAAGTTTGCAAGTTGGGCTCTGTGACCCCTGTGTCATCCGCCGATGACTGGGAGCCCATAGTAGTAGAATAAACATGCTCAATTCCACCGGGAATAGAGATGGAGATGATGTTTCATTAAGCCAGGTGTTTCATTATCTAGCAGGAAAGAACCTTCTGGACAAGCATGGAATAACCCTGCTGGCACTGTGGCCCACCAGGACCAGAGTAGAGCAGCCCTGCAGACACTGCGGTCCTCTAGGACCAGGGTAGAGTACCCTTCCAGACACTGTGGCACACCAGCACCAGGGTACAGTAGCCTTCCAGACACTGTGGCATACCAGCACCAGGGTAGAGTAGCCTTGCAGGCACTGTAGCCCTCCAGGACCAGGGTAGAGTAGCCTTGCAGGCACTGTGGCCCTCCAGGACCAGGGTAGAGTATCCTTGCAGGCACTGTGGCCCTCTAGGACCAGGGTAGAGTAGCCTTGCAGGCACTGTGGTCCTCTAGGACCAGGGTAGAGTAGCCTTGCAGGCACTGTGGCACACCAGCACCAGGGTAGAGTAGCCTTGCAGGCACTGTGGTCCTCCGGGAAGGGGCAGAGTAGCCCTGTAGGCACTGTGGCTTTCTAGCATCAGGGCAGAGAAGCTCACTCCTTCCAAAACGAATGGAATTGCAATTTTATAGTATACTTCATTCTGCACTGGGCATGAAATGGTTTTATTTTTCCATGTAAACTACAGCAGGACATACACAATGGACTGATAATGATATACAACAGTCCTGTCACCATGCAAGGAACTCTGAACCTCAAAGAGGCCTATATGGGATGCTGTGCTGTCATTTGCATATTATCAGCATAAATGTTGCTGACGTTTTTTTTAGCTCGGTCCACATCGCACACACAGGAGAAAAGAGTCAAACGAATCTATATTCTCTTGTCAATAGATAGGCTAGTAAATATGTTTTTTTTACCTGATATCAAATGCCATGTTTTGCTGATCAGGTCATTTTTCATTTGACGCAAGCTTTATCTTTTCAAGTGTCCATCAAGCTGAATGAAAAGGATGATGGTGATCGCACAAGAGACTGACTGTTATCAATACCTAAGAGCAGAGGGTTATGAAGCCACAGGGGAGAGCAGTACAGGATATAATCGCCTTATCCATCATCCATTTCACAATACTGACAATGCAAACCAGTCCTGACCTTTTAGTTACAGATCACGTGGATAAAGGTCAAAAAAGGAAGAGCGAAAGAACAGGAATAAATGCTATCATTCCCCACATAAAAAAAACAGCTGATCTTAATTCAAAAATCACAATGAAGACCACGACCTCTACAGGTAATATCTACAGCTCTAACCAATTCGACTCAAAGATGCAACATAACATGAATTTGCTGAGGAGTCCCAATTGTCCAATGTCACATTCTCCTTTTACGTAGCTTCTAGCGAAGCAATTCAGGTTAAGAGGCTTGGTCAAGAAGGGTCACAGCAGCATCCAATTGGGGAATCAAACCCACACCCTTCTGATGAACCCACAACCTTCCGGTCCCAGGTGATGTGGTGATGCTGCAGTAACAAGCAAGCATTCATTCATTCTCACCGTGCATTGGCAGCGGTGTGTCCAAACCGCGGCACACCATACCAGCTGACCTTTGCAGGAGCACGCAGCATTGTGAAGCATTTCAGCGTGTGTGTCTGGCAACCCTTTTATGCCTTGCGTTTTTGTTCTGGCTCCACTGTGTAGGTAAACAGAGAACGTGTCTGTCACTCCGATCACACGGCATCACATTACGTTACATTACATCACTGCATGAGGGGGAGCACAGACTAACCTGTCTGCCAAATGTCCAGCTTTCGCTCATCCAAAACAAAACAGCTTTCAGTTCTTCACTGAGAACACCATGTCTGGTGAGAGCTACTCTTCAGCAGATGTAACTTGGTCGCAACTTTCCATATAATCAGAGTGTAAAAGGTTGCCATCAATGTTGGTGTAGTGGTGCATACATTTGGCTCAGAGTCCGATGAAGGGATTGCACCTGGCCACGAGCCAAGGCTGTTGACCCCCCCCTTGGATGTCATAAACAGGGAAAAGGAAGGGGGGAGGTGGGGTGGAGGAGGGATGCCGTGAACAGCTGACATGGAAAAGGATTTTTATGGTCATGGACTGAAAACCTTCATTCAGAACCTCAATCATTCATAACTCTTTTCAGACTGAATTAGACCAAAGGGGAAAGTGATGTGGGTTTACGGTGAAGTGCAACAGAACCGGGTGACTGGCTACGACCAGGAGGCAGGGAGCTCACAATGTGCAGGGGCTTGTTGTGAACCTTTTCCAGCTGTCATCCGCAAGTCAGCCGCCTAACTGTATAAACAGCGCCCTTTCACCGCAGGGGGAGTGTAGCACGGTGAACTGTGTGCAAATGACACACTTTTTTGAAATGTGTCAACATTGAACCACTGTGTTTATCTCAAGTATCTTAGCTTTGTGTACCAAATGTACTGCTATTTTTGTACTCCTATGGGCTTGATTGTTTTGACTCTGACAATCTTCATAGTAAAAACGTGCTATAAAAAATAATTTGACCGATTGATTTACATACTGTTTTTTTAAAAACCCAAGTCAACTGTGAAAATTGCAGCATTAATATAGCATTGTAATATTTCTGCTGTGCATTATTTTTACTTACAGATTCGTTACAGTGTGCAGGATGAACCCCTTCACATACAAGCACCCAAAAAAAAATCCTCAGTGAAACAAACGGGCTTACAGAATGACAGTTGTCCCATTCAATGCTCAGAATATGCCATTAGTAATGAAAAGGGGTCAACACTGTAAAGCTATCTTTCTGAAGTTCCAACAATACGAGTCAATTTTTAGGTTGGCTTGAGAAAGCCAATTCACTACTCTTATTCCTTATTCATCTTCATCGTATTTCATCCGATCTTCTGTACTCCGTCAAGATATTTATAATTTTACAATGAAATTTTCCCACTGACTACCACAACTAGAACTTTCAGAATCTGAACATTCTAGCATGCACAGCTGATACCACACTGGGCCTGATATAGTGGCCAGAGATACAGACCACCTCTCAAACAAATTTTGTAACTACTGGCTACAACTTTGATTATCATTAAAATATATAAATTGAAAGCAAATGTGAATATCTATATGAAAGAAAATATCCAATCATGGAATATCCAATCACGGAAAAACAGAAATGAAAAGTTCAGTTACACTGTTAAAGGAAAAAGCATTTAGGGGTAGCAACAGTTGCTCTATTTTAAACTGAATGGTGATGAATGGTGTTGAATGGTGTAGTCCGCTACCATGTAGCGGTAATCGTGTGATGTCACAGAGTGTGCTTTCACTTGTGAAAGCGTCGTGGAGGGGTGCTGACACGTAGACGCCATCACAGGCTTGTCCAATCACCCTGTGCCCTGCCACTCCAGGAAAGCCAGCGGCTCCTCTGATCAGAGCATTGAGCATCTGACCGTCATGAGCTCTGTCCTGAGGAGAAAGGACGCTAGGGGTTGGAGCTGTGGGTTTGTCCAGGGTGAAACTGGACTTGCTCAGCTTGCTCACTTCAGCGCACTCTGCCATGCCAGACAGATAAACTGACTGCTTGTTGTTTTTTGGGCTGCATACATTGGAAAGGTAACAATAAAATCTTATAACTTCTGAGGACAAATGCTACTTTATGGCTCTAAAGGTTTCTAGATCTGGAAACAAAATTGCAAAGTTGGCAACAGTGTGTGACATGTCTCATTTAACCCGCATCCTACTGTAAATTATGACTCAACATCCACAGAGAAAAAAATAAAGAAAAGAAAAACTGACAGATTACCTTGGCAACCTGTGAACAATATATGAACAGATTACCCAGGTAACCTATGACCTATAAACAATAGTCAACACACCATAAGATGTTCTTGACTCCAACAGCCAATTGGAGGAGAGCATTATGAGAAATTAACCACTACAGGGTGGTGGATGGCTTCGTCCACAGCATAGCCTATCACGGTGCTGCACACTTGCTTAACAGGCATGTGTTTCTTTCACCACCACTTACTGGTGTCTTCCATGTAACTTAGGATGTAACAATGTTAACATAGAATGGTGTGCTGACTATTGTACATAAAGCCAAGGACACCTATTCAACTAGTCATTCTATTTCAACAGCTATAGCTCTGGAAAAAAAAAAGATGTTAAACATCCAATGAGGCTGATTCCTTATATTCCACTGTACCAGCTGCAGAGAGCTGAGTAGGCTCACCTGCAGGATGAATAACAACTTGAATTCTCAGTAAGTCTACAACAATGGACACAGGAGAACCAGAACACGCATCTGCTTGCACAGTTCTCATTCATAAGAGTGCGCACAGCCAGAGAAGGGCTGGAGGTGAACACTCCAGAGGGAACTACACACAAGGCTACCCATAAAGGCGTTGAAACATTAATTCGGTAAAACCGAGCAAGTTGAGGAAGAAGCCCAAAACCATAATATCTTCCAAAAGGAGCCCCCCCTCAGAAGAGCCCATGAGGGAGCCACCCCTCTCCTAGACAGGTACAGTACAAAGCTGGAGAACGTGGATGGAAAGCCTCAGATGCTTTGGATCTCAATATGAAGGGGAGCGGCCAAGCTGGATCCGGTGGTGATGAGCGTCCATTTCCAAACCAAAAATGTGAGGAGAGTACTTGTCACTCAGTAAACACAAAATATGGACAATTGTAAATTATATATCACTGCAATATTCTAGCCATACACACAGCATGCAAAAATTTCAAGCATTCAATACACATTAACTCAATGTCAATGTGCATGATTTTTAAATATATTTTGTGGAATTCGCATGATGTACTGGACTACATAAAATCATTATCATAGATCTGATTTAAAGAACAACCCTAAATATATGTTAAATTAAAAAGTTACATGGAGATAATGTTACCGGTATTTGCCCAATAGCATCATAATAATGACAGCGGGTGTGTCAACTGAAAAATTCATGCTAGTAATTCAACGCCCATGATACAGAGTGAGAACACCAGCAGCCTTTCTCTCTGGAGCGTGTGAGAGCCACTCCATGCTAAGACCTCTCTCTACCCATTTATGAGTGTAAAAGGCTTCTTTCTTTTTGGACGGAAGTCATGTTTTGTTTCCTAAGGCCTTTCACTCACAAGTGACTGTATGAAACCACCTTTTATAGCACTGAGCTTTATTGTGGTGGACTAAATGCGGCACGCTGGAAGATTAGCGCCACAGAACGGCTGAAAAGACTTGTTTTCCCTTTTCTCATTTCTTTTTTTAATCTGTTCCCCCCAGCCACTGTAAACTCTGTCATGAGCGTTCAAATGACAAATGCGCATGGATACCCGCTTTGAGCTGCGAGACGAAAACACGAGGCAAAGTGTGTTTTCATCCGAGGAGCCGAAAAGTTCAGAACACAGGACGCTGCATTACACACACGGAGTGCGTTTGGCTCAGCAAACACCCTTATCCAGGGCGTCTTATTTTTACTCGAAACGCACGCAGTGACCCATATTACACAGCTGACTTATTACACTGGAGCCAAAGAGGAAAAGCACTCTGCTAAGGGGTACAACAGCGCTGACGGTGTGAACCCGTGGCCCTCCAGTTAACAAGTCCAGTGCTTCATCAACAAGATCCTGATGCCTGACCTAACAGGTAACAGTGGGTGCCCCCTTTTGCATACCAACACTATTGCAAACAACCCCCACACACACACACAGACATCCCACAATTACACACTGCAACCACAATTCAGTGAAATTGTCATTGTCCAACACAATCATGAATCAACCTGTTGAGAAGCATGAAAACCTCTCGAAAAGCATGAAAAAAGCCACAGAAGTAAATCAAGTGCACTTTTTGTGCCCCTCTGGTGGGGACAGGGCGGCTGTAAGCGCGCACGGGACCTACCTGCTCTTTGACAGAAGCCAGGATGGCGGAGGTGGTCTCGGTCTCGGAGCCGTCGCCGTTGGAGGCGTTCAGCACGGGGCTCAGCATGCCTGGCTTTTCCTGTTCAGATGGCTGGTCAGGAACGGGCATATCTCCTGAAGCGAGACAGAACTGAAATGAAGCTCTCACTCTGAAGCACACCTTTACCATGTCAGGTTTCACATTTGGAACTCAGAACTGCCACAAAAGGTATGTTTCAGTCAAAAGGCTTTTGGCAGCCCCTTAGAGCAGTCAACAAGCATGAACAGGTCTTTATAGTGTCAAACACTGCCAGACAATATCAATTATGGCACAGGACACCTGTGTCACCCAAAATCCTCTGAGGGATGTGTCATCAAATAAAAACCAGCAAATCCTCTCAGAGGGTTAAGGAACATCCAATGTATATAAATCAAGATCAACTAATCACAATCAATCAAAAAAGAATTAGAGAAGTCTCTTGAAATAAACAGTTAACAAATTCATTTCTTCAAGGATAGAACTACTCTATCCATAATTCTAACATTCTGTCACTGGGGGTATATATAGGTATATATACACACATACAAATACAATTAACTGAATATTCTCCATTTTGTGTTAAAAAAGTATGTTTAGAAATCCAGGAAATATTATGAAAAGTAACCATTTTTTCATGTCCAAATATGACAAAAGGATTTGAAAATACTGTACATTTTAATAATGTTTTTACATAAATGTTTTTTTTTTTAAAGCAGTGACTAGAGACTCAAGGGGTGAAATTCAGCTAGACTAATTACTGGAGTGCAGACACAAGTCTCGCAGCACTAATGACTCTGAAGTGCATGAAGCAGCTGGGCGCTTCAAAACTTTATCCCCCCATCTCTATTGATTATGCGTCAAACGAGCGCACCATTACCGCGGCCGCCTTGTGTAAACACGGCGTAATGTGATGAACTTGCTTCAGAGACCACCATTACCCGCGAAACACATCGGCCCGGTGGAAATGGCCGACTTTGCCAAGTTTACCCGGGGCATTAATAAAGACAACTAGTTTTATTGAAGAAGACAACGGTCCTCTGCAGACAGCCGGTTTCAGGGAAAATCAAATTACACCCACTTAAGCCTCTATTTTCTGAGTGTTAATGCAGGTTTGTCTGTCTTTTCACACGTTTGGTTGCTGAGTTGTACAGCCATGGGCAAGCCTGTCTGCCTCACCGGCAGTAATTGGCAATGCTGCCTCTCACGTTCAAACTCTCACATCCTGTTTCTTATTCACAGAGTAAGTGAGACCCAAAACACAAGTCCTCTATAGTTAGGTAAACATGTTTTGGAAGTATGGACACAGAAGGGGTCATTCAGTTCACTTGCTATGCTACTGGTCTTTCATAAACGTAGCCAACTGCATTCTTTTATAACTACTGTTAGATCTGTCAGACTGAATGCTCCACCCCAATGTTTGCAAAATATGTCACAAAAATTATAAGTGCAGCACAATAAATTGTATAGAAATGCAGGTGATTTATGCAATCCACTGACTCGCTGCTTTAAAGTGATTTGAACAACTTTACCTGTCTTCATATGGTCATGACTACATTTAATAAACAAATTATAAACTACATTTATTTTCATAAGGATGCCACAGGATATCACTGGGCGGGATATTACCTCAATATGTTGCCGTGGAAACGGAAAGTCCCCAGTAGCCTAATTAAAATGCAACGCGCAGCTTATTTCGGTGGTAATTATCTACGAATCTGTCCGGACACAACACTTTCACTTCATGCTCTGTGAACCTCCTGAAAGTGATAAACAAGGATTGTCTACATCAGCGGTTCGTTAGAACCCTTTGGCCTTATTTACTCTGAAAAAAACAAAAAAACTGAGGGCAGCCATCTTGGAAGCGACGACACACATCAAACAAATTTACTAACAAGGGAAATAATGAACTGATTAGACGAAGTTCGATAGTCATTAAGGCTTGGAGATCAACGTGGTTATCACATACTGCCTGTATCCACCCACACTCAATAAAGACTTCTGTCTGAATGGTTTTTGATGTATGTACTGTTTACGCATTGAGGGAACATGGAAGGGAAAGTCATTAGGTCATTTAGGACAGCGCTGTGACATTGTTGTAAAGGGATGCCCTATACAAAAACATGATATATATATATATATTTTAGAGAATATACTTTTAGCTCAATCAATATATTGTACAGTACATATGTAAATTACTACCATTTTGGTATATTGAAATATATTTCTGCTTTGCATCTCTGTATTTTAAATGTATTTATAATATATTCTTGTGCAGAACAACATATTTCTCAATATACTACAATATATTTCATTTTCATATGGGCCATTTAAGACTTCAATGAACTGCTATTGTGGCAAGACAGAACTGTCATCTCAAGCACTTATTGGTATCAAACAGGAAAATACACACAATACTGCACAATACACCGCACATATTATTATTATTCCAATCCACACATTAGTATATCAAGCAATATTACTGGCCACTTCCTGTTTGTGATATCACCTGTGAACAAACGGTCATTGAAAAAACACAGAAGATAAGAAATACGAAACATGCTTACCACTATTTACCTGCTAATGAAGACACAATTAACCAGGGCATACTGCTCTGTTGGATGTTAACGTGAAGCACCTTGCCCAAGAGGACTTGGCCCTGGGACTAAACCCACAACCTAATAGTTACAAGAAATGGAAATGCAACATGTATGCTCCAATTCCAAACATATGCTGCAATCCTGCTGCACGCTTGAGTGCATTGTAATTTGCAATGCAAAGTAACATAAAAATGGAGGACATGTCAGCTACCCTGGTTAAGTGCTTCTAGGAAATAAGCAAGCAGCACGCAAGGAAAGGATTTTTTTGTTAGCGTAAAACTGCAATCTTTGTCTGAAATGAGATCTGGGATTGCGCTGACGTGTCCCCTCGCCGTATTTCTCCGACCACATCAAAGCCCTCAAACCCAGTGCAGCAGAGCCCAGCCCAAGAGACAGCAAGTAACACGGTGCACACAGAGACGGACTGCGCGAAAGGAGAAATCGACCCGCGCTCTCGTGCGTCGGGCGTCTGGACTTTAATAGCCGTATCGACTAAGACTCCTCTGGGGCGGGCGTTCAGTAGCTCGCGAGGAGTGTAAATCGCCCGCTACGAAGGCCTGACGAACACCTGGCCATATGTCACGCTCAAGAAAAACGGGGGCCTCTGTGCTTTTTCGTTTCGTAGGTGCCGCCTTTGACGTACAGCTCTGCTGATGGACGCTCTGCACGTGCGAGGCCTGACCGAAATGCAGAGGGCGCAAAGCTGACGCACAGGAACCTGCTGGTGGAGGCAGAATCAGGCGACAGGCTATCAGTCATGAGGTGCAGAGAAGGAGACGCAGCATTACAGAGCTTTACTCCTCCTGCAGAGGCCTCTCCTGAAACGGGATAGCGGTTTATTGTTCCCTCTCTTTCCCTGAGAACAGGAAATCCCCCTGCTCTGCTTTCGTGACTTAAAATCCTACGCGTTATTCGTTTTTGTTTTTTTTGGGTTTTTTTGCAGACGCTCTTGCTCAAGGTGACTTAGCCAGCTTACATGCGGATTCCTATCCACTGAAGCCCACGGAGGGGGAGGACCAAGGGTGAAACTGCATGGTGCTGTTCACGATGCGAGCCCACAACCTTCTGGACACAAGTCCAATTCCCTACGGTGGCTACTGCTGCACAGAGATGCTGCAGATTTTGAAGTAGCTGACGATGCAGTGTGTTGTAGTGGTACATAAAAATGAAAGCATTTTCATAGAGCACTGATTCTCAATCCCGCTCCTGGGGCCCCCCTGCTCTGCACGTTTTCCATCTTTCCCTGCTCTACCTACCTGACTGAACTCATCAGTCGCACTTTTCATTAGCTGAGCACACCTGATTTAATCAAGAGCATGTTAATCATTTCAATCAGGCGTGTTTGGAGCAAGGACTGAAGATACGCAGGACAGGGGGGCTCCAGGAGTAGGACTGAGAAACACTGTCACAGACTGAAGGAGAGCCTTCACCACCTCCTCCTAGAGGCAAATTGTTAATTGTGTCAATAATTTAATTGTGTGCACCTGATGATGATTTGTAAAGGAACCATCCTCTTGGCTAAAAAGCCACACCTGACAATTGAAGGTGGATTAAATACAGGTGTGGCTGAAGAGCAGGAGAAAGGCTCATTTTGTCCCTGCTGGTGGTTGGTGGAGGCTCGTTTCCTTTGTTTTGTTTTAAAAATAGTTTCTTTTAACTGTCACTCTTTTTGGCTCATTTATGGGGCAAGTGCCGGCCAGCTTCTCTACACATAGGCGGTTCCTTGTCTGTGTCTGATTGCATCACACTGACTGTATGACACAAATTGTTAACTACTCATCAGTGACAAAAACTTATAATATAATAGAGCTGATTAGCGAATGAAGTGCCACAGAGAAACTGGGACACATTGCAATGAATGACTTGTACATAGCTCCATTTTAACCCCCCCTATGCAGTCATGACTCACCTGCTCAGCGGCTGGGTCCTGGATTTGAAGTGTTCTGTTATTAAACATGAATGGGGGGGTTACAGTCTCCACTGAATCTGCATATTAACAATGAAGGAATTTTAGAAAACTGTCCATTATCATTTGAAGTCATGTACCACAAATGCTCTATACTGTGCCCTACACATTTATTCATACAAAAATATAACAGGAAAATGTATATGTATTGGATATTTTTCTCTACTTAAAAACTATTTTTGAAAAGTTATACGTGAATTTTCATATTTCCACCCCTGTAGTTAGGAATTCATAAATGCTCCTCTAGCATGGATTACCCTTTACAAGATGCTTCATGTAGTGCTTGAATTGCTCTGGGTTCTTCAGATCTTTTGGTTTTCATTTGCAAACTGCTTTCTTGAGTTCACACCCCAAATGTTGAATTGGATCGAGGCCTGGCGACTGAGATGGCCAAATGAGAATATTTATTTTGTGCTTAGTTATCCTCTTCCTTGTAGATTTGGATGAATGCTTTGGATCTTTGTCATGCTGGAGAGTCCATTTTCAGCCAAGCATGAGCTTCTTGGCAGAGTGAAACAGGTTTTTGGGCCAAAATATCCTGGTACGTATTACACTTCGTGTATGTCTCAACAAGGTCTGTGTTTTTTCTGAACATAAGCTTTGCTGTTTTTATGACAAACACAATGCTGATGTGCAAGTCCAAAAAGCTCAAATTTCATTTTTTAGCTGACCACACAGCATGCCTCCAACTGTCATTCAGATATAGTTTGGCAAATTTAAGGGGCATCTTTTTGTAATTTGCCTTTGGAATAGGCTTCTTCCTTGCTGCTTATCGATGAATGCCATTTTCATGCAGCTAACTTTGAATATTACTTTCTGAAACCTCATACCGCTTTCTCAGTCTGATCTGGAGATCCCTAACTCCCACATTTGGATTTAGGGTTGCCTGACTTGGTGGACAGACAGCCATCCTCTTCTTGACAGGGATGTCCTATGGGGTATCAAAAGCTTTAAATTTCATAATAATGGAAAATACAGTGTAAAATGATGGATTCAGCTTTTTGTTTTTATCCCTTCTTGTGGAAGCCATGTCTATTTGCTGAAACTCTTTGAAGAGCTGTCTGACTTTCCCTGTGACAATGCATGCAACCGAAGAAACTCTCCTGAGTGATGCCTTCTAATGTATCCCAGGAAACAGGAAGTCAGGTTTTTAAAGCTTCTGCTTAACTTCCAAAAAGAACAAAATTGTGAAACTCATGTTTTCTGGAATGAAATCCATTGTTTTTGAATAATATAACTTTACACAGCGTTATTAAGATTAAAGTAACACATAAGTAACAAAAAAACGTATAATATACTGTAAAATATAATATTATATACACATAAATACACCCTATTTAATCTAGAGCATGAACATGGAATATGAAAATATGAACATGTATATGAATTCTCTTCAGCCTGACTACAGCACCCCTTAACTGAACTAATTTCTACCTTAAAGGCCACCGATAGCTCTTCTCTGTACAGCGCTCAATAGTTTACCTTACAGCTACCGCTTAGCATTTCTAATTAAGTTTCAGCATTCAGGAAAAGGTCAGTAAAGTTTGATTGTGAATCTCCCAGTAAGAGTGTAGTTTGACATACTGGACAGAGAACAATTCACAATCTGGCCCTTAGGAGACCACTTTACAAATGCCTGTTCCATCCAAACAGGCACTTTGTTAAGAATTTATTTTCATATAGAGCCACCCAAGGTGTCTTTTAATTGAACCAATTAGACCACTTCCGCCCTTTGCTGGGATTGCTCATCATTTAATGAGTGCTGGAAACCTGCTGGACTTTGACCCTCCAGAAATAGGAATCCTCTGGAAACCTCTGATCTTTTTTTATATTATATTATTACATTTTTTCACATACTTGCTACCATGTTGCTGGGAAACAGGGTAATGGATTTTGCTTGGTACTCTGCGTGACATCTGAATTTAATAATCCTCAGAGGAAATGCTCACAAAAGGTCAATGAAAATGACTTTTCTCTCAAAATGAAATAAAAGTGAGGGACGTCAATAAGGTCTAACCAATTCAACTTCTTCTAATGTATCTGATGTGAATTCAGGACAGGCCACAGATGTTCAAAAATATGCAGTAAAAGTTTTTTGTTTTCAGTCAAAATCAGCTGCCACCAGCGCTCGCGAGTGGCTCAGCTGGTTAAGGTGCTTGTTCTGAGCAACGACTGAGCCCTGCAGCTCAGACCTGGGTTTGAGCCTCATTTGCCAATAGCTGAGTCTGTAGCGCTGGAAGACATTTTGTCGGCCGGGGAGGGCCGTCCTGCCCCCTGGTTCAGTAACCTCTAGCAGCTTGTTAGGAATCTGCGATAATGCTCCTATCCTCCAGTCGATGTTTGCTCTGATGCGGAATTTGTCTCATGTTGTGTGTGAAAATCAGCCATAGGCTGCATGTGGGGACTGCACTCATCTGCTTCAGCACTCGTACAAGTGCATAAAGGGCATTGCAGAGAGGTGAGCTTAATGTAGTTCACCTGGCAATTCCATTAAGAGGAGAAAAAAAAAGAACTACTACCAGTTATTTTCCATGAACATGGGAAATGGAAATTCAGCTCATGAACTGAAAGTCACTGACCATTTTGTACGAAGACTGTTCAGTTAAACTGAATTTCAACTTGTTCCTTGAATTTACTGAACTGAGACCCTTAACTATGCCCATAACTGCTCATGAAAGACTCCAACATTGAAATATCAGATCGAAACACTTCTGGATGTACTCTTGACGTGATTATGTTACGATTAAAAAATTGCTTTACTGAGCCAGCAGGGACTAGGGACAGCCACTTAAACAAGAATTCAGCATCAGCCAAGAGGAGAGCTGTGTGAATTCTCATTGATTGTGCTCCTCATTGGCAAATGCCTGTGGTGCTCCATAGCATTTCAGGACAATTTCTTAACTAAGCCATACAGCTATGTTCCATCAGAGAACACTTGCAGGGATCAATGAATCCGTCATGCTCGAATTGCTTCGGAAGACCTGTCACCCCCACCTTTCGAAAATAACCTAGCGAAAAAGAAAGGGTATGAATTTCCCAATTGAATAGCTGTTCGGAGAAAGGAGGGGGGATCGTGCCCTTTTTTAAACGTGCACATATACTGCAACACATTCTAGGGCTTTAAAGAAACATTTTAAACCCCACAGTTAGTCAGGCTGGGAATGACAGTCATGGATTTGCACATGCACGCGCGCACACACTCACACACACACACACACACACACACAAATACACACACGCACGTGCACTCACACACATACTGTATGTGTGGGAATCGCATGGGGAAAGCTTAGTATTATCCGTGGAACTTGGAACACAAAGAAACAGCAGGGAAGAGGCAACCAGTGCTGGATTCTGGATCTGAAAGCCATGGACTCAAATCCCAGGTGGGTTGCTGCCTCTGCGCCTCAAATAAGATACTCTACTTGAAATGGTCCAGTAAATATCCAGCTGTGAAATGGCTTATACAATGTGGTAGAGATTGCAAGCATTTCAAACTGTTGCCTCAGCTGCCTCTGTGAGCAGAAAGTGCTCTAGAGTTGCACTCAGGCTAAAAGTTTCAGCATTTTTGGCAGACCACACTGTATAATTGCAAATTATTATTCCATTCATTCAAGTATTTTATATAATTTATGATATGTTAATCATCACAGATCCTACTACTGTTTAAAGAAGAGCCACATAACCATGGTCTCACTCATGTGTCTGCAGACCTTTCTCAGAACTCTTTGTAGTGACCACCTGCTAAAGTGCGTGGCCTGTGACTGTGTCAAACAGCTACAGCTATCCATCTCTGACAGTTAACAGGACGAATGTGAAAAAGTTGTTCTGAAGCAGATATTTAAAGACCCAACCTTCCAGAGCAATCTATTACTCAGTACTGAGGACAAAAAGCCACAGGTCTCAGATCGAGTGGGCCCCTCTCCCCTCGTACTCCTCCACTTCTGAACCAAACCGTTTGCTTTCAGAAAAAACTTCACATTTCGTCCCTCCCCCTTCCTAAACTACAGCAGCCTAACTGGCAGAGGGGCCTGATGGGAAATCACTAAATAATGCCTGCTGTTTACCGGGTTTGGGACCGCAGTCTCCCACTGCTCATCTTCCCGGTGATTGACTGATTTCCCCCCAGATTCCTCGTCTCAGCTGCGTTCTGCCGCCGCGACTGGCAAGCGCGTTTGTCTCCTGCCCACGCCGAATCTTAATTCCACCCTTCAGTGGCAGATTAACGCGGGGGAAATCCGGGGGCCGCGAAGACGCGCGGCGAGCGCGGCTTCCCGGCAGGCGAGATATCCCCGGGAACATCGCTCACGCTTGAGAACCCGAAACGCGGTTTCAGAGGGCCTCCTAACGTGGCGTACATAATGCCTTCACGCGATATAAATGTAACAAATCAAGTGCTTTATGAGTGATACGGCAGAAGTTACCTAAAAAAAATGACTGCATGGCCGCGTGAGAATATATGAGCTACAGACCAACTATATGACTGCTGCAGTAAGGCCCAGCGATTACTTACAAATGCCTCACCAGCTAGTGATGTCACGCTAATAAAGGTGTTATGTGAGGGAGAAGAGAAGAACACGCCTCAACCAAAATTGTTTTGGCAGGAGTGCTGAGCCCAAAGGCAGGTGCCTATCATAAATATAAAGCCAAAAAAGGAAGCACATCCCAAAAATAAGAGTCCAGGATAACTCACATCAAAAGAATATGTGATGCTCTGATGTAGGCTGTCCTAGTTTTGAATGTGTGTCTCATAATAAAAAATAGAATGCCAGTTATCCTGGCATTATTTTAGGACGTGCTACCCTTTTCGGCTTTACACAGTTGTCGTGTATCTTTCACAACAGCCTTCTAAAGTAACCTTAATATAATGTGTGATAAGAACAGTTGATACCAGCTCACAGGAAGACAGGTAGCAGGTATATAAAGTGGCTACGAATGAGGAGAGTGGTTTCCACATGTCCCAAATACCTCCCTATCAAAGTCAAGACTGGGAGGCACTGTCAACTCCAACAGAACAAGCATTTCTTTCAGATGTAACAGAAAATTCCCTGGGAACGCTGCTTCAAGCTTTATAAAGCCAGCTTGCCACACACCTGACTGTCCCACAAGTCTTTAAGATGGCTCCTCAGCAGCAAGGCACTTTATCCCTAAGCCAGTAATGAGGGATGAAACAGTGGTGGTGACGCATGCCCTGCCATGAGAACACGTAGAAGTATTTCACAGAGTCATAGCTGGACAGCATTAGAATATCCATAATTCTATACTGTGCTAAAAGTAATCTCTTGCAGTGTTCGTTTCCATGGCAATGGCTGCACACTAACAGAAGTCTGTGTGTGGCTGGTCATGTCTGAATACTACATGTCTAGGTGCTTTCAGCACTGCTGTTCACCCAGAACATCCACAGCAGTCTATCCAAAAGAATTAGCTGATACTGTAAGGGCTCAGGCAAGGACTCAGTCGCAGACCAAGAGAGCTTCAGGTTCCAGGCGGGTTTATTAATGACGGCAGGCAAGGTGCGCAACAAAAGCAGGCAGGGTCGAAAACCGGAAGGCAGTCCGTGGACAAAAGCAGGGTCGGTAACAGAAGCAGGCAGGGTCAGGAACCGGGCAGGCAAACGATCAGGCAACGGGACAAAACGGCAGGCAGAAAACAAAGACGAAGGGCAGGCAGAGTCAAGCACGGAGAAATCAGACATCCAAAAAACTGCGGGAACAAAACAGGTACGAAACACACTGCAACGAACTGGCAAACAAGACAGGAACAAGCAGGGTAGAAATAGGGCTGGGCTGATGAGGAGATGGGATGCAGGTGAGCAGGCAGGCAGGTGAAGGTAATGGGGCAATCAGGTGGGCGGGGACCAGGCGGGGAGCGGGGCGGGGCTGGAACACAAGGAAAAACAAAAAGCACATGGACAGGGAAAAACAAAAACACCACAGCTAGGGGGGCGGAGCCCTGACAGATACAGTTTTTCCTAATGGTGGAGTGAATGGTTAGATTGGCAGGATATGTTCTGTTATTTGAGAGCCTGCATTCCTGCACATTTGCACATTATCACCCTGGTAATACAGCTGACTGCAATAGAATATATTAACAAAGTGCATACAGATACTGATCAACACCTCACTTCTCAGAACAAAGTACAATTTCATATAAATAACTGAAAAAATATGTATTTTTTTCCATTGCCACATTCACTGACCTGCTCCTGAGGTGTCTCTCATTCTCCGTTTATTTTTGCATATGATGCTTTTAATAAACCAGAAATAAAGTTGTCTCATCTTTCTGCCTGAATATTTTCTGTGCTTGTTTTTAAGACATTTCTCACATTCTACAGCTGTTGAATGCAGAAAAGCATCACATAACAAATGGAACTGAATTGAACAATAGTGTTAAACCTGATCCATTATGGCTTATTCTTTGCACAACACCACCTTCCTAAGTAGTTTGAACAGTTGGTTAGACAAAACGTCCATTTTGTTAACACAACTTCAGCCAGCATACCTTAATGAATTAATGTTTGCATCTAGGGCGATATAGCTTTCTAGCTATATTAGATACGGCAAGTGCAAGAACACCACTAGCACTGGAGCACTATATGTGTGTAGCTAGCTGGAGAACTAACCTCCTGCAAGTATAGCAGATGGACAGTCTGTACTATGAAATGGACTTGCACACGTGCAATGGTACATAATAGATACGTGACTTTGGTTCTGAATCTGTTCTGTACTTTTGTAATGAGCCTGTCCAGCACCCAAACCCGAGGGTGTTCCCTTTGCATACTGCTGGTGGTTAAGGTGGGTCGTCACTTCAAGTACTGTCGAACGGAACCGCACCAACATTGAGCCATTGTGTTATAAACTTGTTTACGTATAAGATCTGATCAATTTTGAATCTAAGAATTAATTTTAATCTAAGGCTTTAATCAATTACATTTTTGTCGTTTAGCAGACAGTCGTACCCAGAGTGACTTAATAACATGAAATGCTCTACAATCGTCCAGCCATATTCAGTCACGTGCCAGTGCCACACAGTGCTAAGATCACATGTTCATACTTGATTGAACAGACTGATCCATAAATTAATCACCAGATTAATTAATATTAACCAGTCCCTCAAAGCACCACCACCAATGTCAGACTTTACATTTTACTGCAGACACAGGATGTTCTGTGATCCACGTTATGGCGACCTCCAGGCCTCTCTTTTACCCAGCCCAGAAGCATCATAGCATCAGCCTCATCCACCAACATGTGTTGCTCAATACAAAAGTAGAAAAAACACAAATATCTTTCTGTCTCTACGACGTTCTTTTCTCACCATGCAATGGCCTGTTGTTCTTCTACCTTCTGTTGTCTCCCTCTAAAATCAGATCAAGCCTTTTGTAGGTCTTCAGTGCACCTTTGTAAAGTTACATCAATAAAGTCCAGTACCCTCCGCTTATAATAAGAAATACTGTGACAGGAATCAACAGCATATAGTTCAAAACACTGGGGGAAAATCATTCACATACTAATGTTTAAAAAATTCAACTTGCAAGGAACAAGCATTTGGCCTCAAAAAGTAAATTTTGGCTCACTTACACCATGTAATACAGTACTCCATGGAGTGCAATGGTGCATCAATAAAAAAACAACAACAGAATTTAAAAACAGTATGCCTCTTATCTTGCAAACCACCTGGCAGGTAAAATATTTTGAGGGTAAAGTTTTGCAGTTTAGCTAAATGCCTGGATGTCATTTGACATGGCAGGAATAAGCAGTCCTGCCTTCCTGAAACCTACAATCTGAGAAACTGGTAATTCCACATCCTATGCAGTGTAAGATCCTATGTAACTAAGTGAGGAAGAATCACGTCATGAAAGCAAATGAGAAATGGCATGGGGCCAGGAATCATAAAAATAACTGTGAGTCAAACTATATGATTTGATGTGTTCATTTAGTTTTGGACTAAATTGATTAAACCAAGCAGAGCCAACAATTCAAATGCTGACAGTCAAAGAACTAACGGGATTCATGTTATTTTTGTTTTATGCAATAAAGGATTATCTAAAAATACTGAACACTTCAAATACACTTTATTCCACGTTTGAAGGACTTGGCTAAGGACGTTTCTTAGTCATTTAAGAAAAAAAAATGTTGGTTAAACCAAATCATTTTACTCTTTTATTTGAAACTCCACTTTCAAGAACCAAGTACTTATGAGAATTAAACCGTCCATGAGGGATGTGAGTCATAAAAGCACTGCACTGCTTTTAATTAATTCTTCCTGACTTGTATACCTCAATGTATTTTTGCTGTAACATTGTCTCTGGAAAGAGGAGAAAATAGACAACACTTCACAGCTGACTGGGAATTATGCATCGTAACAGGGATGTGAGCCAAAACAGGGAACAAATGATGTCACCACAAAACACATTTTTAATAGGAACCATTTTTTGTCATAAAATGACTCCTTTAATAGGAACCGCATGGCACAAAGAAAAAAATGACAGAAATGACAAAATAAGTCAAGATTAGGCGAATTAAGGCTAGAAATAACCTCATGGGGAAAAAATCACTCTACTGTTTGAACCTGAGTTTCACTGAATCTACTTTTGCTGAATGTTTCACTGAATCGCTGAATCTAATGAAACCAAAATCAATACTTTAAATAAATTTTAATACACATTTTAACAATGGATGAATGTACATTATCATTACAAATCTTGATTTGAAATAGCTTATTCCTTCAATTTATTTCTTCAACAGCAGAATAAACTGGAATAGCATAAAAACTGGTGCCTTCTTAAAAAGGCCTTTTTACAGTTTTTCTCAACTGCTTAAACACAAGAACTGGTTCCTGTAGCACAAAAACTCATACCCTTATGTCATTCCCAAAAAACACACATACATTTCCCATAACCGTAAACACTATTCACCCGTTTCCACACATGTTCCAATATTCAAAACTCTTTCTGCAAAACCTTACACAAAAGTGGCCAAATAAATCATTCATTGCACTATTTGTTCATTCAGCAAACACACGCTCTCAATATAATTAACTCAAGTCATCACAACCTAAACTCAAAGACCACACTTTTCTCCAGGTGCAAACACTAAACCTTAAAATTGTTAACACACCAATCAGAATTGCAGGGTCAATAAATAGGGCCTAGAGGCATGTCCATGTGCTTTGGAATAATGGATCCTAACAATCCTGAAGTTGCAAGACAACAAAGAGGAAGAGGAAGCTGACGAAGAAGAGGACGAGGACGAGGACAAGGATGACAACATCAAAGACAAGTAATCTCAGATGAAATCCGTGCCACCCTAGTTCATCATGTGCTCATACATAGGAGGACTATGAGAGAAGCTGGACAGCTAGTGCAACCCAACCTAAGCCGTTACACGGTTGCATCCATTGTCCGTACTTTCAGAAGGGAAAACGGGTAATTTGCCTTGTTGTTACTGTGATACATGTAATGTTGTAGTGCATATAGACTGAATCTCCACTTTGTTCTCAGTGTAGTTTTTACTGTACCATAGTAATGGATGACCATAGGTCAGTAATGGTCAAATTTAATTTTTGCAGAACTGAGGGGCGGCCATCTATTGGAGATAGGTGGAGACTTCTCACAGCTGAGCAGGAAACTGCCCTGGTGAATAAGGTGATTGCCAATAATACCATCCGTTTGAGGGAAATTCAAACCCAAATAATTGGGTTGTCTTCCAAGGAACTGACAGCATCAGCACTTCCACCATTGACTGGATCGTTCAGAAAAACCACATGAGGACAAATCAGCTGTACCGTGTGCCTTTCGAAAGGAATTCAAACAGAGTTAAGAAGCAACAATTCCAATATGTGCAGGTAATTGTTATATTGTACAGAATTTTTACAGTATGTAAGTATGGCCCATCTCTCCAGCATGTTACAGTTTTTTGAGATTGCTTACACACTTGTTGCGGAATTTGGCTCATTGTGTCTCATTTGCCATTGCAGGTTTTTACAACAACAACAAAAAAACACAAAGAAAAGTAGAATTACAGTACAGTAATCAATACAATATGTTACTGTAAACTCACGGAAACAGGTATAGTCTAGTGTAGAAATTTGAAGACATACCTTTTCCCCAGTCTAAATGTCCTTATTATGGATGCTACCGTGTAGAGACTCAGGTTGGGCTGGACTCTCTGCCCAGCCTCCCTCATCGTCAGGCCATGATTTATGACATGGTCCACCAAAGTGGACCTAATGTCATCGGAAATATGTCTCCGTCTATTGCCTGGTCCCCTTCTTTGTTCTTGTCCTCATCCTCCTCCTACTCCTCTCTCTCTTCCTCTTCCTCTACCCCTTCTTCTTCCTCTCTCTCTCGCTGTCACTGCCTCCATGTTTGCAAAGTTCTCACAAAAGAGGTGAGCTTACCTGAGGTCTATTTGTAGTGCTAAGGCTCAGACTGATTGGTGTTCAATTAGTGTAGTAGCGTTTTTATGTGTGTGTGTGGGTATTGCAAATTTCAGGTATACACTTCAGGTGAATAGAAGTGTTTTCCCAATGACTGCAAGAGATTTCATTTTTAAACGAAGTGTCTAATGTAAGAAACAGTGTGTAGTGTTTTGCAAGAAGCGTGTTGCAGAATTGCAAACAAAGTGCAAAGCAGAAAATGTGTTTGTGCTTCTGGTGCCTTTGTTTAAGGCGTGGTTACAAAAGTTAAGGCTTTGATGCTTTTGTCTAAGCATTCACTTTCAGTGTGTAAGCAATCGGCAAAAACTGTAATACGGTACTGTATAGTACTGTAATGTGTTACAGTAACTGCAGTACACAATCTTTCATTCCAGTACAGTAGTATACTACAGTACTGTATTTGTAAAAAGCGTTTGGAAATTGGGTATTTTACTGTGCATGGACTCTTCCTTACATGTCTTGTCAGTGTGACATTTCAAAGGTCAGGTTTTTGACCAAAACAGCATATACAGTAGTATTCCCTTATCCACTAATGTAAGAGGTATTTATTACAGCACTGTTGTGAATTTCTCTTGCCAGGGTGTTCCTGAAAGGGTCATCTGGATAGTGAGTGCTCTGATTTTACAAAGTTCCAAATTATTTCTCTGAAAACCTATTCTAAACATTTTGGTAGCAGTGTTTTGAATTAATCCCTCCAGTGTGTAACAAACAGTCATGTAGTTTGTGTTTTTGACAGCTTGTGTGTGTTGTCTGAGGGCAGAGTTTGAATTGGGACCCAGAAGTTAGATGTTTGTACCACTGGGTGTGAGTTTTTAAAATTGTCTGTAAAGATTTGAGAAAATGGTGAGTTGTGAATTGTGTGTAAGCAATTGAGAAAAACTGTAAAATAGGCCAATATTTCAGTCTTGAATATTACAATATTTTATTCTATAAATAAATATTTCAGTTTTAGAGTTATTTGTGTATAATATCCAAGCCCCATTCAATATCACATCTATGGTGTTTGAGGTGGATCTGAGCAAGTATTGCATTTCTTTTTGATGCTTAAACCATATTATTTTTCATCAAATCCGGTGATTGTCTAAATAAGGAAGACACATTAGGAGTCTGAATAATGCAGCACTTAGTATTATGGACACGGTGCCACAGAGATTAGCATGAATGCCCCTCGCACCGCCACCAGCTCAGGGGGTGTGGGGAAAGGGGCACGTTTTCTCCATTTGTTTCTACTCGCTGCTGTTTCTATATCCAGCGTCCATAAGCCTTCCGTTTGCATTTTTTGCGCAACGGTCATCTTGAAATATTTAAGCTCTCTGTTTTGCTGTATGGATTCTCAGATGACATTAGTGGGTAGAGGTGACCTTGAGAATAGGACTGCAACTGCTGTACCGAGCAGGACTCTGGGTAAAAGGGGATATTGACACTCTGGTCACTAATTTCTCGGCGCTTACAAAGAGGGAACTACTACATCAGATTGCAATCGTTGTTTATCTTGTTACATTATTCCCCTGCTCTATAAATGCCCTTATCCAGAGCAGAGCTTACATTCTACATGTCATCCATTTACATACCTGCTTATCTACTGATACTCTGTAGGGTAAGTACCTGTCTATGGAAAAGCAGACACTCACCTGGAGATTAAAGCTGCACCTGGTTATGCAAATGTGTGTGTATATGAGCTCTCTGTAATGCAGGCTGTGTGTGTGTGTGTGTGTGAGAGAGAGAGAGAGAGAGAGAGAGAGTGCTCTCTGTAATGCAGGCTGTGTGTGTGTGTGTGTGTGTGTGTGTGAGAGAGAGGGAGAGAGAGAGAGAGAGAGAAAGAGAGAGAGTGCACTCTTTAATGCAGGCTGTGTGTGCGTGTGTGTGTGTGTGTGTGTGTGTGTGTGTGTGTGTGCGCGTGCGTGTGTGTGTGTGTGTGTGTGTGTGTGCTGTGCTGTGTGAGAGAGAGAGAGAGAGAGAGAGAGAGAGAGATAGAGCAGAGCTCTCTTTAATGCAGGCTGTGTGTGCTGTGCTGTGTGATGGCTCTACCCGTTTCCTTGCTCTGAATCCCATGGCCTCCTACTGCGTTCAATCACTCCTGCCTCCGCGCTTCTCTCCTCTCATGGCGATTTCCATTTGCTGGCTAGATTATGGATGATAGCCTCTTCATGCACATGCTGTTTACTGTGAGAATCTTTTCCTAAAATGGTATGGCAATTATGTAACATCATGTGTGTGGTAGCTTTTGAGTGCACTGCTCTTAAATAATTTAACATTGTTTTGAAATGATGAGAACAAAGATTGTTGTGAAATTGTTCACTGACTTAGTATAATTTTTAAAATTAAAAACAGCTTAGAAACCATTGCATAGGCAGACAGATAAATTATAATTTCATACTGTATGGATCTTGATTAGTGAAAATTAATTGACTATGCTTCGTGAATCGAATTTAAAATGCCAAGCAAATGTCTGGTGTAATTTATGCATGCATGAAAAGAACATGCATTTGTGATCTGTCAGTCAAAAGCAAAACAAAAACACACACGTGCATGCACACATGCACATACACATACACAGAAACAGTGATGATGATGCCTGATGTTTTTTATGTGTTATCTCAATGCTAACATTATCACTATTTTCCAGGAGCCTCTTGACTGCCTTTTTCTGGGGTCAGAGAGCAATTTTCCAGTTTTTGTCGTGATCGGCTTGGGCTTTCTGGTTTCAGGATTCCCACTGGAAAATCCGCAGCATTTTGTGACAATCCATTACCCTATACATCTGGTTAGTGTGCATTAGAATTATCTGAATGCAAAAAAAAAAACTCTTGGACATGGTTTCAAAAATGGTTAAGGATATTAGTGCAACCACTACTCCACTATAGGGGTCAGCACCGTTTTTAACAGTTTTTGTGTATTAAACACATGGCATCGCGCTAACCTTTTTTCTGTCCGCACAGGGTCTGGATGACCATCTGCCACCAGCTGGCTTTATCATTCCAATTACATGTCCTTCAGAGACAGCCCATATGCTGTATCACACGTATATGTGCTATACAAACCAAGCCTTTATTTCAGGGGCTTAGCACAGTGCCCAGGGAGTCAGCCAGAAATGCTGCTGTCCCTAGCAAGCCTGTCCGAGCCACACCATGACATTGACAGGTCTGGACAACAAGGCGAGGTTGCGAGGTCAGTCTACCACTGCAACACCCAGTCTGTGATACATGACTTCATGTAGAGGTGAAATTTATTAAAAAAAGAAGCATGCAAACATAAACATTATAGATGTTGCAAGCTTGTTTTGAACAAGTAGCATTTTGCTATATCTTGTACCAGCCTTTGCTGCAACGGAGCATCTTCAAAACATGATGCTGCCTCAGCTCTCTGTGATAAATGTAACGTTAGTGTACCTATGGTTGGTGATTGCTCTCACATACCAATACCCACCCAGAGGACTAGAATGGATATTCAGTAAGAACAAAGAGATATCCATTAATAATTTGGATGTGCACATTTAGTAAGTAAATATGGCTGCCTATTAGGGAACATCACAAATACCCTTAACACCTCCGCACTTTTTTCCTTCCTGGCAGCATTGGTACTGATTTGTGCCGTGCTCTCAGGCAGTTTGCTAACCCCACCCTCAGCCAGCGTATTACCACACCCAATGTTCATCATTGGTTGTTTCTTGACTCCACAAAGTGCATTTTGGGAAACCACATATAAAATTGTATCAACATCACTGTTGCTTTGGTGGCTGGTGAATTACAAGTATGGAGAGTCTCTACCTCTTTTCCTTACATGTCCTGCATCTATTTTCATTTATTTCACATAATTAACGAGCATGCTAAAGTAATAAGTACCATTCATTAGCAGCTGGGAGCTTTTTATTTAATTCCAAATATAAAACCTAGCTGTAATGAAAAAAGGCAACTTGTTTTAAGTTACAAGTGACCTCTGTCCATTTTGATATGATCAAAAATATTTTACATAACCCAATATCTTTGTTTTAACTGTAGTGATTTAATGTGAAGTTCAGGAAGGGACGGACTGTAATGCTTCAGCATTTGACACTATTAGGCAAAAGGGAATTAGCAGCCTGATGATCCTTACTTAGACTGGCAAGCTTGCACATTATGCAAAAAAAACAGGCTCATGGATATTATCATTTGAAAGGAGAGGGTTTTTTTTCTATTTTCCGGTTACTTCCTTGTTTCCTGGTCTGTACCTACAGTTAGATTGTTTGTACCTCAAATGGGTATCTTGGCACCAACAGCTACAACCACATCCATTCCTAAAACAGAAACTGTAAAGGGAGTGGCAAATGAATAAAAGAAAGGGACTGTGCATAATTCAAATATGAAAAAATGGCTTTGTACCTATTCCAGAGACTACATGGGGGATAATTCATTAATTACAATGGACTGAGACTAAAAAAATGCCTTCCAACTTTAAAAAATGTCTGCATGGGTCTAATTTTCATTACAGATTAGGCTCATGCAGCCAATTAGTGGCGCTTCTTGTGATAAAATTGTGAAGGGTTGGACATTAATTATTAACACTTAAATCCTGTACTAAAACAGGGCAAAGAAAGTTTGAATATCTAATTGCTGTAGCCTTTAAAAGCAATTCTTGTGTTCCCCGTATTATGAAATTGTTTGAAAAACAGCAAGACAGTAGTTTGGAAACAGAAACCACACATATTACAGGCTCAATTAAAATCTTTCATTGAGAGGCAAAAAGAATACTGTACTTCTGAATGTTGATTTTGAATTTAAAGGCTCTCATTTGTCTACTCTTTTGCTGTTTCTTTATTAAATCTGAGTGTTTTAATGCCAGCTCAGCTACGTCTCCTCTAGGTAACGCTGACTTCTCAAACTCTCTTCTACCTGCTGGTCTTTGGTGTTTCCAACGAAACGTTCCAGTGTAGCCGCATATGCACTGATCAGATTTACGCTAATCTCTGCGCTGAAAGCGAGACGCCTCCAAGACACGGAATTTGAGGGATTAATAGGATTTTCACCAAAGTCATGCATCACCGCTTGGCAGCCGGTCTGAAATTTGAACGACACTAACACACAGAGTGCATCCGCTCACAAGCTCACACTGTATCTGAAATCTGCCAATCAAGCCACAGATCCGATCAGGTTATCGCAGGTTAGTGGGTTCAGCTTCTCTGAAATGAACTGTAACCTGCAGGGTGTCGGGATGATTTCCAATATGGTTCCAATAAATATTAAGCTTAATAAGTAGGTGACGTGTGAAGATGTGAAAAAATGTGGTGTAGCAGTTAGGCAATCTGACTTTTAACCAGGGGCTGCTGGTTTGAATCCCAGATACAGCTGTGCCCTTGACACTGTGTATTACTCCAATAATACTCAAATAATTAAGTAAAATATGGAAGTTTTCCTGGATACAGATATCTGCAAAAGAAATAAAACCTTGGGAAACTTTGGGAAATTTTGGATGCGAGGTGCCAGTTCGCTTGCACAAGTCTGTCACTCCTCTGGGCTGTGACTGATAGTCTGCCACAGTCTGCAGTTGCTGACCAAAGCCCAGAGCAGGGCCAAAGGACTCCGACTCAAGACGTCAGCCTGCATTTGCGTTACAATTTAGGCGATGAGGATAAAAAGGGAGACGAAAGTCTTGTGAAGTCATGTGAAATTGGTGTAAACCAGGTGACAAGTCACAGCCATTCCAATTACATTCAATCACTCCTTGAAATTGACTGCTTCCCTCATTATTTTAAGCCAATTAGGCAAAAACCTTGCTATAATTATATGAATTACATAGACTCCACGCGGTGAATCACAACATTAAGACAAGAACCTTGGCACTTCTTCCTGCTGTTCCATTACTCAGGAAAAAGCCTGGTCTTCGTGCGTCTCCTGTCTACTGTGGCTGCAGTTAGTACTGTATGTTCCAGACTAAAGTAGGCAATACACAGTAATAAACTCCAACAGGAGTTTGTAGCCAATATGAAAATTGCTGACAACAAATTGGCAATATTTGTTATATGCTGAAGTTATTTGATCTAAAAAAGTTGTTGCCTATTTTGGAAATCTGTTTTCACAGCATATTGGAATGTTAGAAAAGTAGTTCCTGTACATTAGAACTACATAGTGTAAAAGGTGACAAATTTCCATCTCTGCCCTTATGGAAGTACTCTGTTTGCAGTGCAATCAGTACTGTGGTCTTATCGATCGTGTTTCCTTTGTCTGCTTTAAAAGCAAAGTAGGGACGTATAAGTTCTTAGTCGTTAACAAACTTGGCTCATGACCTGCCTTTTTCACTTCATAAAAGAGTGCTTCACTAGCTAAGACTTGTTGGAGGAAATTTATCAAGCTAGGTTACATGCTGACACTGCTGTTTCATAACACAGAATCAGTTTTGCTGGGAAATCACTTTTTCAGAGAGAGAGTTCCCAATCTACCTAGCTAGCTAACTGTTATCTGTAAATCAAAGTTAACATTAGCTATAGTACATCAGACTAACATTCAAGGTACAGTAGCAATTTTCCCGGCAACAGCAGCACCTCATCTTAAATCTGAATCTGGAACATTCTGGGGACAAGTCTGATTCCATAACCACCCTGGTGTCATCACATGCCAAGAATATTCATTATGCAGAGGAACATCCCTACAGCTATAATATTCAGGCATGTCTTGAAGGAACATACTGTGTTCTATTCATCCTGAGCTGGGCCATTCAGTCTACATTTCTGAAAGGTCAGCTGAATTTTTTTAGGTGTTGGCATAACAGACTGGTGCAAGGTGCCCCGCCCACTCGTTCTCCACTATGGGAATTCTGTGGACAACACAGGAAAGAAGATCAGAGCACAGTTAACTGTCCTTGCAGAATTTTGTTGCTGCTATGGCGATATCATCACTAACTTCCACACTACATGTGAAAACATTTGCCCCAGGACCCTAAACAAAGTGAGGCTTTATTTCCTAAACTTTTGAAATAGATAACCGTTACAACAGTGTATTTTGGAGAATCAGCCCAAGAAAAATTATGATATGCATCCACAGACATCTGTTATCTTACCGAACACTACATTTAAAGAGTAGGCTTGAGTGGTTTTGTATCAAAAAAGCAAACCCGTGGAACATTTTTGGTTGGATGTACTGAGCGTTCATACTGAACCTTATTAATACCCAGTGACGTGCTAACACTTTCCCTTGGTGGTTCATTTTTCAGTCACCTGTTGATTATTTACACTGACTGCTGACTATTTGACAGAAGCATTACAATTACTTTCTAAGCAGACAGGCATGTTACATGATAGCTTTCGGGTAATCTCCAGATATTTTTCTGAGAACAAATTTCAGCACCTAAGCAGTCAAAATAAAGTTCTCTGAGACAGAAGGTGGGTGTTCACACCATTTAGGCAGCTGGCCAGCCTTGACTGAGGCCTACTGGGTGGTTCACACAGTGCCATACAGGTCCCCCCCCAAAATAATGTTCCCAGAAGACGTACATCCATGACGTCAACGATAAAAAGTAATAAAAAGTAATTACGCAAGGCCTGCTGTGATCAAAGGGGGTCTGTCGCTTATTAACATGCTCCGCGGTGCTCACTCTCATGTGCTCTGTTCCTCTCGTTAGACAGGACCCACCTCCTCGCGGGAGCACCGGCACTTTATCCCACAAACGCACGCAAAATATTCCATCGGTGTACGGAGCCCTTAGGTCCCTTTGATGTTACACACGTCGTAAAGGCTTGGCGCACGCCGATCCCTCACACCTACGTCCCTGTTTAAATGCTCAAACGCCCGTTAATGTTTTAATTCCAGTTTCCAAAGACGTGTGCAAGTCTGCGTGCGTACAGACGCCGCGGACAAATCACTGTCACCATTTAACAGTCTGCACGCAGTCTTGTGCATCTTGCATCTTGGAAATTCCACACAGAAGCAACACCAGAATGATCAGATGCATAAAGCCACAACAGCTAGAGGGGACAAACATGGCTCCTCACAGTTTGCTACTCTGGGTTCTGTTCTGCACCCCCATTCAGCTTGTAATTTGGCTGACATGCAATGCCACCTTTAGCTCCAGTTGTCCAGGTCAATATGGAGCAATGCTGGAGGAAATGGTGTGTTAGCAGAAGGTTCAACTTCCAAAAGGGGCCAAAGCTCTTGTATCCCTCAGCGAGGTACTTCAGCTGAATTGCTTCAGTGAATATTCAGCTTCAATGAACAATGTCTACATTAGCAGCCCTTGACTTGGACATCTGCAAAGAAAATAAATGATGATTAGAAATGAATACTTGATATGATTTGATATTGTATGATCTGGTATATTGCTCTCAAAATGAAGAGGCCATAACCTATGGTTACAGGGTGACACACAAGTGACACAGGGCCCTTTCAGGGCTTTGCTACCTTCCCCTGTTGTTATGGTTAGACAGCACATACTGTAGGTCTTTTTTCTGCTGGTCCCACGCCAGTTGTATCCCTGTGATTCACATTCATCTCTGCACAATACTTCCGAGCTGTATATGCCACACCTGTAGTATTACATTACATCTATCTTACAGTTGCATAGCAGATGCTGTTGTCCAGAGTGACTTACAATTTTTGCAAATTTTCCATTTATAAAGCTTTCCAGCTTTCTCTGCAATTAGGGTTATATCCCTTGTCCAAGGGTAGGGCCAACAGCAGTGCCCTGCTCCTTACCTCTCCAAAAGAAGAATTGATGATTTTATTGAATTACAAATGAGTATTTAGAAGGAATGGTACATTCATGTGAAGATTCTGTGGATGTGTCATGCTATTTAACCGTCTGAACATCTATAATTCAAAACACATATCAAATTTATATAACTGGCTGTTGCCATCTTGTAACAATTATTAATAAGAATGATTCTTTGTGCAAACAAATCATCCACTTGACAAAAACTGGCTAACAAACTCTAAACAGACCTGGTCTAGCCGCTAAAGAAAGATTCCTCCAATAAGGAGACAGTAACTCCCAACAGCATGCCCACACTTTGGTCTGGAACAGCAAATGTTCCCTTCGCACAGTGCAGCACTGGTAATCCTGCCATTATAGCAGGAATCCACCTTTGCAAACATGTTCCACAAACAACTGCACACGGCCAGTTATCACTGTGAAACATTATGGTGAGAAGGTTCCGGTTTAAGACTGACGGATTTATGAAAAGGGACTTAAAGGACAGCTTTTCACACTCGGCCAATCGCAAATCCTCCAAAATCATTTTTTTTCCAAAAAGGACAGAAACCCCACATGGCAGCTCCCTCTTGTGGCAGAGGATTTCAGCATCTGCCCACTTCCCCATCCCCACCCACCAGTCCATTATACGGGCCTCAGTCTGTGATATCATTCAGGTGGCTAGATTTGCCCCTCCCCCAGATTCCAAAGTAGAGATAATAACGGCCATAATCACAGCTGTAACAACAGCAACAACAATAACAATAATCAAAACAATGCAGTAGATTAAAGTTCCATAATAACAATAATAAAATTTCTATTTAAATCACTTTTAAGGCACCTAAAGATAATTCACGAGGTAGTTCAAAGTAAAACGATTTAGCTGAGATTACCTGACACCAGCACACAGTAAAAACATCAAAAATAATAAAAAAATCAAAGGAAATTGAAAATTAACACAACAGTTAGCAGAGCAAGATGAAGTGAGTCAAGCAAACAAGAAAATGAGGCCACATTGTTAAAAACACCCATCTTTTCTTATTAGAATGTATTTTTAACAAACACCACAGATGCTGCATGGTTGCCTGGAAACCAGTAACTACATAAACAGCATATGGAGTATGTATCTAAAATGGGTACTCCCATGTGACTGATTGTGTTACGTCCCGTGCGAATAACCACTGTTTCCTCCATTTTATGCTGTTTTTTGTGTTTTTTTATGTCAGTGATACAGTTGTGAGGAACTATCAAATGCCACTTCAAGGAGAAACACATAGATCCGCTACTCAGTGTTCTCTTAGTTCAGAAGATCTGACGGGGCACGATGACATGCGTCTCCACGGCGACGGCCGCCTGCTTCATTTGCCTTTTCACTTTCACCGGAAAGAGAGCGACTGTAATCGCAAGGTAGTCCAGAAACGAGACCTCACGCTGGTTTGGAATTCATCTGCTACTAAGAATAAAATCTAAAAATAGCAGCTAAAAGGATGAATAACGCACTTTGCACCAAACGTACATGGAGAGAGGGAAAGAGAGAGGGACAAAGGTTATGTTCTCTTGCAGGACAAAGGTATTAATGTCTGGAGTTAGGCATACCACATTGTGACACCTCTTGTGGTACAGCAGAGTAAACCATTATCAGTAAACCCTCAAATATTCACTGAGGTCACATCACTGTGTACCTGGTAACTGGGCAGATTTTAAAGTTGAGAGGAGAGATCTTGACAAAAACTACGAAACTAAGACCTAGAATTAGGAACCGGGTAAAGTAATAAATGTTGAAATGTTGAGTTGTGAAAAGACCTGTTGTCTGAAACAATGTTATGCCCTGACATTTGTCAGGATAGCCTTGTTCTAGGAAAGTACACTACATTATGCTACATTACATTCAGTTAGCAGACTCTCTTACCCAGAGTGACTTCCAACACAACAGAACATAAATGAAACCATAAGTGTATCTGTTCAAGATGAGGAAAGGCGTTGCTCAGACAGGTTTTAAAATGCAACTGACTCCTTCCTGTGGTGATGGTGAGACACACTGTCTGCTTTCCACACTACCCTGAATATTGGAGGCACTGGCAAAGATCCTGACACTGTCTGCTCTTCACAGGACACTAGATGTGTATCCTGAAAAATTGGAGGGGTTGAGAAAGGGTGTGCTAAAAAACTAGTGTCTTCTGATTGTTGCTGGGTTTTTTTTTCTCTGTACTTGGGGAGAAGACCCACTAGTTCCTCTACTGTATTAAAACTTCCATTTTGAAACATCAAAACATAGATTTCAGCCTGCATTTATTTTCACGCTCAGAAAACCCATTTTCATTTCTGCAGTAAGGTGCACTAAGGTCCCTCTGTATTCTGAGCCTGCGACTGTGCACTGACGTGAGCGCTTCGACACCCACAACATTCGGCACATTCATTTAAGGCTCCACGGATTCAGTGATCTTAGAAGCGTGCATTCAGGTGCGCTCTGACGATCCGGCCGGTAAATTACTCACCACACCTCAAGAGGACGGCACGATCTGTTGCAGTGGATAAGTATATTCAAAGAACATGAGACAGTCGTTAATGTGTCACTTTCCAGGCCAGCCGATGCGTAATTCAAACAAACAAACCAAAAAAAAAAAGGTTTCAGTGGATGATGGATCAAAACACACAATTACACTCAGAGCTAACCTGAGGTAAGACCAGATGTAGTTTCTTACAGAACAGAACAGACAAACCCTACCCGTGGAACAGTTACGTAACTAATATCATTGTTAGTATGAAATAGAATTGCATATTTCAGAAAGACTGAATAGTTGCTTCATTGTACAGTAATGTGATTTCTAAGGAAAATAAGGGAATGAATGAAAATGAAACGATCACACGCACATCAGGTCCTGCAGAGCAGGGTTCATCAAGGGGTCTATAAATAGGCCTCAGGAGCATTACCACAGATGCTGTATTTGCTGAAAAGATATTCAGTGTGGTGTTCCAAACATGCCTCTGTTGTTGAGGCCAAATGTGTTCTGATTTGCTGGTTCATCATGAATGCTGATGAAGGGGTGTGGCCAAAGAGAGACCACCTATAGGCTGACAGCATGGACACAGTCTCATGGACACAGAAGCAATCCAGAATCCAGTAACAGTTTCTGGAGTTACTTCTGCCATTGTGATACAGGGAGACCTCATGGCCTCTTCGAATATTAGGCTGAAGGGAGCCTCTCAGCAGAATAATTCAAACCTATTACAAACTCTGAAGGGCAAGATTGTGAGCACTAAACCATCTCATTACTTAACGCAAGAAAGTGCTATACCTGAGGGCAAAAAGACTTCCTTTATGGTCACCAATTCTAGCTTGTGAGCTGATTTGCTAACTGAAATAATGTGTATCTATGTGTATGCATCAAACTGGTGATTTGTGACCTTGGTCCTTGGTCAGAAGGGATCTGGGAGAGAATGTATTTAGCCAGCAATGCAAGCTCATGGTTGAGGAGGCTCCATTCACTCTAATGTTCGACAAAATCGAGATCTCCCTCTCACAATGTGCCACTGCATTCCAGTCCACTATTTCTAGCTGTACTTCATTTTCCTTCCAGTTTCACCTCCTTGTAGAGCCACTGACTTACAGGGGCTGGAATTAACACACTCTATGTGGAATTAATTGTTAAGAATATAACTTCATACAGTAATTTTTAAACCAACACAGAAAGCAGAGAGAGTAATCGAAGGACACTAACCACGACGGCAAAAGTATTCTTGTTTTTTTTCTGTCGTTTCTTTCTCGAAAGATCTACTCAGGGCCTTAAAATTTAAATATCTGATATTTCTGTATTGACTGTACTTCAAGTCACAGTGTCAGAGCATTCCTACGTTCTGAAATAATAAAGGCGTATAGAAGAGGGCCAGCACTTCCCCACACATGGTGTGCGGCCCGCCTTTTGAACGATGCAGCAAATTGACAGTGCCCGTTTCCGCATGTGCGCTTTTTGTGTGTGTGTGTGTGTGTGTGTGTGTGTGTGCTGCTGCGCGCCGTCTGTGTGACTAACGGTGCTCCGCACATCCGCCTGTCGCGCACGCGCTCCGGTGCTGAAAGCAGGAGAAAGGCCAGGCTGAAAAAGGGAGATTAGTCCCCTGTCATAACAGCCTTTAGAAAAGCCAATAACGGGCGGGCAGGTCTGAGGACCAGACAATGAACGCCGCTCATGTCTGCTATCCACCGGCCCGACCACCACTTCCTGATGGGAGCGCCGTGTCTCTCTCACACACACGCCGTGACATAAGTATGAATGAGAGTGAAAAAGACCAATTGAAACCCCTGTGACCCACGTATGAGTTCCCATTTCACAACTCAAAGGACTTTAGTGCTTGGTTATGGAACAGTGGGTTTATAGGGCACCGCAAGCTGTTTTCAGACAACTCAAAAAAGTTATTAGAACAGAATAAGGGATATTGTCTGGAATTTAAGAGAATATTCTGAAATGTCAATAACTCTGAGGTTGACTACATAATTCTGGGTCAGTACCAAGTACCTGTGGTATTGGCACTGTTTAATGTTTCAGTAAAAACAAATGTAGCTACACAATATATCCCTTAGCGATATCTACAATGGTAAATATGAAATGCAAAATGCAAATCCTTTTTTGCAACTGTCAGCACTATACACCAGCCAGGATTAATGAGGCGCATAAGTCAGGTGTATATCTCCATGTTTGGAATATCTACAACAGATGAGTACAAAAACATACCCAAAAACATCCATAAATCCCATACCTGTAGCTGATATTTCAAAAAAAATTGTGTTGCAGCAAATGATGACCACAAGCTCTTAAAACAGGCTGGTTTCCTCTAAAGCTCAACTGGGCTTAAGGTATCCCAAAAGCGATGTTAATAATTTGCCAAGTCAAAACACTTGAAATGTTCCAATGGGCCAATGGCTGGAAATGACTGGTTATTATTAAGGTCTGTTATTAAATCCACTTTGTAAGATGTACTTCTGGGAAGAAATATAACCACATGAAAAAAGCAGGCCTGCTGTATGGGTACAACAGAATCAAGAAATTCCATACTTAAAAAAGAAATATATCCGTTTGATGAATAGTTTAAACAGCACAGTTTCCAGGTCTTGGCTGTCATCAGCGTGCCACACAACATGGGTTTCCATTTTTACGCACCCACATAATGTACATGTTCAATAATTAATGATCTTCTCACAGCACCAAATGAGAGATTATGATTATTTTTACAGCAGTCTATGAGGTTAACGACCTCACCTCAACCGTTACCTTCCACCAACAAGGGAACGAGAGACAGGTATGGCAACCATCTGCTGCTCTCTGACTGGATAACACAGACTTGCTGATTTCCATCAACCAGATATACTCATGCATCTAAGCTGTATCAAGTTGGCATGAATTAGATTCCGAATGGAAATACTCCAGGTGAGAAAAGCAAACACACTATGAATGAATACAATGTATAACAATAACTGCACAGTTTCTTTATAGAACTCACATTACACACGCTGCCTTCATGTTCTCTAAGCAGCCAAGGATTCTGGTATTATGACAAAATGTAGCTCTTTAAAAAGCACTGTACAAACTAGAAGAGTAACCAACCAGGTGGAATCATCTCCTCGGTATGTTTCACAAAGGGATTAAGGAAGAGAAGCAAAAAGAACCCTTTGATTGCTTCTAATCTGCGAGTCACTGGACTCGTAGCTCCACCCACTTTGAGGTTCATGGGGCCTCGCTCGCTCCCCCCTCATTCCCCTCCCCTCAGTCAGCGATACCTGAGCTCCAGGTAGGAGAGGGCCACCTGTCTCTCGGCCGTACAGGGCTGGGCAGTGGTGCTGTCTCTGGCTGCTCAGGCATCTATCATAAGGAACCATCACTGCGGCCGCGAGAAAAAAAAAAAAAAAAAAACGCCGTCACAAAACACGGATGACATCGGCGGACGAGACAGCCTCGTTAAGCACCGCCCGCGTCTCAGCTGACCCGTTCTGTCCGCTCATCCGTTTCAGCGAATCGTCTGCCACAGCGGGTCCTGACTGTCACCATGACAACTGCCTGACAGAAAACGGACCGAATGATGCTACAGCATGGGGACCAATTAAGGAGTAAGAAAAAAAAAAAACCTTAGGACATTACCATACAATTAATCTAGTGATGGACAGAGTCCAATAGAACTGTTCAACAATTAACACAAAATGTCAGCTAACGGTGGAGCATCCAAAATCCTATCATATGTCATACGGCAACCATCCAGGGCTGGATGTTACAAGCACAGAATCATGCTGTCACTCTATGGCCAGAACACTGTTGTGTGAAAAGGGAAGATTGGAAATACTTTATTAGTTATGCTGTCCCGACTGTGTCAAAATGTCTGTATAGATTATTAAAGTAATTTTACTTCACTAATTAAAACAATGATGTTTGTTTTTAAATTAGAGAAATCTACATCTGAAACATAACAGAATATGAATTTGGTGGAACAGATATTTAAAGAAAACATTAATTTTCAGAAACCTCAAAATATACTCTCTGTATAATTAATTACTAAAAATTAGGAATGAAATGATCTTTCAGTCACACATGCTATAGTATCAATCTGAAATTACTGGAAGTCATCTTGACCAGCTCTTGTGTACACATATATGTGTATTTTATGTTTGAGTGTGTGTCAGGGTTTTCAACCATATTCCTATTCTGTGTGCATGTGCGGGCTTACTGATCATGTCCCCATGAGGTGGCTAAAACCTTTGGATTGCACCCACACCTCCCCGCTTTCAATATGAACTGAACACGCCCTTCTTGGGTTCCCTAGAGTTATCAAATGAAAAACGCTCAGAATGAACTCCCTATTGCATGAGACCACTGGTGTGGTGGTATTCAAACCACTGTTTCAATAAATATGAGTTGACTGAAACAGAATAATAGCAACAACAGTCAAGATACCTAAGCTCTATTAATAAGAGCTACCTACCACTATCTAGCAAGATTTGAAACTTAAAGCAGCTATGCACTCAGGTTACATATAAAAACAGCAAATGTCCACATAAGTCCTCTATTGCTGAAAAACATGCAGCACAGTGACTTCAGCTCAGCACGTAGCACCTGAAATTTCTTTGGATACGTTTTACCCCAGCTAAAGTGTTGATTAATAATCGCAACTTGCCACTACCAAGATGGCCGACAAAACAGGATGAACACCTTCACCCTTGCAAACAGACAGAAACACCTCCTAAGGGCTCTGCTCAGTGAGGTCAACAATCTTAAGCAAACATCCGCATTAAAGAAACGTTTGCAGAATTGCAAAGCACGGTGCATCTCGAGTGCACCTCTGATCTCAAACCCTGAGTATCTGAATCAAAATCCACCTCAGGGCTGGAAGCAGTCCCATGGTATAAAGGGGTGCCAAGCAGCTAGTAAAATCTTCATCACACATCAGATGGCACCTCCTTCATAGAGAAAAAAAAAACCCCAGCAACATAAGGCAAGGTGCACGTTGCCAATTAAGTTAAGAGAGAAGCAGCTCATGCCAACCCGTCAGAAGGAGGCAATAAGCTGGTGGAGGGAGCGGAAAAACCCAATCAATCAAAATTCAGAAAGAGGAGAAGCCAGGAGCGGATGTGTTATTTCTCCTCTCAGCGGTTTCAGCTGCACACTTCCTTGTCAATAGACTTTCACGTGTCTGATCTGTTTCAAAGGCAAATGTAGCACGTCCACACTAGATGATATACATCCTATAACAACACAACCTAGGGCGTCAGTGTGGCATAGTGGTGAGGAACAGGGCCTATCACCTGGATGCTGGTTTGATTCCCAGCTGTGGCACTGCTGCTGTACCCATGGGTAAAGCACTAAACCCAGGACTGCCTTAGTAAAAATGCAGCTGTATAAATGGATAACATGTAAAATTGTAACCTGTGTAAGCAGCTCTGGATATAAGAGTGTCTGCTGAAAGCCACAATAATGTCATGCAATGTAACCCACTGAGAATAGTTTTAGTCTCACCCAGGCCATCTTATTGTAAATGACTCTGAAAAACCCTGTAGGATGTTTACCAAATTAATGAGGCCCGTTTTATGATAAGTACAAGCACAACTCAGTGAGTGAAAAATGGGATACCAAAGCAAACTGCAGAGCAAAACAAGAGAGGAGATTGCAGCTCTAAAAGGTGTTGTATCTAAAAGGGAAGTGAGGCTTAGCACTGTGCTCATCTGGCTTGTTGCTGCTCACGTCAGCTACAGAGAAACACAAGTGACAAGTACATTTTATGCTACAAAAACAACATGTGTAACTCATGGTTGAGTTAGCATCTTCTGGTGCAGTGACTCAACCACAAGTTCTCAGTATACAGTCACAGGTGGACAGCATCAACGAAGGCAGTTTACGGTTTTAAGATGAAAGTTGTCCTCAACTCCTGTTTCTTGGTGGATTACTTCTGTGGCAATAATTTAAGACTTTGGGGTTTATTTTGAGATATCTTGACTTGGCCTACGTTGTTTGACTAGTGCAAAAACAGCTGGCAAATATCATGATATTGATTTAGCATTGCTGCGTTTATTTTTGCATCGGCGGTCTTACTTGCCTGTGATGAATTCCGTCACCAGAGCTTGTGACAGTCATGCCCATGGGTTCAGTGGCCCACTTTTCTAAAAATGCTGCATGCTGTATCATGTGACTGCCATTATGTCCAACATCAATACAGTATGATACAAAATACAATGAAGACAAGTGCAAAAAATGAATAAAATGCATAAAAATGTACTACTACTAATCTGCCCACACGTACCTACATGAACAGTTATCTACATACCACACAGGCTAATCTACAATATAACCTCTATATTGGTTCAAACAGGATAAGCAGGATACCATATAAAATCTTCAAAACTAGCTACAGCATTTCTGCATCTCTACAAATGAAGTCAATTTGGAACATCTGAAAAAACACTCCTCTTCAGAGCCATCCTGGTGAGGAAAGGCCAGACCCACAGAAATGTTAGCATATTTATTTGCTCATGTATTTTTGGTGACAGAAAGCCGTTAGCAGAAAACATTTCCCCATGCCTGAATGTCAGGCAGAAACGGAGAGAGCGTTCTCGAGGGCGAAAAAATACATCTTCAAAAATAACACAGATTATACCCTCGGTGGTTCCGGCGAGATTTTTTGAGGAGGCTCAAGTCCCTGCGAGCACACTTCAGGGTCGTGGTGGTTTATGGTGTACCACCAGTCAAATTTCAGGGTGAGCAACTCCCCTGTGCTTACTGGAAGAAGATTATACTTTGCAAGTATAAAAATACATGTGTTTGCATTGAACATCTGCTGGTGGAACAGAGGCCTGAATTTTCCCTGAAATACAACCACTCTATACATTTCCTTTGCAATATGTAACATGTTTTCAGCTGTTGTGAAAGGTAAACATCTATTCAAAGAGAGATGTAGCGGCCTGAGTAATGTCAGCCAGGTATCTCTCCACACTTCTGGATGTTTGTGAATTCCCCTTGGAACGTCAAATTCTCACAGGTAATCATTGCAAGACTAGAGCATTATCTCTTCCTCAAATAAGTTCATCATTTAGATGTCTGCTGAAAGGAAGTGCTTTAAACAGATTGTCAGATTGTTCACAGGCTTTTGCGTGTGATTTTCCTTGCATAAGGAACTGCTACTGGTCAATCATTTTAGGACATATCATTTGACACTTAATTGGTCTGCTGTGAGCATTCCTTCAGTCTTTGATTCATTTCTTCGTTTACAACTCAATATGTTATTTTCTTGCTTAAGAGACACTATTATCTGGAATAATTTATATTTATTCTAGTTCACAGTTTGTCATGCAGCATTATAGTTTACCGAAGCAATCCCAGGTCCCAGTGCATAGTACCCTCATCAAGGATACTACCAGAATCACCACTACCAGAATCCAATCCACCAACCTTCTGTTTATAAGCCAAGCTCCTCAACCACTGTCATTTTATGACAACTGTGTTGGTTCCTCAGACAAGCCAGATAAGACCAGGTAGGTGACCTGTCATGGTAATGGTTTCACGAGGAATTCAGCTGCTTCAGCCCTTTTAGGATCCGTACATCTAAGTGTATAACATTCAGAACATGGAGCTCGGAGATAAAGCAACCCACATTAATATCATGGTGGTGTTAGGAGGGGAGCTGAAATTTCAGACGGCATGTCTGAGGAGATCTCATTGTATTTTGTTTCAGCATGCTTCAGTCTGATCACCGGCATCTGAAATGGTGTTATGATGGGTTGAACTTTAGATGTCCCAGGCAAGGAGGACACAACGAAATAACAAGCAGGAGGACATGTTGTGACAGGAGAATATATATTACACCAAGGTCAAGCCTTTAGAGCTCGGGCTACCTGGCTTTTGAATGTACCACATGTTCAAATTGCACGTGCCAGGTCACATGTAATTCAGACACATCTTGTAGATGCATGAATTCCCAAGAGATATCTCATAATTCACTGAGCAGATTCATCATTCACTCATCAACAAAATCAAAGTCTATTTTGACCAGAGGGAGTTTTCTTTACCTCATGACTTCTGCCTTCACTTAGAAAAAAGAATGTGAAGCGTGTCTTTCTCTACACCTGTATTCATCAGCAGAACAATTTCTCCCAGTTCAACCAGCAGTCAAAGCAGACTTTTACACATCCTGAAACGTGGAACAGAAATATTTTCTATCAAATATGTTCTGTGAAAAGTGTTCATTATTCAAAACACCCTCTTGTTCTCCATGTTTTCATTTACATTCATTTTGCCATATTGTTTCAATATAAAGACCCATTACAGGTACAGAATATTGCATTTGAAATGCAATTAATGAGATGGTGCTACAAAAGATTTAAGTGAGTTTATTAAATACGTACACTGATGTAAGACATGATATGCACTATTTTTTTAAATACCCTGGAAATGAGACTGTGATAACAATAACATCCCTTTTATGTTACTGCTTCCTTCATAAACACATCCAGCAAAACATATTTCTTTTCATTTCAACAACCACAGAAGACTTTAAAATATAGCTACAGATACAGCAACAGTACTACTGTATACTATGTCACTACTGTAAAATCCAAACCATTTCAGTCATAACGTGTGTTAATCAAAATCGACGCTGGATTAACAACATGAATTCACCCGGATACGTAATCACAATAATTGTGTTCTATTGATGCAGAGGTTATCGGGCTCGCCTCAATTACGCTCCCTTTGAATTAATAGGCCATCAAAACGCTCAAATCTCCGTCTTATAATAAGAATATTGCGCCTCCATTACGAACCTAAGTCTGTCTGGCCAATGCAAGAAACGCTATCGATTCAAACATTACAGAAAGACTGTGGGTAAGACATGGAGATGCCTCTGCTTTCCGTCATTGATTATATAAAAGCTTAATATACACTGTTTCAAACAACGAAACGACGCTCCATTTTTACAGGCGGCATTTGCGCTAGGCAAGGGAACAATGTTCGTCATCGATGTATACAATAAACCTGAGAATGCACAGAGGCTTAAAAATCCATCATTGAAATTTAGGTCACCACGCAGGAAAAGTGGAAAGCTTTCCGCTACGCCAAGAAACCCGCCTTACATGGAGATTCGGCATCAAAGGAGCGCCTACTCCAACCCATATTCCGACAAATTACCAGAGCTATGCATGAAAACCAACTCAATTTCAATTCATTTAAATGCCGAAAATGCACGACGCAACAATGAAAGAGCACGATTTCATTACTGTAAAACCAGACGGTAAATAGACCGATGATGCTTTTTTTTCCACCCTGTCTCTATTCAAAGCGACAAACGCATCCATCGGGTTTCGCACACCATGCAAGAGACGGTGTATGAGAATAAAGCAGCTGGAATGACATTGCACTTACTGAATAAAATCGTGGGGGAAAACAACGCTCTCCGCGACTCCCCTCAGTTCCTTTCCGTGATTCAGGCAGAGCCGGGCTGTGTGCTCATGCCCCTCGGACGGTGTGGCAAATGCTCCTTCGGATGGATGTTGGGCGCGCGAGCGAACGGAGGCATCCGCGAGAAGAACAGCCTTGCGAGCGCGAGACCGGATCACTGCGGCGCGCAGCTGTTAGCAGCAGCGGCGCTCGTGCTCCTCTCCGGACTGTACCAGCCCAGATCCAAGAGACACGCAGCATCGCTGCAACCTACGGTTTCGCAGCCGTCGCTTGCGACGCTGGCGAGGGCGACACCTCCTGGAGATGTTCGGGAGAGGTACAATCTTGCACGATCGCCTCCTCTCATCCCACGCGCCAGGTGGACGGCGATCCTCATCCCTCAGTCGGATCTTGACCCGGCTTCTTTTGTGGGACACACCGCTTTCTTGTTTTGAAGCAGCAGCGTTGTTTGTAGATGCAATAAGTGCAATAAATAGAATGGGGACGTATGTCTGCAAAAGTCAAGTTGCAGCACGGTTTTGTCGTCTGTGTTGCAGTGTTGAAAAGTCAAGGCGCAGATAGCAACGTTGTGACATTGTAAGCAGTCCTCTTTTGTATTGTGATAATATGGATAATATTGTCATTAATAAGTCATTTTAAACACTAATATGATACTAACCCACGTAGTTAATGATGCTGATATGTCATAGCAATTTTCCAATTTGCAACAAAATCTAAAAACTGATGCTGACAAAGTTAGTGTGTACAAGTTCCAAGGAGGAAACGTTTTAGACATCTGATTGCAAACAATAATAACGTAAATGTGTTTGTTTTCATCAAACGGGTTTGCAAACCCACTTGTTTTCACTAAACTATCTAAAGTTTAAAATAATGCATTAAATTATATTGATGCTGTGATTTCCTGGATTGCAACTTCGAAAAGTCCTCTCAAACCACTTCTACTTCTGTCATTGCCATGACTCACACAGTGTGAGGTAGGCCCTACAGACAAACTTGGACCTAAACTGAAACCAAAAAGTATTTATTTTGTTCACCCAGTTCAGCCGAAGAGGAGATGCAGAAATGGACGGGCAATAAGTCTAACGCATCCTAGTGCGTCTTGTACGGTAATAAAAATGTAATGTATCCCAGAGAATCGCCATTCGCTGGTCCAGGCTGTCGAGTTAATGTATAGAGGCGTTTAGCAAGCAGCGTTCCACTCAGAGACGCATTCGGGCGCAACATTCCAAAAACGTGTTTGTGTGGAGCTAGCAGTCAGAAATACAGCTTTATGTACTTCAAATTAATTAAGAGCATAAAGAAAACGCTGTCAACTGAGCTCATTCCAGAGGACGGCACTACATCTACAGGGGCCGGCAAATTGTTCAGTTATAGGTGTACGAAATTAATATTAGAATATAAACTCATATTTAAAGGGTACCTTGGCCGTTCTATAAAATATCAGAGGATTACTCATCATAAATTAGCATTTACTTTTACATCTACTGTATATCAATGGAGTGCTAAATCAGTTTTACATGTTCTTAGAAAATAAAAGTAAGGGTACCAAGCCTGACTAAATTTGGCCCCTTTTATTTCCGGGTAGAGTAATCTTATTTGCATTTAATATGCTGTGATAAAGGAAAATTCTCTTCATTTAAAAACCTGGCTTCAAATTTCAATAACCTGACAATAGTGTCATTCCCAGTTTTTGCTCCTCATGTTTTTTTTTTCTCACTATTCATAATTTGTTGTACAAACTCGCCAGTGTGTTTGTGAATGCTGCCAAGTTTATAATTGTGATGTGGTTTGGGCCAGGTAGGATTACTGTCTGCAGCTGTACGGGGGATCTGCTCTGATCTCATAATGTCTACTCATGCCTTGTTCATTGAATGCTATTTCTGAACACATAAAACAGCCCACGACTCCTTGAAATAAAATAGCCTTTTAAGAGAAGCAAACCTGATATTATTTTGAAACTGAAAGAGAGAAAAATTACATGAAGAATTGTGTTAGCTGCATAATTTATTTACATGGTAGATGACATCATCTAAGGAAACTTACATAACTGGCATTAAACATCAGTTTGTACAGCTGGATATTCCCTGAATCTCTTCAGGTATCTGGGATTTGAAACCATAACCTTTCCTTGACCTTGAGATGCCTTCAATAGCACATCTATTGACTTGGCCCACCAGCTGAGATAATGACACGGAACTTTCATCAAATCAAAAAGCACCCCAGGCCCTCCTAGCCCAATCAGTGCATAGTAGGCATCTCTCCAGATTTTTTTAAATTGACAATTAAGATGATCTGAAAAAAAAAAACCAGCCCAGAACTGCACTTTGGATTTTTTTTTAACTTGAGTCTGTTCTGCCAGATCTATGAGCGTGTCTGCATTCCAATCAGACAAGCAGCCCTTACAGAATCCTTTTCTCCTAAATTGCCACTTGATTGAGACGAGATGTATTTGTGATTGAGATGAGTGAAATGTGTGGCACGTGGCCTTCACGTGTTCCCATGATTCTTTAGAAAAATAACTGACAAATGGGTAATTGGCAACTCCTCCTGCAAACAGGAGTCAAATCAGACAATCATCTGTGCTTTGAGCAGGAATGTCACCAGGTGTCTAGTCAGTCATGACATGCAGACTCAGTATCCCCTTACAGCACCCTGCCATCCACCATTCTATAAAACACTGCACTGACATTTATACAGTATGTTCAGTATCTGTAGGAAACTGAAGCCATTTTAAAATGGCCAAGTAAAAATGTAGACTGGACGGGAAAAGCAGCTCATTTAAACCTGTTACGGTTCTCATAAAGCCCTTTAAAAGTCAGGAAGTGCACCGCTCAATGTGACATTGTATTTTAAATAAGAACAGATGAGAGGGGATGAAAGCAGCCAAGCTACCTGTTTGACTGTTACTGCACCTTCTCTTCACAGACCTTCATTCTGGAACAGCTTGCAGCTTTAGTCAGCTGCGCACCTTTTCAAATTATCTCCCCCTAACACTGCGAGAAATAGGCTTGCTGGCTTCAGCTAACATCCACAACACGATACGAGGCTAAAACGGATAATGTGGCAACCCGTCATGAGCAATCTGCGCGCCCCAATGAAAAAGTATGACGTAACTTTTCATACATTGCGCGATAAGCGGCATCATTTCATCCCGAGGTAATATTTCAACACCATCAGACACCGCGAACGGAGGTCCCGCTTCAACTCCTTGTCGGCCCGAGGCAGCTGGCTAATCATGTTAGCGATTGCCGCGCTCCTGCCCCCTGACCTCAGATCGGTGTCCGGCAGGAACCATTAGCAAGCTGTGCCACTTTGCTCTTCGATACGAGACTGCGAACATGACTCAGTCCGGTTCAAACCTGTTTTTTTTCCGTGAGCAGCATCATAGCCTAGTGACAGTTTGTATGCAGGGAAGGCAGAATGTCACTGTGTGTGTGAGACTGCCGGTGTTCTGATGATAGCAGGAGAGCGTGGGACATGGGTTTGTGTGGAGATACACTGCGCTGTGTACGGGCTGCGTAATTGCATGTATATGGGCATGTCTGCCTTCGCGGCAGAAGTGAATGCATTAGGCAGAGCATTAGAAGCTGACCTACTTTCCCGAAAAGCTCAGTGCTTCTTTACAGCAGTTACTATACCATATATCACAGTGGGGGGATGGGGGAAATGGTATTGCCGCAGCTGCAGGGCCGATAATCTATAGATTTGCGTAGATGTTTAACACTCATTTAAACGCCGCATTTTCCACAGGCTGTTCCATCTGTGCTGATCCACGGTTCTTGCCCTCTGCTAGTGAATATATAGCTACATTTAAATGACTTCACAAGAGAATTGGGGTGAGGCATCATTTCCTGCTACCTGTCAATCCATGCTACCAGGTAAACTGCGCATGTTCACAGCAGGCACTGGTCTATTATCGAAGTCCATCCTGAGTCCATCATCACAAATGCAAACTGTCATTCTGGCATAGCATTTTTTTTAAGTTTAAATATAATTTATATCCTTATAATATTTTATAAGGATTAAATATAATCGAATGTAAAATTTATGTTATTAAATTAGGCTATACAGCTGCAGTTGCAAACATTGACAAATCAAACAAACAAAAACATACATTACCGGCTCAGCACTGCAGGAAAGTGGTTGGGAACGGCAAAGCTAACATTCGAGAAGGCAGTGCGGCCTTATTAGACACAGTATGGCAGCCCCCTTTTTTATCTGTATACACAGATGAAATGACATTTCCCCGAGGCCCCTCCTTGAAGCTCTCTATCATTGTTATTCATGGCTGGAATAAATATCAAGCGGGCTGGATTCACAGAGGGCCACAGCGCAGCATGGATCACTTTGCCTACTGGTATGTGACCGTGTGTTCAGCTGCACTCTCTGCCAGTCGGTTTGATCGTTGGTGTACTTGCTTCAATTAATTTGGCAAGACAATATATTTTATATACCAGGAACGAATCGGGGGGGGGGGTCTCTAAATAATGTGGTTGTTAGGATATCTACTGTAGTGAATCTCTAAGGGCTTAACAATGAAATGGTTGCTATGCCTCTGTGTATTTAATGAACGTGGACAGCCATTCTAGATCAATGTTGGTCACACTTAGCCAGTGGGAGTGTGTACCATAATTGTCAGGGCAAAAATAACTGTCAACAGACACCATTAAGAGAGGGTCGAACTGTGTACTGCTGTGGAGATGGCTGTATTGGTGCATGTGTATGATTATTTTTACGTTGGTTTAGACTCCAGCAAATTCCTCAGGCCACACATATTGGGACTGTGCCTGACGCTCTCAAGCTGATCATCTCATGTCTTTTCTTTTCCCTGATGCTTCTTCTTCTTTATCTAACCCTTTTTTGAAACTGCATATTAGGCTCATCTTACCATGAGAACCTTGCTCGCACATGAGTACTGAAGCAGTATGAATGCAGTCCTCCAGTACACTTGCACACTGGCAGTTTTCACACTACAAGTCCCACAACGCACCACAGTGAAACAGGCAACGCTTGGGGGACAAGCATGGCTCCACTGATGTCATCTAAGCAGCACGTAGGCATCTGACAAGTCGCAAGGCTGCCTTAGGGCGAAGGGAAGAGGATAGCTGACCCCCGAACCCTCTCTGGGTTCACAAAGCCAGTCTGTTCTGGTGCTGTGGGATCTGGGCGATTGTTGGCTGATGACACGGCCAGGATCGAACCCAGGTCATAGGGTTCAGCCCTTACTTACTGAGCCAATTGGGAGTCCCTTATTCTGCATTGTTTTGACTGTAGGTATTTAATTGTCCCAATTTATTTATTGCTGTGCCAAAGTGATGCACAGCTGGCATGACCTCGGTGATGCATGGCAGCCATTTTGCACCAGAGCGCTCACCACACACCACGTGAGGCAAGATGGGGAGGGAGGGGTTTATCTATCAAAATACACTGTGGGAATGATCAGATGGCCAGACCAAGACAGCCAATCTTGGGAGTTTCTCTAGGACACTGGGGGACCCTACACTTCATAATAAATGTTGTCATGGGAACACTCATGGCCACAGTGAGTCAGGGCTGCGGTTTAACCTCTCAACCCAAAGACTGCATCCATCAGATGCTGTTTCTCCGCATTCCTTAGTCAGTCCAGCACAGACCCTTATGCAGTGCAGTACTCATGCTGTTGTATAGCTACTGGAGGAAAGAGCATATACACTTCCACTGTGAATAATGCCTGAATTATTCATTATTAAGCACAAGTCACTGAACAGATGCGTTTTATATTCTCATTCAGATGGACACAGGATCTGTATCCTTCCTGAGTGGAAATGTCTGTACTGGACGTCAAAACAGTAGATATGTTCATGCACGTGTGTGTGTATGTGCATGAGTGTATACGTACAGAGCGAGATAGAGAGAGGGAAAGAGGGGAAGAGAATATAAAATAATTGTGTGCAATGAATTACCATTTCTGTCAACTGACCCCTGTTGACAATAGTACAATAGTGATCAACACAGTAGATGTATTTTACATCTAAGTGGAGGAAATGTGAAGAGCTCTAATATGTCTGGTGGAAAAGAGAAGCTCATTGTCTTGTGATTTGTTGGGGGGGAAAAAGGGAGGATGATAATCATTCCGGCTTAGGCCAAGACCTCTCGAGAGCTCTTAACACTGATCATTCAACAGGGGGAGGACTTGAGTGGTGCTTACGGTACGGAGCAATTGCATCTGGCGTGATGGAGCTCAGGGCAACAGAGGGAGAATAATTCAGTGGTACACTCTGGAGAATAGTAAAGATTAAGCATTAAGGCAGATGTTATGAACAGATACTAAACGAGGAGATAGCAGGAAGGAGGTGCAAGCTGTCAGCCAGTGAGGCAAAGATGCCCATGTGTAGCACACGTTGGACAAACTTGTCAATCAAAGATACCCCACATGTGTCAAGATGGTTCCAGTCGACCGTGAGTGGCGGTTGCAGTTTTCCATGCAGGGCATCAGGGTCTTGCGGCTGATTGGACACCTGGAACATCCATCCAGTCAGTGGCTTCAGTTTAGCGATTAGGACCTGAGAAGGAAGGGTATATAGGTGCAGAACACTTGCACATTGACCCATTCATAGGGTGATTTGTGTATACTATCCTATTTAAAGTCACGTGACAAGTATTTATGAATAAAACATGTCTTTATTACAAAGAATGAATAGCATGCTGGCCTGCCTTTGGCCTTAATTACTGCTTCAACATGTCCTGGCAGACTTTCTACTCATTTCTGCTGGTGGTATTGTCCTCCACTCCTCCTTTAAAGAATTAGTAAGCTCCATCGCTGAAGACAGCCGTCTTGATCTTTCCCCCGTTATTATTTCCAGTTCATCCCAAAGATTTTCTGTCGGGTGGAGGTTGTGTGCTCTATGCTGGCCACTGATGTAACTCTCTTCAAACCATGTATAGTCACACCCATTTTCCTGCAGATGGGTGTGTCCCTTCACATTTAGCAGGACAGTGCATATGTCTGTGAGCTAATGCAATAAAAAGGCTACAGGCTGTGACACCATGGATCAAAACCTGGCCTCGGACAAACAGAAGGCTGTGAGTTTGATTCCTAGTTAGGGAACTACCCTTGTACCTTTGTGCAGCTAGGTATCAAACTCACAGCCTTCTGGTTGAGCCTTCTGGTTGTCCAAGGCCAGGTTTTGATCCACAGTGTCACAGCCTATAGCCTTTTTATAGCCAATACCAAGCAGTACAAAGAGATCAAAGGCAAGGGCACCTGTAAAGCATATAAATAGCAGTAACGAGTCTCTCGTGGCGCAGTTCAACTTGGATGAGGAAACACTGATGGTTTTCTGCTGTAACATACTATCTCTGTGATGCGTGCTAACATCTGGGAAACAGAGCCAACTGTGAGCTTTACACTCCAGTGAATTTGTCCTTCAGGTTTATATTTTGTGTAAACAGGTGCAGAATAATTATGAAGCTTTCAAAAAGAGGTGAGCAGGGTAAACTCCGCAGCCACTTATACCGTTTTTCCTGTCTAAAACTGTATTAACATGAAACGTAGCGGAAGGATGCTATCATTAGATTGGCCTACTTTACTCGTCACTGTAAGTCTTATTCAGAAGGAAATGACAGTTATGCGAGTTAGATGAGAGCTACTTTGAAAGAAGAATAATATTGTGATGGAATCTCCTTTTCTTTCCATTCAGCTGCGACTGTAGAGCCCAAAGATGTGTGGGTGTCATGTGAGACAGCCCCTGCTAGCCGAGGAATGCACTAATCCCAGTCACGCTGCTCTCACACTGATCCTGGATCAGTGCACGGAGGGAGCGGTTCACTCTGCTGTGGATCAAGGTCTGCTCTCTCAGGGTATGGAGGAGCTCATTTGCCTGTGACCTTCGGCAAGAGATTAAAAAGAGAGAGGGCTGGACATTTAACCCATCCACACCAGAGTGGAAAACAAGGAACATGGAACACAAGTAAGCAAGGAAAACTCGCCTGTACCCTCCTCTCCTCAACCAGTTTGTGGTCATTCTGCGGGACGGACTAGCATCCCTGTATAAGAACAGTTCCCTCATTAGCATTGTTATCTGTCTGCATGCATTGTGGTAGCTCTGCCTTTTAGACTTTCACATTCTCTTTACATGCTAACACGCCAAACAGCAGAACCATGTAGCCTAGCATTCACTTGGTAGAGTGCCTCTGTAGCGTGGGGAGTAAAGTGCAAATTTGTCAGTAATTAGACCCAAAGCCTTTTGTGCAAATGTATATCTCCTTACAAATGAACAATATATTGCATGATTTGAAACAATAATGATAGCATCCTTCCGCTACGTTTCATTTTAATACAGTTAAAATGAAAGGTGACTAACCTGGAGCATTTAAACGACACCAGTTTTTTGATTGACAAGAGCTATTTTTTCTGAAGTATATGTGCTGACTGACAACGTGTCCACGTGAGTTACTTGGCTTTTTTGCAGGCTGGAAGCATTTTTGTTCTATCATTTAATGAAACCTGCTCTGATGTGGTTGAAATGATTTAATATGAAGCACACAAAGATAATGCTACGTGCTAGAGACAGATAAATATAAACAAAACTGCTCGCAAGCTTGCAATCACAAAACACAGAGGCCCTTTATCTGTGAAAGGGAAGCTCTTTGGTCTCTCCCTATTTGTTACTCATTGGCTGCCACCACTCTACACATATCCTCCATGTACATATGTTGCAAATAGCTGTGTAAACATCACTATGTGTGCAGTGCTCTAAAGCCTTAAAAACTATTAATGCACTGTGAAGGAAGGAATTTTGGAATGAAATTAAGGATTCATAATTTTCCTGACAGATTTTTGATTGTTTTGACTGAAAGATCTTATTCCATGGGTCATTATCTTCAGCTGTGATTGGAGCCAAAATGACATTTTTTTTTATTTATGAAGGAATCCCCCTCCTTTGCGGCAACCAAACGATCCTGTGAGCCGTGACTGTGCAGAGAGTGCCACCTAGTGGAGAAAATTGAAATGCTTGAAATTTGCATAGGGCCGATGTCCACAATTTCATAACCTCAAGCTGTTGTAAACAAGGTCACAACCGTCTGTATTTACAGAGAACCAGCAAAATTATATATATATGTTTCAATAAGTTATAATACTCACCTGACACACCCATGTAAATCTGAAATAACTATTGTAGGCCCCATGTTTCTACAACACTGACTACAGTCGATAACACTTATGATATTAAAAACAAATTTATTCATTCAATCGATCAAATCAATATGGTTTTTTTTTATTTCACTTATTCCTGGAAGTTAAGGTCATTCATGTATTCAGTATTTTCATATTATTAATATGTGGAAAGAATATTTGATTTTCTGGTTCGCTATCTGGCTGTCTGTTAAAACTTTTATTTATGAATGAAAACTTATACATAACAGGGCAAACATTGGGGTAAAGATATTCTTTTTTTAACAATGTTAAGTTAATGTTAATGCTAACAGATGCTAACTGTTAATCGTGTTACAAACAGACAATTCTATTGCATTTATGAGGGATGCACAGTACAGAATCATGATGTCCTCTCATTCTTGTTGCTAATCGAGTAAATTTACACAAGTTTAGTTACAATTCTTTATAACATCAGCACCTTGAAATTCTCACAAAAGGTAACACTTTAGCAAATTTGCTGAATATAATACAACATAAATTCAGATGTAAATATTTCAGAGGCTGTTTACAGATTTTGATAAAGGTACAAATATGCGTTCCTTCATCAACTCTCAACAATACAATGACAGGCAATGGTTCCCTTACCATTAGTAAGTAGTAGTAATTGGTAATATCAGTAATACTGGCCTCATTCACAAAAGGTTCTATGTCCGTGAAAAAACCTTTCAGGTGAATTAAAATTCATTCCATTTTTCCATCAGCAGGAAGATAATACTACTAAACCAAAGGCTGCTGCTGCCATGAACAGCAACAAGCAATTAATAAAGGCACTGTTATGAGCGTGCATTCAAAAAACTGCATTAATACGAAACTTGAGCGGAGGTGACAGTGCAATGGGGAGTCCCTGGGGGTGTGGGACGGTGCAGGTGTTTCGGCCTGTCGGCGTCCTCTCACACCCCCGCCCACACCCCCGGTCACAGCTCCAGCCTCCTCATCCCGCACTCGCAGCAGAATTTCGAGCGCTCCAGGGGGTACCGGCTGCCGCAGTCCGGGCAGAACTTGGGCACCCGGCCCTGGGGCTGCTCCGCCTCACACCCGCGCTGGTCGTCGCTGCCGAGAGAGGGAGCGCGGTCAGCCGCCTGTTTGGCTACTTGAACCACGGCCTCCGTCCAGCACGGCTTGTGACACGTGCAGCTTTACACATCATGAATTCAGCAGCCCACTTAAACAGCGACATACTTATTTTGGTAACTGAAGGGGAAGCGCCTTGGTCAAGGATCCTACAGCAGTTTCTCATGCACTCGTGATTTGAACCCGTGACCGGCTGGTCTGAAGTCTGCCCTTGTACTGTCTAAACATATATCCCCTCTCCTGCATTATTTTTATTACTATTATTATTATTATTATTATTACTACTGTTATTATCACCTTTTAAGGGGGGAGAATAGGGGAAGTGTTTTAATGTCTCTAATGCTGACATTCCACACAAGGCCATTATTTCAGAATTTTTGCATTTTTAAAAGGCAGCTAAGGTTGTTCTATGAGCAATACTATCAGTTATAATATGACTGAGTCGAAAAAAATGCCACATCTGGTGGATCTACATGAACACAAACACTCAGAAAACACTTTTCCCCTCTGATTCCTTTTCAAAGGCTAATTGCTGGCTTTTCTCCAGAAAACTTCACTGAGGTTAACTTAAGCAATTTACAATGAGCCACTTTAAAGGATGTATTATAATGATATGTGTGTAAGGTAAAGTAAGCGGTTTTTCAGGGAACAGCCATGTAAGATGGATGAGCATTTCCTTCATTCACGACAGAGCTACAGGTCCATTCTGTGGAAAGGAAGCGCGGAGCCCTGTCTGAATACCTGGGGGTGTTGCTGTCCGTGGTGTAGGTCTTCCTCCGGATGATGCCACCCCCGTGCGGTGCGCTCTTAGCAGATCCTGGAGAATTTGGGCACTTGTCCTCCGCACTTAAAACCCCAGAGGCCAGATAAAAGAAAGAATGGAAAATGAAACCTCAGACTGTATATATGAATACATATATTACATTACGATACTGGCATTTTAGCGGACGCTCTTGTCCAGAGCATCTTACATCAATTTTCACAATTTTATCCATTTATACAGCTGGATATTTCCTCAGGGAATTGTGGGTTAAGTACCTTGCCAAAGGGTACAGCAGCAGTGTCCCAGCGGGGAAGTGAACTGACAGCCTTTCAGTTACGAGTCATGCTCCTTAACCACTACGCTACACTGCCACCCCGTGTGTGTGTGTGTGTGTGTGTGTGTGTGTGTGTGTGTGCGCGTATATGTGTGCGCGCGTGTATGTGTGCGTGTAGTTGTAGAGACTTAGAAACTTCGCGTTATTCCTCCATTTCTCCCATTGTCTAAAGGGAAATTCTGCGCTGCCAGCCGTTTTCTGATGATACTTGCATCATCTACACCCCTTCGCGGAGAGGCTCACCCAGGCGGCGGGCTACTCAGGGCCCTGGGATCAGCGCAAGATGGAGAGTAACTGGATCCAGCAGAGGGCGCCCTCCTCGATGGCGTAGCTGTTTGGAAACAGGCGGGGCGGTAGCAGTGAAAGGGCAGGAGGAGATGTTTCAACAAACCGGCCGTGCGACCTGTCCTTATGAGCTTCCTCCACTAACGCCCATGCGGTTCATGGAGACTCAGGCCTCCTGCAGCTGCTCTTACCTCCAGCGCTCTGTGCAGGGGAGGACGCTGCCGAGGAGC